>NC_062296.1:87932831-88234952 GCF_902655055.1 Lutra lutra | reverse complement strand
AGGGACCCCTGGGTGGCTCAGTGGGTTAAGCGTCTGGCTTCGGCTCAGGTCATGATCCCAGGGTCCTGGGATCAAGCCCTGCATCCCTGCTGAGCAGGGAGCCTGCTTCTCCTTCTCCCTCTGCCTGCCGCTCCCCCCTGCTTGTGCTTGCTCTCTCTTTCTCTCTCTCCTCTCTCTGACAATTAAACAAATAAAATCTTTAAAAAAAACTGTCAAAGAACAGCTTTCCCAAAATAAAGCCCAAACATATGTTGGAGAAAGAAAACGACACTACCTCTCTGTATCAACATACAAGAGGGAAGGAGGACACTTTATTAAAGAGTAAGCATGACCAGATTTACAAGCTCGAAAGTATCTACAAAATTCAGACAGAATTTTATATACATTTCTACAGTGAAGTCACGGAAAGAATAATTCAGTCTTCTCTTATCTCCTTGAGCAATAAATGCATTCACTTTGTGGCAGCCTCCTATAAACCTCATGAGAAAGCTAATTTTGGAGGTAAGACCACACAGTGTCAAGGATCAGAAGGCTCCTGACCTTTCATTGTAGACTAAAAAGGTCAGGCCTCTTATTGGCCCTCTTCAGTTTTCAAGGAAACACTCGAAGGAAAGGAAGGTAAAGAAGCAGCCAATCCTCCCCCTCAAAGAAAATTCGTCATTTTCCTCCTATGATTACGAGAGAAGTCAAAGGAGTAAGTGTATGTTTAGCCCCAACTAAGTACCAGGCATTCAGAGTTTGGTCAATTCTCCTTACCCACAGCAGTTACATTCTATAAAATCACCATAAACACTGAATTAACAAACACTAAACCCCTACCCCAGGGGAAACACAGGGCGAAGTTCCTGCGACTGTCTGGTCACAACATTTTCTTTTTCTTTTTTTTTTTTTTCCATAATTTATACAAAAAAGAGTAATGGTCCTATTTTCATCACCTAATCAATACATAACTTTGTTCTGTGTGTTTCTGCGTAAAGACACTTTCTTGAGTATATATTCCTGATTCATTCACACTGAACTCACAGCTGACAGCACTGTAACTCGGGCCTGAACAAAGCTGATCTGACACGCGTATTTTCTCCATAAGGGGAGTCCCAGCTCCTTTACACTTAAAAACAACACACGGTGCTTTAGCTCTACGCCTGCAGGCCATTTTCAACAGTGAAATCACCAAAAAAAAAATTGCAAAAATACAAAACCCGTGCACTTAAGAGATAAAAAAAAAAAAAATGGACATTTGTTTAGCCTGAGAGCTGAAACTAGAGGGCAGATCATCATCTTATCTGGCCTCAGTTGGGCACGTGCACTTTGGGGGACTCGAACTTTTTGCTACTCCATGCATTTCTGTGAATGATGGCGAAAGAGACTGAAGTATTGCTATTAGGTGACAAATACATTTTACCAAGTAGGCAAAGTCACAAATATCCATTTACAGATCCTGTTTACACCCTACAAAGACCTTACAAAGGAGGTGTCCTAATCTCTACTCTACATTAAAAGAGTAAGTTCCAAGGGGCGCCTGGGTGGCTCAGTGGGTTAAGCCTCTGCCTTCGGCTCAGGTCATGATCTCAGGGTCCTGGGATCGAGCCCCGCATTGGGCTCTCCGCTCGGCGGGGAGCCTGCTTCCCCCACTCTCTCTGCCTGCCTCTCTGCCTACTTGTGATCTCTCTGTCAAATAAATAAATAAAAATTCTTTAAAAAAAAGAGTAAGTTCTGAAAGATTAATTAATTAGCCAAAATGACAAACCAATAGGTGATCAATTTGGTAAACAATTCTTGGGTATCCAGTGTATATTTCGGGGCTTGAAGCCCCCTGAAGTCACCCAACGGCAGCAGGCAGGCAAAGTAGAAAAGACCAGTGGACTCAGAACGCAAGGCCCATTCAGGGGCCGTCCCTCAGCTCCTGTTAAGACCCTTCTTCTGTGATACGGTCAGACACACCCTCTAGTTGCCACGTTCATGTGCTCTTCTCTGTCAAAAGGAGCAGCAAAGTAGGCACTACCCTTCTGGAAAAACAGTGAAATACCACCTGAAAAAGTTGAGGTCCAGCCGGAAAAGGACCACTTTCCCCAAACTGTAATTTGGGGAAAGCCCCCAGCAAGTTCCCCCAGAATCTTCAGTGGGAAAAAAAAAAAAGAGTCACATCACTGAGGTTAGTTTGGTCCTGTGCCCAACCTGGAGGAGAATCACTGCCCCCGCAACCTCCTCCTCCTTCTCTCAGTGGTGTGACCACTGGTGTTCCCAGCCCCCAGCTTGAGAAGAACTCACAGTTCCATTGAGTCTAGACCCTCACCTAATAGGTGAACAGGGAACTTGAGGGCAGCAGCCCCGAGCCCCAGTAGTTCTTAAGTGAAAGGCAACAGAGAGGAATGCTAGAAGAACAATGTTTGCTAGCACGTGGGGAAGCTTCAGGAATATTCTGAGTTTTTCCTGTAGTAGCAGGAGGGACTTGAGGGAAGAATTGGCTTTGTCAAGTCTGAGTAAGGGATGAAGATACACTCCTTTATAATTACTACTGAGGCACTATTTTATGACCAGGCCTGGTGAAACATGGAACACGTGTGTTGGGTTAATAGTGTTCCCCAGTGCTCACAGAAAGGTGCCGTTACACTAAAAGGCACCATATTTAGACTTCAGAATTCTTAGTATTCTTCAGATAGTCTTGTTTGCCACCTGGATAAGAAGTTATACTTTATTATTATAGATATAATTTAGAGAGTAAGAAGTTTCCATAAATGCCGAACGCAGATCTTTAAGAATGTTTTGAAGCAATTTCTGTGAAAAATAACATTCAGGAGGAACTATATCAACCTTATTTTTTTCAAATGTTGACGTTGCCAACTAGATCACTATCTAGAAATTCCAAGCTTAAAAAAAAAAGTAGATCTGAGAAAAGAGGCTTATTCCTCATTCTTTGAAGAAATCAACTTTTTTTTCAGGAGCGGGAATAAAATGAGATGTTTAAATAGTGCAGAGGGTTAAGTATCACATAATGGTTTTACTATAATACACAGTGGCTCCTGTCAGGTACCATCCTTTGAGGAAGTACTATAATTGAGATCACAGTAAGTTTTGTTTTTTTTTCTTGAGAATAAAGCAACTAAGCCCGCTTTAATGGCTCCCAAGGAGGTTTCAGGCCTTTGTTTAAATACCTGCCTGTGAGTTACTTAGCTCCACTTAAAAAACTGTAATCAATAGAGACATGTTCCCTTGTGGCAGAGCCAGGTCCTAAAACCGGAAATAATATGGACTGGTTGGTCAGGAGACAAATTGCACGAAGCTCTAACTGGCTTATTAGGGTCACGTCTTAGTTGCAAATCAAGCGTGGTGCCTTGGGCACCATGCAGATCCTAACTGGTGTGTTATAATCGATATCTTGTCAAATGAATGAATGAATGGGTGATTGCCCTGGTGATACACAGTGGGGGCAGGGGTGGGTGTGGGGACAGAGGAGGCAATGAATGACAATCCCACCCATGAAAACCCGTAGGAACACACTGCTCCATGAACTTACTACTTCCTCCTTTGAATCTGGCCTTTTCAGAAAAATACAACAATTTCACCTCTTTGCTTTCTAGTATCGCAGATTTATTGTCTGCTTTCTTAAGTAAATATACCAATAAGCCAAATTCATTTTCACCTGGGGGAAGGATAAATTGTACAGGACCTAAGAATGGGGCCAGGAAATCTGTTCAGCCCCCTTCCCCCTTCCTGCAGTGGCAGCACAAATCTCAGTGTTGCCATGTTATCGCAACAAAGTTGATCATGTGTATCTAACGATGGTATGTCATTATACACTAGGATATCCTACCACTGTAGCAATATTTACTACACCTGAATATAATGACACCATTACCTTATTGCTACATAGTTACAGAGACTCAGGAGAGGAGTTTAAGACAACTCCTTTTACGATGCCCTTAATGTGCCATAAATCGGACTATAAGACTTAAAGTTCATCTTGATGTTTTCCTACTTCTAAAAAGCTTTTAGGCTATGGTGAATAAAGTGCCTTGTGCTTTTTTAATTTGATGGCTAACCTTTGAAGAGGTTCTAAAAGCCAAGAGAATATCACTGCTGCTCCCACCCACTGGATTCAGCAAACATACGCTGGGCTCCTTGAATGTGATTGGTTGTGAGCTGGGTGCCAAGGATACAGCTGAAAAAGCTAACAGGCCCCTCTCATGAGCACTTCTAGTCTAGGAATCCTAACCGAACATTGGGTAAACAATGCTGTAAAGAGAGACATGAGCTGTGATAAATGCATGTACAGTGTACAGTGAGACCCAAAGGAAACCATCGTCAATTCTGCCTAGAAGACTGAGGAAAGGTTTCACGGAAGGCATGAAATTGAACCAAGCCTTGAGTAATGTTGGTACCAAGGTAGCTTAACCCCCTTACAGTGAAGTGGTATTTTTTGAACTTGAGTGATGATAGCAAAAGGAATGGTTTGGCCTCTCGGAGTTGACTTACAGTATTTTTTATTCCAGTGATATTTTGAAACGCACATACATAAAACTAGGTATAAAATCCTCATGCTTTTATTCTAAAATCAAAACAAATTTACAAAATCAGTAAGATCAAAGTGACAATATCAATGGACTCCCAGTTAGCCACCTTTCAGTTAATGTAAGGGATGATGTTATTTTCCTGAAACCAAACTGGTGATGTTGTTGATGTTGTATCTTCTGTTTCTCTGGCTTATCAAACTAATCTGTACAAAGTAATATACTTAAACATACAATAGGACAAAAGAGCTTATGATGTAACATTGCAGTTGTCTTCCTTTGAAGAAACCACGGTTTCTGATTTTGTCTGGTAGATACTGCTGTATTTCTCAATTTGCTTATGCTGATATTTTGTATGTATCAACCTTAAGCATTTTGTACCAATTTATTGATTTTTAGATGTAGACTTCATACTCTTATCAACTACTCACTTCCCCTCTAAATTCTACCCAATCGTGTGACAAGTGTGGTCACCTACGAATGCTCAAAGCATTTTAAATTTCCATGTCTGAAGCTATCAAACACAAGCTCTTTTTCTTTTCTCTCATTTTATTAGACAAAGATAGTACTACCCCAAAACCTTCCTTCAATGTCCCCTCCTTCCATTTTATTTCCCAACTAGTGTCAGCTATCCCTTTCCTTGCATGATAATATTTATATCCTGAATTATAACCACAGTTAAGTTACCTGTGATTTGCCCATAGATTGATCCTAAAGGTTAAAAACCTATAAGCTGTGTTAACATTGGTTTGACCAAACGTTATACACTTTAGAACAAAATGACTCTCTCCAGAGGCAGACTGTTGAAATCCCAGCTCTGCTGGTATCACCTATGCGAACTTGAGTGAACAACCTCATTGTGCCTTGTTACTTCATCTAAAAAAAATAGGAGATAATAATTTTACCTACCTCATAGGGTTGCTGTAGTTCAGTGAATTGGTGCATGTAAAATATATAGTGCGTATACATAGTAACTACTCAATAAATACTCGCTTCTATTATATTTCCTTCCTACGGCTTTCAGAGGAGAATGTCCCCAGCGTCAGGTTCAAATTGATTATCTTTTTTATATATTTGGCCAATAGCGTTTTCCTTATTCTACTTCATCTCCAAATTGTTCCTTTTGTCTGTTTTGCTCATCCCCTTTATCTGGACACTTTCTCCTGGGACACCTGGGTCCCCTTGTGTCCCTCCTCCTTAGGCTGAGCTGGATGTTCTTTAAGTCAGTTCACATCTTTGTTAGCCTCAGCTTCCCTTCCCCAACAGCATGGAACTCTTTTTCATATCTCTGCTTTTTTAGACCCCCCCTATGTCCTCTGTTGCTTTGTCTTCTGAGCTCCTGGTTTACCATTTTCTCCATCTAATACAGACATCTTCATCCCTAACCAAATCTGGCATGTGAAATCACACAAGCAATTTGGCCAGCAGTCATAATTCTTAGTTTCTAAAAATTTTTATATAGTTGGTTCTATTGCATCATTTTTAAAGATTTTATTTATTTATTTGAGAGAGAATGAGAGAGAGAGCATGAGAGGAGAGAGGTCACCGGCAGAAGCAGACTCCCTGACGAGCAGGGAGCCCGATGTGGGACTTGATCCCGGGACTCCAGGATCATGACCTGAGCTGAAGACAGTCGCTTAACCAACTGAGCCACCCACATGCCCTATTTTGTCATTTTTTTTTAAATAAAATGTATTCTCAAGTAACCTCTTAAGAAAAAATGCAATGGGTGCCAAACTTTCTCGAAGTTTTTATTCTGTCTTCACATGATTTTTATATATTCTCCATGGAATTTTAGGTTAAAATTGTTTTCCCTTAGAACTTTGAAATTCTGGGGCACCTGGGTGGCTCAGTCAGTTAAGCATCTGACTCCTGGTTTCAGAGCAGGTCATGATCTCAGGATTGTGAGATGGAGTCCCACATAGGGCTCTGTGCTCAGCACAGAGTCTGCTTAAGATTCTCTCTGTCCCTTTCTGCGCCCCCCCCCAACACTCTCTCTCTCTAAAATAAATACAATCTTGTTTAAATAAAACAACTTTGAGAGTCTTCCTTTAACAGCACTTAGTAGAGTGATCGTGTGTCCCAGTGTGCTTCTGATAGTCATGGTTTATATATGCTATCCCGGGTGGGACATCCTGGGTTGGACAATAAATTACATGGTCCTTGTAGCTCTCAGCATTGGTGGTGTTGATGAATAAAGAGTCATTTAATTATTGTTCCATTCTAGGTAACATATTTTCTTCTTCAAAGTATATAGACTTTTATTTTTATCCTCAATGTTCTAAAAAAAAATAATAGGATGTGTAGGTATTTTTTTTTTATTTTATTGTGATGGCTACTTAGTTCTCCCTTTCAATTTGAAGGTATTTTATTATTCAGCTATAGAAAATTATATTTCCGGGGTACTTGGGTGGCTCAGTCGGTTAAGCATCTGCCTTCGGCTCAGGACATGATCTCCAGGTCCTGGGATCAAGCCCCACGTCAGGCTCCCGGCTCAGTGGGGAGACTGCTTCTCCCTCTCTCTCTGCTCTTCCCTCTCTTCCTGCTTATACTCCTTCTGTTTCTCTCTTTCTCTCTCAAATGAATCAATAAAAATATTTTTAAAAAGAAAATTGTATTTCCTAATTTCGTGGAAAACTTCCTATTCTCCATTTTCTCTTACCTCACTTTCTTTAATTCTTAAGTTTCTAGTTTAGGCAACTGAGAGGGTATTTGAGCCACTTACCAAAACAATAAATACATTCAGTATTTACATACATACATACAAGCAGATTCAGTGAAGAAGTCAATTTTGGAAAATGCTTTGCTGGTGGGACATCTAGGTAGAGATCAAGATTATATGCTCTCGGGGCGCCTGGGTGGCTCAGTGGGTTAAGCCGCTGCCTTCGGCTCAGGTCATGATCTCAGGGTCCTGGGATCGAGCCCCGCATCGGGCTCTCTGCTCAGCGGGGAGCCTGCTTCCTCCTCTCTCTCTGCCTGCCTCTCTGCCTGCTTGTGATCTCTGTCAAATAAATAAATAAAATCTTTAAAAAAAAAAGATTATATGCTCTCTAGTCAGAATGGTTTCCTCTCCCTTTGTCTATTATTCTCTAAGAATGAGGAATATGTCTTTGTTTGAAGTATCATTGGGGGGAAAACATTCACTTGGGAAATTTTGGGGGAGAAGTATTTTTTTAAAGGTTTTATTTATTTATTTATTTGACAGACAGAGATCACAAGTAGGCAGAGAGGCAGGCAGAGAGAGAGGAGGAAGCAGGCTTCCCGCTGAGCAGAGAGCCCGACGCGGGGCTCGATCCCAGGACCCTGGGATCATGACCTGAGCCAAAGGCAGAGGCTTCAACCCACTGAGCCACCCAGGTGCCCCAGGGGGAAAAGTATATTTACCAAAAATTCCATCTGTCAAAATATGGTTTTTCAATTATGCCAAAGGTTTCAATGCAACTCAACATTTTCCCACTCCCTGAAATGGCCAAACAATAACATTCAGGATAGACGGGGAAGAATTGATGCTGATTCCAAAGGCATAAAACTGGCAGCCAAGGAAGTAGAACTGAACAAGATGTTTAAAAATCATGTCTCTTATTGCATGGAGCGCTGGGTGTGGTGCATAAACAATGAGTTCTGGAACACTGAAAAGAAATTTAAAAATCATGTCTCTTCTATCCTTTTCCTTTCTTTCTCTAGTTTCTTCCTTTTTAATCACATATTAACAAAACATTTCAGCTCTCATATTCCAGGATAAGTTGTAAGGCTTGCAGTAGGATATAAAAACACTCCAAGGTCGTAAGACATTTCCAGTTGATTATGCCACTTGAAATAGAGAAGAGGCTTGAGAAAATGAAATATTAAAAGGCCTCTCCTGAAACTTTTCCTGGAACCCTATGGCTGTCACTGCACAAAATGTTCCCTTTTACTACAGGAAATTGGAGCCTTGGGGACCCCAGCAGTTTTCATTTAAGCATTTAGCCCACAGACATTTTACGATGGTTCCTGAGGGATTCTCCTTAGTTCCTTCCCACTGTTATTTCCTTGACACAGTGTTGGAAGACATATATGCTAGAGAGTTTAAGCAGGCTTCAACCTGGCCAAGAAATATACGGGTATTAGCAAGCCCTACAGAATGGGCTGATTCAAGAGACCATTGAGAGTTGGAACTGCTGACCCATAGGAAAGATTTAGAAGTCAAAATTGTTCCTGGAGAAGATATGTTCTCCCTTGTGTTATGGAAAAACACGTTATTATAGATCTATATAGGTCAGAAATATTGTGGTGAACACTATGATGGACTTTCCAGATGTCCCCTCAGGAATGAAGGACTTTTATTTCCAGATTCTGGGAGCTCTCTGCAAGGGACTTTGTCAGCTGAATCTAAGAGACTGCACCAGGCTCACACTCCCTTTTCAGGGCAACTTCATCCAATGATGAATAATGCAGGAGGCATAAAGGCCTATATTCTGGGAGGGACATGCCTGGACAAGTCTGAAGGGCCATCCCAGCTCTAATGTCCCCCAAGGGATGGGCTAACCCCTTTGTTTAGAGTGCATCCCAGTTCAATTTCTCTCTAGCTCAATCCTACTTCCTTTCCTTCCCTGCTCTAAGTGCTGATCCCCAACAATCCCTAGTAAATGCCTCAGCCCTTAACTCCAAGTACCATCCTAGACCATTTGCCCAGGCAACCCTGCTTATACTAAATGAGGAAAGCCTAAGAGCAAGCACCTTGCTAAAAGGCATCCTGATGCCTCCAAATCAACGAAGCAATCTCTAGATGCTTGTGTGCTGTTGCAAAGGTTATACAGCACTTTCATCTTATTAGAGTGTCAAGTCCACCCTATGACTTAGGGATGATTTTATCTCCATTTTACAAATCAGAAGCATGAGTCTCAGAGAAGTTAAGTGACTGCTGCATGGCTCAATTCACTAAACCACTGGTGAGAATCCTAATGATGCGTGGTATAAAAGGTGGCCTTAAGGTTGGAAGCTAAGTTTGACTGGTATCTCCTGTACTAGTTTTTCCATCGCTGCCATAACAAACCATCACAAACCCAGTGTCTTAAGACAGCACAAATGTATCATCTCACAGTTCTGTAGGTCAGAAATCCTGGTAAGTTTAGTTGGTTCCCTGGCTTCGTATTTGACAAGGGCAAAACAAAAGTGTTGACTTGACTGGGTTCTTGTTCTAAGACTCTAAGAAAAGTTCGTTTTCAAGCTCATTCAAGTTATTGGCCCAATCCAGTTCCTTATGGTTGTAGGACTGAAGTCCTAATTCCCTTGCCAGCTATCAGTCGGGGATTGGCCTTTGCTCCTAGGGGCTGCCCACATTTTTTTTTTATGCTTTCTGCATGCCCTCCAACCCCAGCACCAGCAGGTCATGTCCTTCTCATGCCTTGAATCTCTACAACTTTGTTTCTGTTGCATCTCTCTGAATGTGTCTTCTGCCATCCTCTTCTGTTGCATTTCTCTTCTGATTTGGGCCAGAGAAATTTCTTTGCTTATAAAGGCTCATGTGATTAGATTGAGTAATCCAATCTAAGTAATCCAGGTTAATCTCCCCATTTTAAGGTTCAATAACCAGAACTACATTGGCAAAATCCCTTCACTAGATGTCTAGATTAGTGTTTGAACAACTAGGGAATTGGAATCTTGAGGAGACAGCTTTGGAATTTCATCTACCACATTTAGGACTTATATATCTAAAACAGATGGCAGACTCAGGGCCCAGGGAGTAGGCTGTTGTCTGATACACTTGAACTTGCTCATTTTGATCACTGCTCCTGAGAGGTTGAACACTACAGAAATGAGCACTAAGAAAAACCGACAAGATTACCCAGGATTATTTACACTCAGTCCCCATCTCCTTGACTACTCTCTGGTCCAAATATCACTGATAGTTCTTTACGGGCAGGGTCTCCCAAATGTTCCTAATGATAGCATTCACCTATTTCCTAGGACTCTACCTTCTGGGTCCTGATTCAGTGAATCTGGGATGGGGGCCCCAGAAATCCATACTTAAGAAGTACCTTAAGAAGTACAGGTCAACCTATCCTAAGGAAAGATGAAGATACATTGCCTTGAGACTTAGGCCCTTTACTACCACTAGGCATTTGCATTTGCTGTTTGCTCTGCCTGGATTACTCCTTCTCCTGCTTTTCAAAGGTCCAGCTCCTCCCCATCCCTCAGGCCTTAGTTGTCTGTCATGTTCTCTTCTCAAAAAGGATCTCAAAATACCAGCCTGTCTACTTGAGATTGGTTCTTCTGTCTAGTTCTATTTCAGCCCCTCACAGTTTCATTTCCTGTACCATGCTGATCATAATCTGCACATATTTTATTAAAGAATTTCCTTGTTTCTTATCTATCTCCCAAACTAGCATGTAATATTGAACAAGGCAAGGACCATCTTGCAACTTATTGCTTATACTGAACACACTGCTTGATATTCACAAAGTGTTCACTGAATAAATGAGTGAATAAAAGAATGAAGGGCAGCAAACTCATAAGCATAGTATCACGCTCCAATAAAAGCCAAAGTCCCCTAGGGCAAAACCTAGAAGCTCAACTGGTGATCTCCCCATTTTCTCAACAAGAATATGTGGAGGGAAAATGAACTATTTTTTTCTAATTTGAGTAAACAAACTTTAGAGATAGATGGATGCAATAGTTAGTCACCCAATATATGTGTAACCTTAGTATTTCAAATATTAATGAAGAGAGAAACCATTATGTTTCATCAGTACTTATTACTCTCTCTCCCTAGAACAGTCATTATCACAGTTCTCTACTTAAGTGTGTACCCAAATGTATATAGACTTTCACAACTGTTAGTAGATAATCTAAAGTGTAAGCTAAAAACTAATTCAGGTGTGCCTCAATTGGTTACTGTAACTGCTATGTCTAAGTCCTATCCTTTGGGGAGCCAAAGCACCCCTAAAGCTGATTTTGCTTGTATATACTTCAGATTTGACTCACAAGTGGGTAAACAAAATGAGAACCTCCCTCTTCCTTCACCAGCCCCTAGATCTCTCCTCCATCTTTCTCTGTTCTTCTGTGTGCCCCAGGAGGCTGACTTCTATGGACTGCATCACTCAGACCTCTGTAACCTCTGGCTTCTGGTCAGGTTTAGCTAATGGGGGTCACCTGGAGAGTAATCACAGCACAGATTAAAAAAAAAAAGGGTTGAAATAATTATTCCTGTGGCTTTCTCCTGGTTCCATACCATTCTTCTGTGATAACAATTCTTATGGCAGAAGGAGGGGGGTACCCCAGCATCCCTCAACTCTACCATTTCCTCTAAATAATTTTTTCACTAAAAAGATATGTTTGAAACTCCCAACTAAATGTACTGCTTTCTTCTGGGACTCTGACCTATTACTCATTTTTCCCTAGCGCAACTTCCCAGTTCATTTGTTTGATTACAAGATTACAAGAGGGGGCATTGCTAGGCTATCTTAGCTCCTGGCCATTATATATGACCATTCAGGATGCTAAGCAAAATTTCTTGTCTTCATCCTTCCAATGTTTTAAAAGACCGAGAAAGGCAAGTGTTCACAATTTGATAGGGATTCTCTTCCCTGCTTAGCAGAAATTAGAGCTAAGACTTTAAAGCTAATTTGAATTTTTTTAAACGATGAAGCCGACCTTGAGTACTTATATTTGAAAGCTTAATTGTTCAGCTTTAGAGCATTTTCATTGATTTGTGAATGAAAATAAATCATTTGAGTGGACTATTGTGCTTATAAAGTGCTTCATTTGGCTGTATTTCAAGAAATGCAACATGGCAAACAATACTTGTAATATGAATGGTTCAGAAAACAAACAGATAAAGAGCTAATAAAATTTCCATTCTTTGATTCACTATGAATGTGTCCTAGCACTTGAACAAAGCTCATCTAATGAGTATTTACCATTTTGCCTAATTGCGAAGGGACCACTTTCTACAAATGAGTTATAAAATACCCTAGGCTCTGCCACTGAATTTTTATACAGGTAAATGAGGTATTGCATGGAAAATGCTTTGGATCTTGGGTGGAAAAGAGACACTGGTGTGGAAACAGTGGACTAGGATATATTCTCACTATGACATGTCCTAGAAATAAAACGTTCAAGAAGTTACTTCATCTATTCATTCTTTGGATTTCTCATCGTTAAATCAATAGTAATAAAACCTTCCAACTTCATAAATAATGAGCAAATATATTAGTTTGTGTTCCCTACAAAACAGAGCCTGAGACAAGGACTGGAGAGCAGATGGTTTACTTGGGAGGTAGTCCTATAAAGCTGGAATGAGGGAATAGGAAGAATGAAAAAAATACAATAAAAAGACTTCATGAATGACCTTGTTACCACCATGAATAACTCGAACTCACACCCACTGGGCATTCTCTAAGCATCCATGTACAAAGATTCTCAGAGTTGTTTCTCTAAAGGAAGCAGAGGGCAGTGACTAATGCATTTATCCAGAGAGACTTCACTTGTTGAAGGCTGCCACCAGATATTAACTCCCTAGCACCTCTAGTTGTGCCTTCCAGAGGTTAACAGAACCTCTGGGGCCTTAGGGCAGGGAGGAGGGAAAAAAAAAAAAAAAGCAATGCTTGAGGTCAGATGCTTTTAAGGTACGTGGAACTGTCCACCTCAGAGGTGCTGAAACTAGAAGGTTGCGACATGGGGAAAAAGGTGTCTGTTACAGGAAATAGACTTTAAATGCTTTTTGTTCATAGCCTGAACCAAGGCAGTTGTAGTGGGGGTGGGGAAGAAGATTTCAAGAGACATCTGAGAAAGAAATGACAAGGTTCATGACTGACTAAATAGAAAACTCCAGAATGAACTTGATACTTCTAGCATAAAAGGCTAGATAGAGAACTGAGTTGATCACTAATGTAAGAATATGGTGCTAGGTCAGTTTTGTTGAAGAAAAATGAAGAGATCTGTATGAGGCATAAGAAATCTGTATTGAAGATAAGGAATCCATTCACTTTCCAGTTTCCACAATGTTAAGAAAGGCAAATATTTTATCATTATGATGTGATTCTAGAACTCTAATTCCCTTGTGGCAATGGCATTCTCAACCTAGGACAGTAAGTGGGAAATTAGTGCAGCTTCCTTTTCTGTAACAAACACTAAGATAAATCAATGAGTAGGTTTCATATTAAGTGATGCTGGGGTTGGGAGTATTTAGTTCTCTCCATGTCTGATATTTCAATATGGAGGGATATCCATTAGTGTTGTCCTTCTGGCCTCTCCATCTAAGAATGACTTCTCAGCCCACCCTTTTATCAGAGACTTGTGGTTTTCCAGGGACACTGGTCACTTGATACAGTAAATCTGATTGATTCTGGAAATCCAGTTGTCCATAAATATAAACCACATTCTCCAATATCCTAAATATTGGTTTTTCCCTGTGAGTTTAGAGCCCAGAGAGTAAAAAGGGATGTTAATAGGACTCCTTGAACACCTACAAATGAAGACCATTTAACCAGAAAGAACCTCCAAAGTCCTGCCCAGAAATTGCAGTTTATTCCAGAAAGGTCTTTGCAGTAAATAGAGACTTAATGATTACTTAGGAATACACTAGGTTTCAGAAATAAAATAAGAGCACACATTTCCAGGAATTTAACAACGGGCTAAGCCAGAAATCTAAACAGAGCTTTAACCTTGAATGGCCCCAACTGATTAAATATACAATTATATATGTAATCAGAGTGCATAGATAGAATACACTGAAATATTGGAAATATAAAGGGATAGAAAAAAAGGAAATATTTCCTTTCAGAACAGAACATCTTTATAGGACATACTGATCCAATTTACCAGAAGGGACAGCATTTTGTGGCTATTTCTCTTTTGGGGTCAGACAGCCAATTTTCCCTGTTACCAAGCATCTTGGCAGAATTAATATCTCTTTGTGCTTGAAAGGGCCTTAGAAAATTAATTTAGCTCCCTTATTTTCTGTTCCCTCTAAACCAGAGTGGACAAAGTTTTGTTTTGTTTTGTTTTCATAAAGGGCAAGTCAATACTTTGGCTGCCACAGGGTCTCAGTCACAGTAATTCAAGGTCGCCGTCGTAACACTGGAGGCAGCCATAGACAATGTGTAAGTTTTCTTTGCACACAGCCACACCTGTTCACACTGAACCAGGTCCTATTAAAATGCAGTCGTGGACCAGTGCCCATCTAAAACAAGTGATTCTCAAGAGTCCAGCATGAGATAGGTACAGAAACTGACAGTAAGCATTTAGAAACTTGCACTGCCATTATTGTCAACAGCCAAGCACATGATTTTTGTAGTAATTCATTCTTGCTGTATTTCACAAAAGCATCAGGCAATGATGAATTGGAAATACAATGCTGATGCTTCAGCCATACGGTTAGAGAAGCAAGACTCTAAATTCCAAGCTCATCCTCATTTTCCAAACAGTGAGACTCCAAGAATGGAGCTGTTCAGTGTCACCCAGCCAGATAGGGGAAGAGCCAAAATATGGACCAGGTTTCCTGATTCCTAGTCCAGTGATGTTCCCCCATCTGGTACAAATGTCACAAAAATTCTCCGTATGGTACAAAGTCTATGTTAATGACTTTATGCCTTAACATCTTTTCACAAGGTCACAGCTATAGCTCTGAGCCCTTTGACTGCTCAAAAGGTTTGATGATCACATGCCAAATGATTTTCTGTCAAGGCAGAGAATAAAACCATTCAGCTTCTGAACTTCTCATTCTGTGTCTAATGCTACCTGGGTTCAGGCTATTGCTCCAAGCCAGTCTGCCTCTCTCGGTTATTTAATTAAGATTCTTTAACTTCTTGGGACGCCTGGGTGGCTCAGTTGGTTGGACGACTGCCTTCGGCTCGGGTCATGATCCTGGAGTCCCGGGATTGAGTCCCGCATCAGGCTCCCGGCTCCACGGGGAGTCTGCTTCTCTCTCTGACCTTCTCCTCGCTCATGCTCTCTCTCACTGTCTCTCTCTCAAATAAATAAATAAAATCTTTTAAAAAAAAAAAAAAAGAGTAGGCTTAGTGGAGGTAACTAAGTTCAGGCTCTTTAAAAAAAAAAAAAATTCTTTAACTTCCAGGCCAAACATCTGTGAGAAAATACAAATTAATTCTAGGATCTCTTTCCACTCCTGCTCATGTATCTCAACGGAACAAAAAGCCCCATTATTCCCAATATTCTGCCCTCTTCTATTCCCCACCTTGGTGATTTTCAGCCCTCACTTATATAAGGAAAAAAATAGCTATTTATGTATGCAAAGACAGTCTGGATAGCTATTAACAATAGAGTGAGTAATGAGGGGCAAGTGCAAGGTCAGTGGAAGATGGAGAAGCTGACATAATTTGTGGAGGGCTCTTTAAGGCGTACGAATCTAAATGATGTCAAAGATTCATTGACCGTGGTAGCCATAGTAGCTTAAAGAATG
Source organism: Lutra lutra (assembly GCF_902655055.1). NCBI lineage: Eukaryota > Metazoa > Chordata > Mammalia > Carnivora > Mustelidae > Lutra > Lutra lutra. Next base: position 88,219,043 of record NC_062296.1, on the reverse strand, counting down.
GTTACTTAAAAATGAATGACAAATATTGATTCAGAAATGAAAAAGAGGATGATTCCTGCTAACATGATTCAGCTTGCAGGGTAAAATGGCCACACTGTGGTAGGTCAAGGATCAGTTTTAGAAACAACTGCTTGAATTTTATTTAGAGGACATTAAATGCCTAAGAGTCTCAATTTCAGATTCCACTGATTTATCGTCATCAGTGAATGATTTGAGACTTGGGCCAAAGTTTGCTTCTGTTGAATAAACTCCACATAGATTGGAGACAGTTAATATCACACACTTAAAATGGATTTGATTCATACCGATACACTTACTTCTAGTTTTACACCATTTTTCTCTGTTCCTTAAATAGAACCGTCAAGAGCTTTGCTAGGTGACATGAAAAACTTATTTTACTTCTAAATATCTTCATGAAACAAAAAGGCATCTATTTTAAAATGTCATCTAGTTCATATGTTTACATGGTTTTGATGATCCATACTTGTTAATGAATGGGTTTCTTAACATATTCAGACACATGATCAGAGCGACTCTAAATATGTTAACACACCTCTATCCTTATTCTCCTTAAGCCCTGATGGGGAGAAGATCAGAAGAGCTTTCCCCTGAAAAGGAGACAACACCTGAAGAGCTACCAAACATTTGGAACAACTTGTCATCTGAGCCCTTATTGTGGCAGCAAGTACGCCAAGCTTGCATGACTTCTGCAATACGAGTCACATCACAAGGGAGTATTTCCTAGAAAGTAGAGCTTTAAGGAACCTTATAAATCACCTAATCCCACAAATCCTTGTGAAATGAGGTAGAGCTCAGAAAGAAGACTGAACCCACTAGCTTCACCCCACAGGGCATAACTCTGAGCCAGAGCTTGTTCAATTCCACTTTGTTGAAAATACATTTTCACTGCTTACAGGTAAATATCTAGAAGTAGAATTGCTAAGACAAAAGTAGGTGTGTGTTGGGGAGGAGGGGGTTGTATTATTTTGTTTGAAAGAGAGAGAGAGAGAGAGAGAAAGAGCACATACATGGTAGGGGGGAGGCAGAGGGAGAAGGAGAATCTTAAGTAGGCTCCGTGCCCAGCACAGAGCCTGATGCAGGGGTCAATCTCACAACCCTGAGATCCTGACCTGAATGAAAATCAAGAGTTGGACGCTTAACCTACTGAGCCACCCAGGCACCCCAGTTGGTGTTTAACTGTCTAAGAAAACTAAACTGTTTTCCAAGCATCTGTACCATTTCACATTTCCACCAGTAATGTATGAGGGAATTCAACCTCTGCACCCTTGCCACACATGGTCTGGTCATTGTTTTTACCATTAGCCATTCTGGTGGGTAGTGGTATTCCCTGGAACCATAGCAGAGGTCCCAGGGAACATCTCACACATTTGCATTTAATTTGAATTTTCCTGTTGACTAATGATGTTGAGGACTTTTTCATGTGCTTATTGACTGCTCATACAGTATCCTTAGAAAAGTGTCTGCTTAAGTCTTTTGCCCACTTTTTATTGAGCTCTGTCCTTTTATTGGGCTGTAGGGGTTCTGGAGCCTGCCATATTTTAAAAAGAGCCTTGCAAATAGTTTTTAGAACATTTGACCAGAATAAATGTATTTTGGCTCATGGTATTTTATTAATGCCTCACCCACATACACAATTTACACCCCACATCATATTCCTAAGCAGTGATACAACATATATTTCTTTGCTCACTAAACTGACTCATACTTTCAACTTGCAGCTGAAACACTCAATTTCTGCCACAGAGTCCTACAAAAAAAGCCTCAATATTCCAATCCAATATATGAAAGTAGATGTGAACTATATTGAATTTCTCATATTGTCATCAGGCCTGTTGACCAAAAGCTATTTGATTTGCAAAGCCCTTCCTGGGTAGATGGGTCAGTGTTTATTTTCATGGATTTTGCTGTTCTAAATCAAATCAACCAACAGGCCTTTATTGAGTGCTCTAAGTCATCTCTGTAAGGCATTTCATGCATTACATATTAAATTCCAGTTCACAAATTCAATTCCTCTTTTTTGACCCAAGTTTTATTTGTGTTCTTTTGACAGCCTGTATTAAGCCTTTTCATCATTTTTAGCAGCCAGATGTCCAAATGGGAAAGCAAATTATTTCCCTGAAATTTGACATCATCATAATTCCAATATGAGTAACAACAATAATAATAACACTAATAAAACCCCAAATTTTTGTAATAATTCATAGCAGGTACATACAACTCAACTACACCTTACTACCACTCCATAGGGTAGAAATTACCTTTCTGTTTTCACTGGCAACTGAAATTGTTTCAGGAAGTAAAGAAACTCATCTGAGGTTATGCATGTTAGCTATTGACTGGGAAGGAGAAAATCTGAGCCCTTGTCTTATGAAAGAACCCACTGGCTTTTCCACATTGTGAGGAGTATTTTCCAAAGTGGCATCTATTCCAAAATTAGACACAAAATAGAAAATTTAGTTCCTACTAAGTGCTGCTTTAAATCTGGTAACCCGAGAATTTGGCTCCTTTTTCAGCCCATGTCTACATATTTTAGTGACCTCTTCTCATTAGTCAAAAAGAGAAGTCAAAGAATCAGAAAAGCACAAGGAAATTACAAATCAGTTGAAGTCACACCACAGTTAATTTGGAACATTTAGACATCCTTCTGAATTGCTCACTCTCAATTTCCCCTCCACTTTTGTCTCTCATGGTCTACACACACACACACACACACACACACACACACACACCCCTAAGTGTAACTTTTGGGGTCATGCACCTATATATCTTGATTGCCAAAGGTCCTCCACCAGTCTTATCAGAAGTTCAGGGAGCACCTCACATGTGATGGGGAGTGCACTCCACTCCAGCATCCCTGTTACATGGCCAACCTGCTGCAGCCCCTATTACAGAGTACTGTGAGCTGGGTCTTGGCTCTGCAGGGAACGGCTATCCTTGCTGGGTGACCACTGCTGTTTCTTAACTTTCCACAATGGAATGCTATCATCCCATCACCATCCTCGTCACACTAGGAACATACCCTGTTCCAGATCTCTTATCAGCATATCACAAACCAGGCTATGCCTTTTCCCAAGACTCTCCTGTAAAGCTGGTAATAATCAAAAGACACTACATCAAAAACTAATGATGTACTGTATGGTAACTAACATAACACAATTTTAAAAAAAAGAAGAATCATTCGATAGCAGTACCCAAATGAAGACCCATCTTTAGAGTCCCTCAAGGAGGGGAGTTCTCAGCCTTGCTCCCAGCCTCCATATGGCATATGACACTTCCCACCATGAGGAGCAAGTCTAATTTTGACCCTAGGTTCCAGAAACAGAAGAATTCCTTACTCCGTCATAGTGGCCATCTCACTCCTCATTTAACGAGCCAAATGAGCCTCTTCACAGGCTGATCACAAGGAAAACTGACATGCTATGTAGATACAAACACTTACTCCACTACAAAGATGTGTTGCAACCATATGGCCTCAACAGAAGTCAGGGGACATCTACTAATGGAAAAGTCTATTCGGCATCAAGCATGAGAATATAAGCACTTCCAGCAACTGACCCTGGGCCCACTGGACACGTAAGGAACCCATCCCAAACTTGTTTGAAATCAGCTTCCTGGAATCAGCTTAAAGGCATCCTATCACAGCCAGCCTGCCCTCGTCCCAACCAGAGAACTATACTCATGACCTGTCTCATTTGGTAGATTCCCTCCTTTCTGCTCTGTATCTCACTCTTTTAATTTCTGTTCAGAGAGGCAGAGGGGTGCACTGAACTCACAGCTGAGCAACACAGCTCTCCTTTCAGAGGCAAACAACAATTTCAGTTATGGGACTACTGGTTTTTTTTTTTTTTCAGCGTAACAGTATTCCTTGTTTTTGTACCACACCCAGTGCTCCATGCAATCCGTGCCCTCTCTAATACCCACCACCTGGTTCCCCCAACCTCCCACTTCCCACCGCTTCAAACCCCTCAGATTGTTTTTCAGAGTCCACAGTCTCTCATGGTTCACCTCCCCTTCCAATTTCCCCCAACTCCCTTCTCCTCTTCATCTCCCCTTGTCCTCCATGCTATTTGTTATGCTCCACAAATAAGTGAAACCATATGATAATTGACTCTCTCTGCTTGACTTATTTCACTCAGCATCATCTCTTCCAGTCTCGTCCATGTTGCTACAAAAGTTGGGGATTCATCCTTTCTGATGGAGGCATCATACTCCATAGTGTATATGGACCACATCTTCCTTATCCATTCGTCCGTTGAAGGGCATCTTGGTTCTTTCCACAGTTTGGCGACCATGGCCATTGCTGCTATGAACATTGGGGTACAGATGGCCCTTCTTTTCACAACATCTGTATCTTTGGGGTAAATACCCAGTAGTGCAGTTGCAGGGTCATAGGGAAGCTCTATTTTTAATTTCTTGAGGAACCTCCACAGTGTTCTCCAAAGTGGCTGCACCAACTTGCATTCCCACCAACAGTGTAAGAGCGTTCCCCTTTCTCCACATCCTCTCCAACACATGTTGTTTCCTGTCTTGCTAATTTTGGCCATTCTAACTGGTGTAAGGTGATATCTCAATGGGGTTTTAATTTGAATCTCCCTGATGGCTAGTGATGATGAACATTTTTTCATGTGTCTGATAGCCATTTGTATGTCTTCATTGGAGCAGTACAGATAATCTTATCAAAAAATGGGCAGAAGATATGAACAGACACTTCTCCAATGAAGACATACTCTGATTTTTTTTAACCATTTATCACATAAGTTCAATTCCTAAAATTCCCATTACTCAGTCTTAAATAAAGCCACATGGAAGAACAAACAACTCAACAGCCCATTTCTGATTTCCTTCACCAAACTTCTCAGCTTTCTTTTTTTCTGAGTTCTTTTAACACTGAGTATTAAAAATTACATATATGTATCTATGTTATTTTACTTAAATGGAATCATACTACAAGTACTAATTATTCTCAGTAATGTGTCATGAACACCTTTCCATATCAATGATTTATAACATTTTTTTCTAGAGGCTAAACAATTCTTTACTGCATTTATCTGCCATGATATTTTTAATCAGTTCCAATCAATGTATGTTGAGACTGTAGATCAGGATTCTTTGACCACAAGTGATAAAAACAAATGCAAATTAATTATGCAAAATGGGGAATTTGCTGGATAATGTAACAGAAAATCTAATGGGTAGATCAACAATGACTGGATCCTCAGGCTGAAATATCATCCAGGATTGAGCTCTAATGATTTCTCACTGTCCTCATCTCTGCTTCTCTTTGCCTTCTGGATTTATTATCTTTTCTCCCATGCTGCTAAGGAAGAAAAAGGTGGAGGGCCCTGACAGAGACACTTTCTAAGAATCTTAAGGCATGGGGGAAGGGAATTCCTCAGGGTAAGATCAGACTGTATTTATCAGATAAATATAAAATAACAATACCAAAAGCTGATAAAGAAAGCACTAGAAAACTATAGCTAAATCCCTTCAAATGTGATGTAAAAATATTAAATATCCCAAAAAATTTACCAGTATGTGACTAGAACATCTTAACTAGTTTTCATTCTAGAAATTCAATAATTTTTTTTTAATATTTGGGTATCAACAATTATAAATTACAATTACTATAGTGAAAGGTCAAAGAAAAAATACCTATCAGGTCAAGAAAGAAGAGAAAAACAGGATAGAAAAAGACCACTGACTTCTCATCTGAATCCGTCTCCTTCAAAACTTTTGTCTTTTTTTTTTTTAAAGATTTTATTTATTTGACAGAGAGAGAAAGATCACAAGGAGGCAGAGAGGCAGGCAGAGGGGGAAGCAGGCTCCCTGCTGAGCAGAGAGCCCGATGCGATGCGGGGCCCTGAGATCATGACCTGGGGGAAGACAGAGGCTTAACCCACTGAGCCGCCCAGGTGCTCCACAAAACTTTTGTTTTTAAGATCTTATTTATTTATTTGAGAGAGAGAGAAGGAGCACAAGAGTGGGAAGGGGCAGGTGGAGGGGGAAGCAGACCCCCTGCCGAGCAGGGAACCAGATGTGGACTGGATGCAGGGCTCGATGGGGGACTCAGTCCTGGGACTCAATCCTGGGACCCTAGGATCGTGACCTGAGCTGAAGGCAACCGCTCAACTGAGTCATCCAGGCGCCGCTCAGTTTGGAACCCACGCACACTCTTGGTGGGAATGCAAAATGGTGCCACCACTATGGCAAGCAACACAGAGGCTCCTCAAATAATTAAAAATAAAACTCCCATAGGATCCATACTTCTGAGTACATATTCAAAAGAATTGACATCAGACTCTCAAAGAGACTGAATACTCCCATGTTCATTGTAGGACTATGTGTAATAAGATGTTTCTAACATGTAGAAACAACCTAAATGTCCATCAACAGGTGACTGGATAAGAAAAACGTGTACACACAAAAGAAAACTATTTGGCCTTTGTTAAAGTAATTAATCCAGGAGGGGCACCTGGTTGGCTCAGTCAGTGGAGTGTAGGACTCCTGATCTTGGGATTATTTTTAAAAATAAAAAATAAAATGTAATTAAACAGGGAGGCTATTAGACAGACCTAGCAATAATGCTTTGACAGCCTACGTAAGCAGAATGAATCCAAAGCCAGAGTCAATTCCTATCAATGCCTCAAGGTTAAGAAATTAAAACTAGGGGCGCCTGGGGATGGGGTTCAGCTGGTTAAGCAGCTGCCTCCAGCTCAGGTCATGATCTCAGGCTCCTGGGATCAAGCCCCATGATGGGCTCCCTGCTCAGCAGGAGCCTACTTCTCCCCTCCCTCTGCTGCTCCCTCTACTTGTACTCTCTCCCCCTCTCTTGCTCTGTCAAATAAATAAAATCTTAAAAAAAAAAAGAAATCAAAAGTGAAGAACCACCAGTTATAAACAGCCAACTAGGCTTTCCCAAATGAGGTAACCACTTAAGCTACAGCCAATCAAATAATCTCCTTGCTTGGGGTACCTGGCTGGCTCAGGAGGTAGAGCATATGACTCTTGATATTGGGGTTGTGAGCTCAGGCCCCACACTACGGGTACAGTTTACTTTAAAAAAAAAAATGTATACATATACTGTCATGGCCAGTGCGACAAATCAACCAGGAACGTGAGGGTAAGAGGATGGTGAAAAGAAGAGACAAAGAGATGGGGGCAGGAGGAGCACTGAGGAGGATGTCCAACAGTGCTAAGTTTATTCAAAGCATTAAGGCCATATATATAGTGATAGGAGAAGCAATACACCTGTGTCTAGTTAAACAACCACGAGTTCCCATAATAAGTTTCACATTTAACTATAAGCAGACCTCGTGACGCCAAACGGCTGATGATAGTACAATTGTTCTGTATTGATACAGCAAATCTGAAAGTAATTTATGAGCAGTATTAGGGCAGCAAGGACCAGCAACGAACTTTTGACCTCAACCGAACTGTTCTCATTTGTTTAGCAAGCGTGTGGAAAGTTACGTAGGCGAGCGCACAACACATAGCACAGACCCTTCCTCAGTGCTACTCAACTTTCCCCGTCCTAAACCATTTGTTAAGTTATTTGGACTTTAAAGGAGGCACAAGTCAGGGCCTGGTTTGGTCCTCGTCTCAAGCCTTATTGCGGCCTCCCACAATATACATATACATATATACGCTTCGCCTCTGCATCTGCTCTGTAAAAACGCTTCCCTTAGCTCCTGTTGCTGGAGTCCCCCGAACAATTCCACTGTGACACTGCCCCCTTCAAATCGATGTTTGCTCAAACAGCCTTCAAAAAGAAGGAAATTCTGCACCATGCTACATAATGAAAACATTATGTTAAGTGAAAAGAAGCCAGGCGTGGAAAGACAAGTACAGCACAATTCCATTTATAAGAGGAACCTAAAACAGTCCATTTCATAACCTCAAAGACTGGAATGACGGTTGCCAGGAATTGAAGGGAATGGGGAGTTATTAATCAATAGACATAAAATTTCAGTTAAGAGAGATGAATAAGCTCTGAAGATCGGCTGCACACACGGTCTCTCTAGTCAACAATAGTGTACACTTACGTGTTAAGAGGACAGATGTCATGTTAAGTGTTCTTACGGCAATTTAAAAAAAAAAAAAACTTTCCAGGAAAGCTGACCCAACAATTTCTGCTTACCTCTTACTGAGCCTCCCCCATCTTCAAGGAATGCTGAACAATGCCATGTATTTGTAGTCTGGGCACATTGGTGTTACCAATTATCAGGGGCTTCTGATACTAAGAAAGGCAGGAATAGGCAAGGAGAGGAATCTGAACTTAATTTCTTATTACGTACTTGATCTGTCACACAGAGAGGTTATATTCTTCCACTATTATCCCATTTCTTGCAAAACTTTTTTTTGTCTTATTTCTTATTATGTGAATTGGGATATAATGGCTTCTGACAGGTGCATCTTTGTTGTGGATTTTACCCTTCATTGTTTTAAAATGACCCTTTTGTCCTGCTAAATGTTCTTTAATCACTAATGAAGTTCTATTTGCTTTGTATCAGCCTTATGTATTTCCCACATTCTTTTATTTTTAAATCATTTAATCCAATTCGTTTGTATGCATTTCTCTCTTACGCTCAGCATATAATTGTATTATAGTTTTTTCTTGCACAGAGCATGTACTTTTGTTTTTTAAACACCCATCTTGGAACTTTATCTTATTAAATGGAAAAGAGTTTATATATTATAAGAAAACAAATGCTTGATTATAAATTTTCCATGGTATTTACTTTTTAGGTGCTTTTTGACATTTCCTTTTATTTTTTCTTTTTTGCAGGTAAGGACCTATTTAGCACGAGGCTTCCATTAAGGTTAAACAATAACCTTGTTTAATCCTTAAACTGTCCCTGCTGCTCCCCTTCCCCCAGGGGATTTACTTAAAAACAAGTCCGGGAAACCAGCTCCAGGTAACAAAGCCCAGATAAAAGGGTGGGTCAGGCCAGGTGGAGACATCCGATCAGTGGGGGGTTGCATACTGTCTCCCTAGCTACCAAGGAGTAAGGGCCCCGCCCTTTGGGAGCCTTTTGGGTGCCAATTCTGACCAAGGTGTGATAGGCTGGTTCAAATGTCTACTACAGGGTAAACTGTAATTCAGTTGGTCACCTAGCATCACTGTGGAGTTTCCTGTGTGTGTTATAATTTCATTGGCCACCTGGGCGTGGCCAGGGCCGATGGCATGGCCTTTGCCCTTAAAAGCTAGTCTGTGAAACAGAGAAGGGTCGCCCTCTCTGTAAGAGGCGCGGCCCTGGCCGGTCAGTTTGATTCTTGATGCTTAGTGCGAAATAAAGCTTTGCTTGACCTTCGCTTTATATCAGTCTTGCTCCTTTAATCACGGACCCATTTTTGGGGGGGCATAACATGCATAATTCTTTTGTTAGCTCTTAGTCCCTCTCTGGTAAGTTTATAGGTATATATTTTATTTTAAATTATAATTTTAACAAACACACATCACCTGTATACAATATATTAATTTTTTAAATGTTAAATGGAAATGGATGATATCTCCTAACAATTTTTTGGGAGATGAGGGAAAATTCTAACTCCCCTCACCCCCCAGTTGTGTGACTGCCTCTGTGATTTTTAACCCAATTACTCATTAAAATGGTTTATGTCATTGTATTAAGAAAATTTAGACTCAGCTGCAAACTAGAGACTTTAAAGGCTTAAACAAGTAATTCTCCTCAGCACTCTTGCTAAAGACCACTCACACCTCAGCTCTACCTTGGACTGGTCCTTAGAACCTTCTATCGCCTTTAGACCTCTAGCGCCAGCCTCACACGCAGGAATAAGTGTTGTTGGCTCCAAAGTCTTCTTAACTTTGACTAATTTTATTGTACCTGGTCACTGTTCTCCAGACACTTGGTAAAGAGTTAGGGTCTTTTCCTAGTTTCCAAGTAAGGACTAGAGTTAAGATTTTCTTGTGTACATTTTGGTGGGTATTGATTGGAAGATGAAGGTATATATGCCTGTTCCAATGAATATTCTAGAAATCATCCTCCATTTACTTTGTATAAAGTAATATATCATTATTGTTAAAAATTTGGAAAATACTCAAGCCATAAAGAAATAAATCAAGTTATGTACAAGTTAGTGTATTTCTTTCCAGTATTTCATTTATGTGTATGAAAGTGTGAGGGAAAGAGTGGGGATAGAATGTTTTCTGCTTTTTGTTTTGTTTACAAAATTGTAACCCTTATAATATCTTCCCTTTTCACTTATTTCACTATAAACACTTCCCATGCCATCCTACGTTCTTTCAAAATAGTTGAAAGCTACCTAAGATTTTACTATATAGATATACCAAATTTCTATAACCATTTTTGTCTTTACATGTCTTTTATTTCTAATTCTCTGCCATAATAGTATTACAATGACTATTGTTTTCCATAAATTGACGCTTACATTCCTATCATGTCCTTAGAATATATTCCTGGGAAATGAGTATCTAGCTTTCTGAGGCACATTTCCAGTCTGTCTTCCAGATAGGCTGACGAATTTGGACTCCCAACATCTATTTATAAGTAGCTATTTAACTATGCTCTTACCGCTACCAAGTATTTTGTGTTGGGGAATCACATTTTTGGATAGGAAAAAAAAATCCTTATTTTAAAAATCACAGGTACAGCCCTTAACCACTAATGAGGTACATGTTTTCCACTTGTATTTCTTATTTTCTGAATTTTATTTCTAGGGCCCATATTTTTCAAAAGGGATTTTAATGTTTCATTGAGTTCTTTCTTTGCTCTTTTCCACCCTCACTCTTCAAAGGTAAAGGACATCCAAATTACACATTGCCAGAAAACCTTCAGTATTTGATTCTATAATCTAGAGGGGGGGAAAGAAGGCAATCAATTTTTCAACAGCAACTTTTCTCATTCTCCTCCGGAGCCAGAGGCACATTACCATGAAAAGCGTGTTGTCTTTATGAAAGCAAAATGTGTGTTCCATCCCCGGACACAAGAGAGACGCTAATTAGCTTGCACTGGAAAACGACTGTATTTAATCTTCTTGGATAAAAGGATATGAAGAAAACTCAATTGCTTCAGATTTGCTCAGCAGACTCCTTATGAAGTTTCTAATCACATAAGAAGTTTGTTCTTGCTTATCTTTATTTGAAAGAGATCCCGACAAGGACAGGAATTGATTTGGGAAATGAAATCTTAAGGCCTCCAAACAGGAACGTTATTAAAAATATGTTATGACTAGTCAGGCAGGGAAACCAACCAATCAAGAGGATGCCAGCTGTAAACAATGTTTCCTTCAGCCACGTGGGTATGCAGACCCTGAAAGGTCCTGCGGTGAGAAGCCTCCTCTCCAGGAGACCTAGCCAGGGGACTTCGGCTACTTCCTCTTTCTTTTTTTTTTTTTTAAAGATTTTATTTATTTATTTGACAGACACAGATCACAAGTAAGCAGAGAGGCAGGCAGAGAGAGAGGAGGAAGCAGACTCCCTGTTGAGCAGAGAGCCCGATGCATGGCTCCATCCCAGGACCCCGGGATCATGACCCAAGCTAAAGGCAGAGGCTTTAACCCACTGAGCCACCCAGGCACCCCTACTTCCTCTTTCTTTAGAGCCTGTAAGTCTTCTTTCAGTTGCTATTCTACCAATCGTTTAAAACCCCCAAGCCTATTGAAAAAAAATAACTGGGGGCACCTGGGGGGCTCAGTCTGTTAAGTGTCCCACTCTTGATTTGGTCCCAGGTCATGACCTCAGGGTCCTAAGATGGAGCCCCGCCTGGGGCTCCAGGATGGGTGTGGTACCTACTGCAGAGGTGCTCTCTCTCCCTCTTCCTTTGCCTCTCCCCCTACTCAAGGGCTGGCTCCTATGCGCAGGTGCGCTCTCTCAAAAAAAAAAAAAGAAAAGAAAAAAAGAATTGGAATTTTGGGGGAGGAGGGAATTAAAACAGGTGCCTATAGATGAAATAATTTCAGGCACTTATCAAATTCAGTAAGTATCTGTAATTGAATATTTATAAGAGCCTAATTACTAGAAAAGTTGACACAGGGGCCATTATCGAGAGCTGGGAGAACCAACCAAAAATTCAAAGATTAGACGTTCTGTGTAGATATCCACAGGGACATTAACTAAGAGGAGGCTAGGTACTCATGTCCATAAAAACTAATGGGTTCCTCTGTAATTTAAAAAAAAGCTAAGAAACATTTCAGAATGTCAAAAAAAATAGTAATTCCTCAAGTTGAAAACAAACTAAAACAAATGAACCCAGCTATATATCAAACTGGCATTATAACCATAGGAAATAATTATTTTAAGTGTCTCTAAAACACAGCATTTTGTTTTGCATCCTCGGTGATAACATCGTAAGAAAAAGAAAAGAAAAAAAAATCTTAAATTGTATTCAGAAGCTTTATGGTTAGTGGTCATACTGTATTACTATTTTGAATCCATTTTTGTATATTAAAGAATAAAATAAATGATAGAATCCAAGATCTTTCAGTGTAAGAGAAAAGAGTCCTAAGTATAAAACCAAATAACTGAATGCTGTAAAAATCAATGTAAACTCATTGCGTGTGTGTGTGCTAAGGCTGTCTGCTGATAGCACCTGGAAATAATGACATACCAGAAACTATGATTCCTAAAGGCCATTAAATACTAAAAAAAGCAGTACTTTTTAGAGAAAGAGTGGTGTCTAGATATGGGATATGGGAAATGCTAGGTGAACACGGGATGGCCTGTTGAGCTAGAAAGTAAGGAAGTACTCAAAAACTAACCAGATCTGGGGCTAAAAATTGAACAACAGAATAAAGATTGTAAGGGCCTACTTAGCCAGAGCGAGCCATTCTGTTGTTTATGCAGTAAACGTAGATTGACCCTGCTCCCCCAGAGGAACTTACTTAGAAACAAGTCTGGGAAACCAGAAAAATATGACCAGCCCCTGATAACAGAGCCCATATACCAGGACGTGTCAGGTCAGGGGTAGGTAACAGAGCCCAGAATACAAGGATGAGCCAAGCCAGGTGGAGACATCCAATCAGGAAAGCACCTCCCTAACCACCCAAGAATGTGGGCCCTGCCTTTTGGGCGCCAATTCTGACCAGAGTGATAGGCTAGTTCAAATAACTACTATAGGGTGAATTGTAATTCAATTGGCCACCTGTGTGTGTGGCCAGGCTCAACCACATGGCCTTTACTCTATAAAAGTTAGTCTGTGAGGCTGGGAGGGGTCGCCTCTTTGCAAGAGACGGCCCTGGCCGGTCAGTTTGATTCTCAATGCTTGGCGTGAAATAAAGCTTTGCTTGACCTTCGCTTTGTATCAGTCTCGTCCTTTGACCATGGACCCAACAAAGATATATACTTGAATGCAAACTAATTTTCATAATATTCTAATCAAAATTAGCTGGCATATTTATCAATCTCTCCTGCAATAAATGAAAATCACATGCCTTCCGAAAAATATGTTACTATCGCTGACTGAAATGCATTAACTATATTAAAATCCACAAGTGTGCCCGAAGAAAACAGCAACAAAACACACATTTGCCATCACCGACAAAGATTACTACACCTCCTTCTTACTTTGGAATTTGTACTGAAGAAAACATTTATCCTGGTTTGCAAAAGGAACTATGTCTCAGTGTAATCAAATTGACACAGCTGACGAGAAAGCTCTTTCTCAAAGGACAGTAACAGCTGATGAACGTAGAAGGAATGATTGATGTGAAAAACCACCAATGGTAGCCTCTTACGTAGTCCTTTGTTAGGGCAAAGATTAACCACAGATGTTAAAGCCATTAGGTAAAATGTTAATGGGGAATTGGATAATCACATGGTATCAAAGAATCACCCTAGAGATTACAAGCTGCTTGCCAGGGGGAAAATGTAACTTTACAAGGGATTGGGCTGTCACCACTTTAACCCAGTGATCAGTCAGCATTTTCAAATAATAATGGGACAATCAGACCTTATGAGCCCCCTGAGGTGATGCGGTAGGAAACACACACCATCACTTATGAAGTATTCTGCCCAGTAAATGTCTAATGTGCAGTGAACCAAGCCGGAAGCTCCAACTTCCATATTAGAGCAAGTACAGGGCACAGCGGGGCAAGCGAAATGACTCCACGAGGTAAAACGTGAACAAGTCCTGCAAGGGGAACTATTACGGAACTATCGTTTGAAGTGCAGCTTCAGGTTGGACCCTATGAATCAGCCCAGGCTTTGGACAAACACCAACAATCTTCTCACAATATAGGCTGGAACGCATAAGCCGAGAGTTCTACAGCAGGATGTGTACACAGCAGAAAGCATCATGGGTGAAATTACAAAAAAGGGACTCCCTTTCATGAGTGGCCTCGCGAGCAGAGGGAATCTGGTAATTCTGGACTCAGGCCAAGTGGTCAGTAAGTACTGAATCATTGGATGCCTCTGCTGAGAGCACCCGACAGGCTTGTGGGCCACTGAGACCATGTGAAGCAGCATCTGCTAAAAGGGAGGGAGAGCCGCCAGTTTTGAGGCGGCAGGAAACCTGGAAAGAACCAGTTAAGTGCGGTCAGTGGGTGATTCTTTCTGTCTCCTTAGGGGAATAATCCCTAAATCTCCAATGGGGCCCTCTTCAAGTCAATGGAGGAAAAAAGAGAGACAGAGAGACAGAGAGAAATGGGACTTGGCAGTTTCTGGTCCCGTTTATAAGGAGCCTGAAATTCACCAATCCATCCTAACAACAAGTGAAAAAGTGAACAAACTGCAAAACCAACTCAGATCTGCGAGAAAGTTAGGTCACAGGGCAAATCCCCAAATTGGAGAAACAGGCCAATAAAGAGAGTCACCACTCACCGGAGCAGAAACAGGAGCTGCAGCCTCGGGAACCAGGGTCGCAGCAGGAAAAGCGGAACTGTAATTGACCAGCTGTAATTGACCAGCTGCTAGAGGCCTGAGCGCTCAAGTCCGAGAGTTACCAAGTTACCAGTCACAGAAGGGCCCTCACACTTGTGAGGTTTAACTCCAGGAGCTAGACCAGGATCCCACAGGAAATTCTGGAGAAAAATCCCATCGTGCTTCCAACACGGAGAGGAGGAAAGGAACCATTTTTAAATACACAGGAGTGCTCTGTTTTTCTTAACAAAGGTCTACCCTCCGGAGAAGTCACTGAACAGGAACCCAAATGGCCTAGGGGAAGGGAAACACCCGACTATATCCAGCCCACTCTAGCCATCCTGTTCCACCTGGGGAGAAAGGGTGAGAAAGACTTGTGAAATTCACAGTCTAGAGGCACAGGCTCCCTAAATATTAAGACCCAACCCTAGAACTAATTTTTGCCAGGACCATTATTGATCAAGCAAATAAATTCTACAGCCATTTGAGGGGGAAAAAAAAAACCCTATAAAAATACTTCGCCACCACCATACTGTATCACCAAATTACTAAAGGCTTGTTTTTACCAGTTTCTTTTACCCGGTACATTGTGTCTGGCTCTTGAGAAAACCTAAGAACGCATACTAAAGGACAAAAAACACAGTCTGAAGAGACAGAGCAAGGAACAGAAAAAGACGTGGCTGGGATATTGGAATTATCAGACCGGGAATTCAAAACAACTGTGATTAATATGCTAAGGGCTCTAATGGACAGACATCATGCTCGAACAGATGGGCAATGTAAGAAGAGATGGAAATCCTAAGAACCAAAAAGAAATGCTGCAACTCAAAAACACTGTAACAGAAATGAAGAATGCCTTTAATGGGCTTATTAGGAGACTGGACATAGCTGAGAGATGCACACTGAGCTATTTAAGGGTGAGCTGTCAAAACGTCTTTCAGCTACTTGAAAATACTTCAAATAGATGAAGCAAATATGGGAAAAAATGAAATGATGGATGTCCATTATATTTCTTTATATTTTTCCGTTTATTTGAAAAATGTATATGTATTTCAATAAAGGTTTAATGAATGAGATCAAGCCTTCAGATTTAATTATATTTTAATTAAAGATACATCAATATATATTTTAATTATATTTATATTTAATGATACATAAATATAATAGAGTTAACTACATTAACATTTTCTACCAAATACTAAATGACTGCAAGTAGGCTGAAGACTTTAATTAAAACAGCGTCAGTAGAAGTCTGAGCAGGACCTGAAATTAATAAATGTGCTAATTGGAGAGCCCTGCTGAGAACCTTCGCTCCTTTGGACTTAACTGCAGCATACATTATTTCTAATAGGAGATTGAATATTTGTACAGCACTGTGTTTTTATAGCTTTGTTTTAAAACGTCATCGAAATACTGAAAAGTAAATATCTTGGGCCTCCATTAGCCTTCCCAAGAAGGAAAACAGCAACAGGCTTTCTTTCCAGAATTTTTCTGGGCAGATTACTTGTTAGATTACTACACTGACAGTTATCCACCTTGCTTTTTCATTTTTAGTTTCTGTTTAATTTTGGCTTTTGATTTGAACATTTTTGGCTTTAGGTTTTACCTTTCAGTTTTGACTTGTATTAGGGAAGCACTCAAGTAGCAAAACTAGAGTATATTGAAACCCCGTGTACCCATCAACGCATACATTTGTCTTAAACTCAGGGTCAATCTTGTATCATCTGTGGTCTCCTTCCTGCCTGGAGATGAATATATTATTACCTTCATAATCTATAGATGACTGTGAAGGAAATCCCAAACACCAGATTACTTCCCTCAGAATGTTTATTAGGCTACTCTGAAATATAAAGACTCTTCTTTAAATTTAACTTAAACATCATTACCAAAGTTAAAAAAATAATTATTATTTAGTATTATTAGAATTTCCAGTCAGTGTTCAAATGTCCCCCAATAACTTTATAAATGCACTTTTTGTTAGTAACATATAATGTATTATTTGTTTCAGGGGTAGAGGTCTGTGATTCATTACACAATTCACAGCACTCTAATGTATCATTTTTTTTAAAGATTTTATTTATTTATTTGACAGACAGAGATCACAAGTAGGCAGAGAGGCAGGCAGAGAGAGAGGAGGAAACAGGCTCCCCGCGGAGTGGAGAGCCCGATGCAGGGCTCGATCCCAGGACCCCGGGATCATGACCTGAGTGGAAGGCAGAGGCTTTAACCCACTGAGCCACCCAGGTGCCCCTCTAACGTATCATTTTTAGGAGAAAACATTAAATTGATGGTCAATGTAAAGTAAGAAACCATTCTAAGAATTTAAACACGTTTCTGCTTTGATGGGGGTGTTTCATTTTGTTTTGTTTCTCATAGTTGCAGGTCTTGTCCATCGACCAGTCCCCCTTTCCCTTCCCTCCCCCCTCCCCTCCAGCACCCCTCAGTTTGTTTCCTAAGATTAAGAGTCTCTTATGGTTTGTCTCCCTCTCTAGCTTCATCTTGTTTCATTTTTGCCTCCCTTCCCCTATGATCCTCTGTCTTGTTTCTCAAATTCCTCATATCAGTGAGATCAGGTGATAATTGTCTTTCTCTCATTGACTTATTTCGCTCAGCATAATACCCTCTAGTTCCATCCACATCGTTGCAAATGGCAAGATTTTATTTCTTTTGATGGCTGCATAGTATTCCATTGTATATATACACCACATCTTCTTTATCCATTCAGCTGTTGATGGGCATCTGGGCTCTTTCTATAGTTTGACTACTGTGGACATTGCTGCTAGAAACATTGGGGCACATATGCCCCATCGGATCACTACATTTGTATCTTTGGGGTAAATACCCAGTAGTGCAATTGCTGGGTCATAGGGTAGCTCTATTTTCAACTTTTGAGGATCCTCCATACTGTTTTCCACAGTGGCTACACCAGCTTGCATTCCCACCAACCGTGTAGGAGGGGTCCCCTTTCCATAAATGAACTTTTAAATATATATATTTTTTAGATTTTATTTATTTATTTGACAGGGAGAGATCACAAGCAGGCAGAGAGGCAGGCAGGGAGAGAGGAGGAAGCAGGCTCCCCGCCAAGCAGAGAGCCCGATGCGGGGCTCGATCCCAGGACCCTGAGATCATGACCTGAGCCGAAGGCAGCGGCTTAACCCACTGAGCCACCCAGGCGCCCCTCCATAAATGAACATTTAAAGTTGATCCATCATAAGGATTCAAAGTCCACACACTGCATTTAGTTGAAATGTCTTAGTCCCATTAGTCCCTATATGCTGTCTTGTTTTGTTCTTAAAGATTTTATTTTATTTTGAGAGACCTAGAGAGAGAACACGTGAGCAGGGGGAGGAGGCAGAGGGAGAGGGAGAGAGAGAATCCCAAGCTGACTCTGCACTGAGCATGGAGCCCGACACAGGGCTCATCTCACCACCCTGAGATAATGAGATCCTGACCTGAGCCAAACAAGAGTCAGACATGTAATCGACTACAGATTTTGCCATTGTACAGCTGTCCCGTAACAGATTTTAACTAGTCCCACATGATGGATGGTGAGGCTAATTTTCAGCCACATACAGTTATAAACCATGCTGCAGTAAATAATCTCAAATATCCAATTTTCTGTGTGTGTGTGTGTGTGTGTGTGTATATATATATATGTATATATACATATATACATATATGTGTATATATATATGGAAAACAAATTCCTATACAAGGAATTGTTGGTTGGGGAGAAACTAACACACTGACCTTCAAAGAGAATACCCCAAGGGTCTACCTGTTTTCCCAAACCTACACCCACTTGGTGTGATCTAAAATTGTGTGCCAGTATAAGAGGTCAAAAATGGTAATTGTTGTTTTCTTTTCATTTTCTTAACTAGGAGCAAAACCTTGTCCTTTTTTTATAAGACATTTGTTCTTCATCTTCTATGAGCTAACTCTGTGACCTTTGACCAGTTTTCTATTGAATTGTTGTTCTTTTCATGCTGATTTACATGACCAATTTATAGAGCAGGGAAATAAATGAGTTCTTCTGATGTGTTTTGCAACTAATTTTTTTCTTGTTTGCCTTATATTTGTGGTATTTCTTGATATACAGGATTTTTTCCAAAAAACAAAATCCATGTGCTTTATTTTATCCACTCCACAATAATAAAATTTCTCCTACGTTTTCTTTATACACAGGGTATTAGAATTTCCAAAGGCTTATGCATGTGTTATCTCGTTCATAACAAAGAAAGAGTGGCAAGAGTTGGCTAAATGACTCAGCTCACATCTGTCATCTTCATTGTGAGCACTTGCCTGGTGAACGTTGATAAACACGCAAGCGTGTGTCTCCCCCCAGATTCATCTCAGATGTGCTCTACAAGAAATGAACACATTGGTCGAATCATTTTTAAGAAATACTGGGTAACTTCCCGGATGGCCTCTATTCTCCCTTATTACATTTAGGAAAATAACTGAGAGTAATTGAAGGAATTGGTGAATTGTGCTATCTTTCCTGAATACTAATAGAATTTCCAACAGTAGTTAACTGAGGAAGGCATTCAGTGGACTTGGTTACCCAAAAAGTCCTTCCAAAATAAAAGCAAAAACAATGGGCAAAACTAGAAATTGAGTTCGTTTGCTCTTTAATGTATAATACTAGCCAATAAAGACCATTTACTCCCTTTTGCTGACAAATGGTGCTGGAAAAAAAATGAGTAGTGAGAAGTCAAATGAGTTTCCCAAGGTCACTCACGGAGTAAGTGGTGGAGCCAGGATTCATATCCAAATTTCTCAGTTTGGACTGTAGCCAGTATTCTGGTTTTTTTCAAAAGAAAAATCCAGAAACCAGGGAGGATATTCATGTAAGGCAAAATATACACTGAAGGTAAATGTGGGGTGTCATTGATCCTCATTTATCTTGAAAGACAGTAGTTTCTGCCTCTAATACGAGCTACTTTGCTTATACAACCCATGAAACATTTCTTTATAAGAACTGACTGGTTTTCCCACTTACTCTCCTCCTTCCCACAGTTGTCCAGGCGCCATGCCATGCCCTCTCAGCAACAGATGCTTGGTATTTGTTGAATGAACTCTCGCTGCTACTCAAAATCTCAAAGAAAATTGAGGGGTTCGTTGTCACTTATGAATCTTGATTTTATATGTATATGCACATGTATTTTAAGATGCCCACATCAGTAAAAGAGCCTCTTTTCTATTGTGAAGATTCCAAATCATCTGATTAAAGAGAAGTTGCTGTTGTTAAAATGAAACCCAGAGCCTGAGCTGAGCCAAGGAGATAAAATACAGATTTTCCTTTTTTAATAAGCAAAATTAGTATATGTATATATATGGAGTGTATAAATAAAATACAGAATCCCTCAACCCCAAGAGTATATATATATATATATCTCAGCCCACTAAAATCTTACGTGTAAACTATAATTATAACAACTTTTACCAAACATTCTCCATATGCTTGGCACTGGATTAAGACCTTATTTAGTTTATGTCATTTCATCCTCATAACGACCTTTTGAGTTAGACATCAGCACTAAAGGAAATGAACTATCAAGCTGTGAAAAGGCATGGTGGAACCCTCAATGCACGTTACTAAGTGAAAGAAACCAATCTGAAAAGACTGCATACTGTATGATTCCAACTGCCTGACATTCTGGAAAAGGCAAAACTTTGGAGACCATGAAAAGATCAGCAGTTGCTAGGGGTTAGAAAGGAAAGAGGGATGAATGGGTAGAGCACAGAGGATTTTTACAGCATTGAAAATACTCTGTATGATACTGTAATGATGCACATATTTCATTAGGCATATGTCCAAAAGCAAAGTTGAACTGTAATGTAAATTATGGACTCTGGGCAATAATGATGTGTCAGTGTAGGTTCATCAACCCTAACAAATGTCCCACTCTGGTGGGGGGTGTTGCTAATGGGGGAGGCTGTGCATGTGTGGGCCAGGGGGGTTATGGGAAATCTCTGTACCCACTGCTCAATTTTTCTGTGAACCTAAAATTGCTCTAAAAGTAAAGTCTAAAAAAAAAACCAACAAACAAACCTAAAGTCTAATAGGTGATGGGGATTAAAGTGTACACCTGTCATGATGAGCACTGAGAAATGTATTGAATTGCTGAATCACTGTATTATATGCCTGAAACTAATATAACACTGCATGTTAACAATACCGGAATTAAAATAAGAAACTTAATAAAAAATCTTGTAGCACATACACAAAAGAGTAAAAATTAAAACCAATGTCGATTTAAAATTGCAATATAGGAGCGCCAGAGTGGCTCAGGCAGTCAAGCATCCAGCTCTTGATTTCAGCTCAGGTCATGATCTCAGGTCCTGAGATCAAGCCCCGCACTGGGTTCTGCGCTCAGCGAGGAATCTGCTTGAGATTCTTCCCCCTCCTTTGTCCTCCCCTTTCCCCCATCTCCTGGCTCATGCTTCCTCTCTCTCTGTCTCTCAAATAAATACATGAATAAAATCTTTTTTAAAATGTAATATAAATTATAAGCAAGTTATATGATAACATTAAGATAATCCAGAATAAAAATATATGTATATTTCAATCTTCTCTGGTTTCTGTTCTTCCTGCTCTCTACATGTGACCTTCTTGTAGCATTCAACACACTGTATTTTAATTGTCCCTGTGGACCCTAAAATTGGATAGTTTCATCAGGCGAGGAAACTTGGGCAGAAGGCCTTAGCAAAATCAGACATTATTAATATTTAAAATGAATTAAACATGATTGCTCTGAGTAGGCTGCTATAAGTGGCCCTGGTAAGAGTTATACTTTCTGCCAGTGGAATGTGCTTAAATTCTAACGTCGGAGCTAACATTGTAGAAAGGCTCCTTTACCCTTTGTGAATTGAAAAACCAAAAGCTCTCCCCAGAGAGGCCTGCTCTCCCCGACTTCATCCTCTCCCAACGTACAGGTCTCTCTGATTCTCAGAAAAGGTACATCTGGGTGGGTTTGCAGTCTGTCCTCCTGTCCTCCTGCAAGTCTGGGCATGTATCCAAACAGTATGGAATCCACACCTTTGCATGGTCTTTCTTCCCTCATTTTCCAGGAGTGGAAACTGAGAAGAGCGGGAGCTGCTGGCAAGGCCTGCGACTCCTCTCAGCCCCCTTCCTCCAGCTCTCAGTTCCTTCCAGGCATGTTCAAGACATGGCTTTGCTCACCATGTCTCCTCTTGCCACTCTGAGTCCCTGCTTCTCCTACCCCTCAGGGTTAATTTGGATCTTCACGATCAACAGGAATGGCAAAAGGGTTCGTGAATTGTGTGTGTAATTATACTGACCTTGGTCTATCTGGACATATCTTACAATCATAAAATGTTGGGGCACCTGGTTGGCTCAGTTGGTTGGGCATCTGCCTTGGGCTTGGGTCATGATCTCAGGGTCCTGGGATCGAGCCCCACGTCGGGCTCCCTGTTGGATTGGGAGTCTGCTTCTCCCTCTGCCCTCTCTTCCCTGCTTGTGCTCTTTCTCTCTCTCTTTCAAATAAATGGATAAATCTTTTTTAAAAAAAGTTAAATCAGTTGGACCAAGAAAAGAAAGATTTATTTGGGAGACATGATCTAGGTTCTTCAGATATACTCAAGTGTAGAAGGAGATAGAAACTCAGAATTCTAACTTCAAGTGTCTTGGATCTTTAGGGCAATTTAATAATATAAACGTGATGAGACCCTGGGCTTTTTAAAAAGGAAAAATTGTAGAGATTATAGAAGTATCCTATAATTATATGGAAATTGTTCACACCATAATTATTTTCTCAGCTAATTTTCAGGTTCACAGTGAAATCTGAAAGAACCTATTTTCATCCACTATCTATAATAAGTGATTATGGTTTCTTTTTAATATAGAATGAAAGGAGATTAAAATGTAAAAGAGGTCTTCACTTCATTTGTATGTATGAAAGTTGAAACAATGTTCATCTATAAGTAACCTAATAAACATAGACAGAAGTCTTATTTCTAAGCATATTATTAACTAGAGATATCTCCACTCATGTTCTCAAATATAAACTGATCTAGAATATACATATTTGTTTTCATTTTTGTTAAACCTTCTTGTGGCAGGTTATCTCATTTTACTAAGATTTAAAGTCTTATGTATGCTTGTCTAATTTATCTATATGACTCTAACTGCCACATAATAGGGGATCTTTCTTTCCCATCTTTGTACCCAGCTCTCCCTTTGGCAGAACCTTCAGTTAATATCATAGGAGAAGAAGAATACTAATTCAAAGTATAAAGCTTTAGATGAGTGCTTCTCAACCAGGGATGATTCCGTCCCCTGGGGACATTTGCAATGTCTAAGGCTCTAGTGGACAGAGGTCAGGAGTGCTGCTAAACATTCTGCAAGACACAGGACAGCAAGGAAATGGACTCTTCTCCAAAGCTTCTAGAAGAAGTGCAACCCTGCCATCACCTTGATTTTAATCCAGTGACACCCATTTTAGACTTCTGACCTCCAGAAAAAGAAGATAATAAGTTTGTGTTGTTTTAAGCCACTGCCCTTACTGACAGCAATCTGATACAGCAGCATATGGAAAAGAATTTATATAGGAACAGGCAACTTACAAAACAAGAAACATAAATGCCTAATAAATAGAATTTAGAAACCCTCACAGTCAGAAATTAAGATGAGATGCTACTTCAAACCCATAAATACAAAGGGTTGGAAATGATGTAGGGCTAAAGTAACTTTCATCACTGCTGGTAGAAGTGAAGTGGATATAACCATTCTGGAGACCAATCTGACAGCATTTATTATTATTAAAAATGTGTATGGCCTGGAACTCCAGAGTTTCACTTTGAGGGATCAACCCCAGAGAAAAGTCTGCCACAGAAACAATAGGAGAGTTCTAGAATAATGTGCATTGTAGCATCCATTTAACTACAAAACAACTGGGAAACACCCTAGATATTGGTCAGTAGAGGAATTTATAAATGGAGCATGCTATGTGCATAGATTGAATACGTTGCCTAGAATGAATACATGAACTATATGTTTCAACAACAGATAGGGCTCTAAAACGTACCACTGAGTAAACAGAGCAATTTGCCATGTGATACACATAGTACAATAGCCTCCGTGTCATTTTAAACACACAGAGCACTACTATATGTTGTTCACAGATGTCTGTGTGGTCAAACATGGAAACACGGACTGGGCAGGTGCATACTTCTCTGTGCTGGCAGTCTACTCTGGAGAGGATGGGAGACGGGACCAGAAAGGAGGACAAAGGGGATTTCAACTCCATCTGCAATGTTCTACTTGTTAGACATGTGAAAACACAACAATAAAGATGGCACACAAAACACCAACTTTTGTTCACAGATTCTTTTCAGACACTTTCTCTTTTTGCCTTAAATTCTTCTCAAAGTATAAGCATAAAAACCAAAATGGACTTTAAAAGGAGAGTGATCATCTTGAAACTGGTTTAGAATAAACCCAGGGTTAAAACTTATGTTCAAAACTTATTAACTCACTTTGTCTTTCTGAACTCAGGAAGTATCTCAATGCATTAACTCAGACTTAATATCTTCAAGAATTAAATAGGATTGGACGAACGGGGTAACAGAATAGGTACTGTCCTAATGAATGGAATAACACAGGCATGGAATAATATCCGAGATTTACTAAAATTTATATCATGTTTTCAATCAAGAAAAGTGTCTGATATGTATTGCCTGATTTTCCAAAGAACCCAATCTGTTAGGTAAGGCAGATCTTCTGAAGAGTCCTGTTTTCCAGGTGAGAAAATGGAGGCCCAAAGAGGACAGTGACTTGTTCGAGGTTGGTAAGTGGTGAGAGCCAGAGCTTGGATGCATGTCTTCTGATTCTAAGTACCATGCTTTTTGTACTATGTCAACCATATCCTGAGATGAGAAATGGCTTATTTAATAGCTGCTCCTTTTTAAGAAAAAGGAAGGAAGGAAGGAGATAGAGGAGAAGAAAAGAGAAGAGAAGAGAAGAGGAGAGGAGAGGAAAGGAAAGAAAAGAAAAAAGAAAAAGAAAAAGAAAAAACCAGGATGTTTTTAGATGTTCTAGATGTTCTAATTGGCCCAAATGCCATTAAAGTCTGTGCAAGCATGAAGTGATTCTTATTCTGGGTTAGTATCTAGTACTCACATCAAAAGAGATGGTCTTTAAAAAAAAAAATGGTGGTCCTAATGTTTAAATTTTACTGGGTAAAGTCCTGGGCAGTATTGAGATGGGTAATGGTAAAAGAGACACAAGCAAGAGTTACAGATAATCAAGTATAGAAATCATGTTATATTTGGAATTGCTAAAGGAACCCTTCATGTTTTATGAGGAAAAGAGAAACCTTAGGGAAATTGATAACTGCCTTTAACTTTTTGAAGGCTTTCCTAGTAGAAGAGGAATGAAAAAAAAAATAGTACTAGAGCCAAAGTGAGAAAGAGATACAGTGATGCCAGTTCCCAGCTAAGAATATAGAACTTCTAAAATATAGAGCTGTCAAAAAAAAAAAAAAAAGGAATGGGTTGCCTCAGAGGAGTCCAAGCAGAAACTGGATGAATGGTTTCCAGCAACGCTTAAACGGAAATGCTTATTTTGGAAAAGGCGCTGAACTAGATGAGAGAAATAGAATCATTCTCTGTCAATCGCTCTTCCTAACTCCAGTCTAATGGGGAAACAAGAATCCACTCAAATGGTTCTGAAGGCCCCTCCAGCAAAGCGCACTGAGGTGACAGAGATTCCCTCTAGATCTCATGAACATCATGCCCGTGTGGATGCGTCTCAAATGGAGAGTGGAAAAGATTCACTGAAGATCTTGGAGAGGGATGTGCACTCTGGTTTGGTCATCCAAACCTGGTCCTGTGGGGTCTCCAGAGGCTGAGGTCAGGTATGTGATGAAGAATGTCACACCAGAAGACAGAGGAGCAGATGGTATCATTCTTCGTGGGACCACCGGTGCTTGGCTGGTACCTTCATAAGCAACTTGACAAGGGCCATGAATTGAGGTCAGGTGTCCAGCTGGGAAACTGGGCGAAGGATCTGGCAAGCTGTCTAGCTGCAGTACTGTGAATCAGTATATTACTCAATATGAGATCTAGAACCTGGAAATGCAAGAGCGGAAAAAGTCAAAGCAACCTGGATACCCAAGGTCGTCTGTTATGGGCGACAGAGGCATGTGTGGGCAGAAGGGAAGGCTGTGCTAAGTCTCGTGGACCACAGAGAGCCAACCCAATCCCCCCACTTCAGTCTCCCACCTTCTCTAGGAATTACATACACGACTGCAAGGCAACCTCCCTCGAAGTTTATTTTGTTCTTCCCACCCTTGTCCTCGTGTACCATCATCTTACCATGCCATCCTGGAACTCTCCTTACTCTGACATTCACATAATCCTTTCTGAGGATTCACTGTACCAGAATTTGGGCTCCAACAAGATCATGGTCATTCATATGTACATGAAAGGGGGAGAGGCATGGACCTAAGGATGTATAACTGTGGCCCAATCAGGACTACACACGTGAATTAGCTTAACTGTACAGCAACCAACCAGTAAGCAGTTATTATTTTGATCCCACACTTTTCCAGAGTTATCCTTAACTTAGTTGTATACCTGAACAGAGTGGACCACAGCGGTAAACGTAAATGATGTGGTGTTGCTGGACACTGGAATAGAGGGAAAGTTCATGAACCATGGGGCCTAGTTTTTTTTTTTTTTAGATTTTATTTTTTTTATTTTATTTGACAGATAGAGATCACAAGTAGGCAGAGAGGCAGGCAGAGAGAGAGAGAGGAGGAAGCAGGCTCCCTGCCGAGCAGAGAGCCCGATGTGGGGCTCGATCCCAGGACCCTGAGATCATGACCTGAGCCGAAGGCAGAGGCTTTAACCCACTGAGCCACCCAGGCGCCCCCCATGGGGCCTAGTTTTAAGAAACTACTCCCTTCTTTTTGCAAATGTCAGAGCAAAGGGATACTGAGATCAGGGAACAGACCTAGGGAAGTTTGCTGAAGGGACTACTTCTCTGAGCGTGGCCTATATTGCCACAAAATCTTTGGGACTATGATGGTGGGTAGTCCTACTTCTAACGTTGATGGTTTGCCATGCATCCAAGGAGACCGATTTGGTGGCTAAATTAAATCCTGCTTCCTGGGATTACTGCCATTTTCAAGAGAGGTCTTCCTTACTGTCTTATGAAGGTTTAACATGGAGTTGAAAAATATTACAGTGTGGTGGATATTGTGGGGAATTCTCCAGAATCCATTCTCCTTCCCCCTGCCCCCTCTGGAGCCAACCATGGAAATTCCATCCCTCTTTCCGGTCATGAGTTCAGATCTGGGCAGGCCTAAGCCAGTTTGGACCAAAGAGAGATGCTAGTTAGGAGAGCCTTGCTGATGGCATCTGAGAAAAAGCTCCCTCAGTTCTAGGAGAGACCCAGGAGGGGCCTCCCCTCACTTGATAGAGCCAAAGGAGGGTGGGTGGGAGGCAGATTGGCCACCCACGGTCATCCAGCTCTTACCAGAGCATCCAGCAACCACAGGAACAGGCCTTTGGATGAGGCCAACCCCACAGGCTCAAGAGGAAATGCTCTTTCTCTCATTTTTGCAAATTGCAGAGCCTCAGAGGGGAGAAATAGAAAGAACTCCCATCCCTAATGGCGCTATTGACTCCCTGAAGCTCAGTCTACTTCTGGACACCCTGTTGCGCGTGCTCTTACATTAACTCCCTAAGTCAATCTGATGTGAGCCTTATCACTGCTTGTAGCCAGAACCATCCTTAGTGATACAAATCATTGGCAAGGATCCTCTCTTTACGGCAGGCCCAACACGACAGTGCAATTAGCAGGGATTTACTACTCTTCATTTCTCGAGTGATGCTATTTAAAAGCACACACTCTTATCCCAGGTGAGAGAAAACAATTTTTACCATCTATAATGAGGTTCAACAACTACAGCAGAGTAATTCTAAAAACAGATGTCACGATACTCCCATCTCTTGTGAAGCTTATTTTAGTATTTTTATTGGTGATTCTTCACAAGGTGCTGTAACTGATCAGACTGATTGCATCATGGATGACATTAACATGCTAATTTCAGCTCAACTTTCAGACCATATTTATTGAATAGATTCCATGTGAAGGCTTCCATTGTTTTCCCTGGAAAAGTTCAAAACAGGACCCAGTCTTGGGTTTAATTATCTCTGCCTTTTAACCATTTACAGTACCCTATGTCTCAACATGTTTGAAATTTGTGTCTCAGGGAGGAAGGGGATTTTAGAAGTTTCTTGGCAAGCTGGTAACTGATCAGATCTGCTAGGTAGGCAATGAAAATCTGGGGCCATTATTCCTTTAAAACAAAAAGCTGGTGAATCACATTTTGAGGTTAATACATAAGCCACTGGTCAGGTATTAATGTTCCTAATTTTCCAAATGTTACTTCTATTCCCTTGCATGGCCCTTCCTTGTTTTTTCTGTTCATTCAAATCTTAGCTAGCCCCTGGACTTTTGGTTGTTTGTTTTTTAATTTACATTCAAGGTGGTTAACATCTAGTGTAGTACTGTTTTCAGGAGTAGAATTTAGTGATTACTCACTTACATATAACACCCAGTGCTCATTACATAAAGTGCCGTCCTTAATGCCTGTCATCCATTTAGCCCACCCCCTCAACCACTTCCCTCCAGCAATCCTCGATTTGTTTTACATCATGAAGACTCTCTTATGGTGGGGCGCCTGGGTGGATCAGTCAGTTAAATCCCTGTCTTCGGCTCAGGTCATGATTGTAGGGTCCTGGAATCAAGCCCAACATCAGGCTCCCTGCTCAGGAGGGAGTCTGCTTCTCTCTTTCCCTCTGCCCCTCCCCATGATCATTCTTTGTCTCTCAAATAAATAAATATTTTTTTAAAGTCTCTTATGGTTTGCCTTTCTGTGTTTTTATCTTATTTTTCCTTGTTTTCCCCTATATTCATCTGTTTTGTTTCTTAAATTCTACATGAGTGAAATCATATATTTGTCTTTCTCTGTCTGATTCATTTTGCTTAGCATAATATCCCCTGGTTTTTAAGACTTGTTCAAGTACAGTTCCTTCCTTAAATCTTTGTAACTGACTCATGCCATAGACTGGAGGATAAGCTGGTGCCATATGGACAAAGCTGAGCCCTTAAGTTCAGCAAATAATTTTAGCACTCAACATCTAAGAGCAATTGGATGATCACTATTGGGTAGACCTAATTCTAGTTCTAGACCTAGGACAGGTCCACCCTGGCTTCTGAGCCTTAGTATTCTCATCTGTAAAATGGGGAAACTGAAAGTCCAGGCAGCCCTCATTTTTTTGGGCTTCACTTCATAGTGCTTTGCAGATACTACATTTTTTTTTACAAATTGAAGGTTTGTGGCAACCCTGCATCAAGCCTGTCGGTGCCATTTCTCCAATAGCATTTGCTCACTTCCTGCCTCTGTGGCATGTTTTGGTCATCCTTGCACTCTTTCAAAACCTTTTCAGGATTATTCTACTTGTCATGGGGCTCTGTGATTGGTGATCTTTGATGTTACTACTGTAATTGTTCAGGGGCCCTGTGAATTGCACCTATTTAAGATGGCAACCTTCATCAATACATGCTATGTGGGTTCTGACTCCAGATGGGGTGGAAGGAGCAACAGAACTAGAATCAGAACTGGAGCCTGAAATCACTGGGACTAAATCATTTAGAACTGGGACTAAATCACTGTACTTTCATGATCCGCTTTAACAGATCATGAATCATGATCATGATTCGGATCATGAATGGGGAGCTGCTTCTGATGAAGGAGCAAAGAAACCAGTTTCTTGAGATGAAATCTCCTCCTGGTGAAGATGGGACACAGGCCATTAAAATGCCAACAGAGGATCTAGCATATGACATGAGCTTAGCTGCCAAAGCAGCAGCAGGGTCTGAGAGGACTGACTCCAATTTTGAAAGAAATTCCAATTCTACTGTGGGTCAGATGCTATCAAACAATATCACATACCGTAGAGAAATCTTTCATGAAAGAAACAATCAGTGCAGCAAACTTCATTGTCATCTTATTTTAAGAATTTGCCATAGCCGCCCCAACCTTCAGCAACCACCGCCCCGACACTGAGGCAAGACCCTCTACCACCAAAAAGATTATGACTGGCTGAAAGCTCAGATGAGCGGTTAGCAGTTTTTAGCAATAAAGCATTTTTTAAAGATTTTATTTATTTATTTGAGAGAGAGAGAGAGTGCACAAGCAGGGGAGAGGAGCAGAGGGAGAGGGAGAAACAGACTCTCCACTGAGCAAGAAGCCTAATGTGGGGTCTCGATCCCCAGACCTCCGAGATCATGACCTGAGCCAAAGGCAGATGCTTAACCAAATGAGCCACTCAGGTGCCCCACAACAAAGCATTTTTTAAATTAAGGTATGTACCTTGGAGGGTTTTTTTTTTTTTTTAAGATATAATGCCATTTCACATTTAGTAGACTACACTATAGTATAAACACAACTTTTCTATGTACTGGGAAACCAAAAAATTCACTTGACTCCATTTATGGTGAAAATTCCCTTGCCGTAGTAGTCTAGAACCAAACCTGCGGTATCCCCAAGGTGTTCCTGTATTCCACTGCCCTGATGGACCCCAGTTTATTTATCTATTCACTTACTGGGGGACATCTTGATTGCTTCAAAGTTTTGGCAACTACAAGGAAAGCTATTATAAACATCCATGTGCAAGGGTTTTGTGTAGATAGAAGTTTTCAGCTCTTTTGGGTAAAGACCAAGGAGTGCAACTACTGAATCAGATGGTAAGAATACGTTTATTTTTGTAGAAAACCAAGAAACTGCTTTCCAAAGGGACTATACCATTTTGCATTCCACCCACAATGAAGGGGAGCTCCTGATGCTCCCATCCTCACCAGCAGTTGGTGCTGTCAGCATTCCGATTTTGGCTGTTCTAACAGGTGGGTAGTAGTATCTCATTGCCACTGTAATTTGCATTTTCCTTATGATGTAGGATGTGGAGCAGGTTTCAGCTGAAATGTGTTTTAGTGTGGAGAGAGCATAGGGGTAGTGGGGAGAGACAGGTCTTGATAAAGGATCACAGACCAGAACTGAAGAATTGTAATTGCCCTGGGGGAGGTTGGCTTGCTCTGGAGGGGATGACAAATCAATAAAGGGGTGAAGGTGGAGATGGGGATGGGAGTGACGTGAGCGGATTCGTTTCTTAGAATCATCATACGGCTGCAGGCAGAACATGGATTGAGTAGTCAGAAGATAAGAGATGATAGAAAACATGGAAGGGGGATTGGAATTAAATGAATGGATCCCAGAGCTCTTGGGGAGAGGAAAAGAAAGGCCTTAGATTGATGCCCTTTTCTGCCAGCAAGCTCTCCCTGATGGCCGCTGTGCACAGGACATCAGACTCCTTCTGTTATGCTTCCCAGAATCCCATGTGTGTTTCTGCTATCATTCCTCCCGCATCCAGTATTAGCCACAGGTGGGGAGGCTGGGCCTCCTCCAGTGAGAGGAGGATGACTCCATGTTAGCCCCTTACAGAGTTATTGGCACCTGGGGGTTTCACTCTTTTTGAAAGAATGGATTACTTGTATTCTCCATTTTCATCTTTAGCTGTTTGTGATAACTTGGTGACACATACATTTATCTCATTAATTTTTCTGGGCTAATCGTCCCATCAGTATCTCAGGGCTAGGCAAATTCTCCGAAGACATGCTATGAGTCATCCCTTCCCAATTTCAAATTACTTGACGCTTGGTGACTTCAGCTATTTCTCTAAGGAGCCTTGTTCTGCATTTCATATTCCAGTAATTCTTTAAATGAAACTCATTTCAAAAACCATCTTCTCAATTTCCTTTATCACTTGTTTGTAGTCACCAGTTTTATTTGGCCCTTCTTACGTGCTCTTAAACACAATCACATGACCTCAGTCAGCAGCCCTTCATCCTGGTAATCCACAGCATTTCCCAATTCCTATTCTAATATCTAAAGGTAAATAGAAAAAGCAAACTTGACTTTAATGAATATTTCATTTAATGAATATTTATTTTTTTAAGCTCTGTCACATGTACAAAATACATTGAATCATGAGACCTTGGCAAACTCTTTAAAAAGTAGATCTTGGGGCACCTGGGTGGCTCAGTCGGTTAGATTAGACGTCTGCCTTCAGCTCAGGTCATGATCCCAGGGTCCTGGGATTGAGCCCCATATGAGGCTCCCTGCTCAGTGGGGAGTCTGCTTCTCCTTTCTTCCTCACTCGTGCTTCTGTCACTATCTCTGTCTCTCTCAAATAAATAAATATTCAAAAAAAATAGATCTTGAGGGTCTCTCTCTCACACACACACACACACACACACACATTTTTAAAATTCTCTCTCCCTTATCAGAGGCCAGCAACACATTTTCCAAAACTGCGACAAGCACCTCTGATATTTGACCTCTGTGCTCACTCATACAGCTTCAGCCATGATGGAAACCACAGAACAAGATATTAAGAAGCCTTTTTTTCAAAAACAGATAGTATCTAACCCAGCAGTTTTCAGCCTGGGGTGATTTGGCACCACGGGGATCATTTGTAATGCCTGAAGACATCTGTATTTGTCACTCCTGGCATGTGGGGGGATTGCTACTGACATCTAGTGGGTGGAGGCCAGAGATGGTATTGACCATCCAAGGACCCACAGAACAAAGAATTATCTAGCCCAAAATGTCAACAGGGTGAAACTTGAGAAACCCTTAAAACCTCTGTCAACATTTTAATACAATTTACGCTTGCACAATTCCACTTCCTAAAATTGAGCTTTCCTAACAATTTTGTAACATTTCAGCCTGCAGACGACTTTGGTGCCACCAAAGTTCCCTTTGTAAGTCATTCATTCTGGAAATAAAAACATGGCTACATCAGGTTATAAAGATAAACCAGGCCCCAAAACTTAAGTAGCCAGTAAAATCAGCAATCTGCAAGCCTGTTTTGGGAATGTTTCTCAATTTTTTTGTTTTAAAAAACAAATAAGCCAACTTCAAAAAGCAAGCCAAATTTCTTCTTGTAATTTTATTTCCTGTTCTCAGGACTTCAAGTTTCTGAGACTTCATGTCATCTGATCTCACTCTTGTCTTAATTGTGTGTTCTTATGAAAGGCTATGTGATATCAGCTCTCTTGAGTTTCTAAATGAGAGCATCTAATATTCTGACATATGACATAGCCTCAAAGTGTACCTCCAGATGATAGTCAAATCTGAGTAATTAGAGAGAAGCTAGGCTGAAAAGGGTTGTGCTTTTTAGTTCTCATACAGAAAAATTCCATTTATTCTTATCAACCTCATTTCCACAATGAGTCACCACTCTAAGAAAATGGCAGCCCTTCATTACCCACAGCCATAACCTTCTAAGCCCAGCCTAATGGCCCTCCTTTGCTTGGCCTAGTGCCACCAAGGACTGTTGGCTCACCCCAAAATCAATCCTCTTGGTCGCTCTCTAATTCTAATTTAGTAAATTTAGAATATTATGAAGAACCCTTCTAATCTCTCTCTGGGATAATGTCCAGAAGCCACTTTGCCTAAACAAAGTCATTGATTTTAATAGAACAAATGAGAGAACCAATCTGAATTTCATGGCATCCTGACAAAGATAGGAAAATGTTGGGACTCATTTGTCCCAAATTCTATCTCTAATTATAATAACAACTCTGCAACCAAAGCAATCTTTCACGAAAGTAAATTAGATCGTGTCATTCCCAGGTTAAACCTTTTCCATAGCTTTCCATTACTGTTAGGAGAAATCCCCAAATCTGTCACGCAGCTTGTGGAAGATGAGTGTTTTCTAGGCCCTGCCTTTCCCGTCAGTCTCAATGCACTCCCTCTCCATCAAATTCTGTGCTCTCCTATTCTGAATCTCTTACTCTTCCTTCTTCCTGGAAAGCTCATGCTTCCCATGCCTGCCCCCTTCATTTGCCTAGCTGATCCCTTCTCATTTTTCAGATCATGGTTTTAATTTGTTTCCTCAAAGAAGTCCTTTCTGCTTGTATTACATCTGCTGAAAATTCCATTGGCCAAAGCAAATCATATGCCAAGTCCAAAGTCAAAAGTGGTGGATATATACTATGATAAGGCCAAGGCAAAGAGTAAGGACGTGGAGAAGAGGAAGGAAGTGGAGCCATTTCTGCAATCACCACATTCCTCTTCCAGGTGCATAGAAGTCATGATCAGGCCCCAACTTGTGATGATTAGCATGTACTGGCCCTCATCTACAAACAGTCAACTCATTTATACAACTGAATAGTTGTCTGGTTCAGGTTCTTTGTCTATACTTGTCCTTTACCAGAAGCCCTATTACACCTTACTGACATCTGTTTAAATGTCCTCTTTTCTCCAAATACCTCAACAATGCATTTTTTCTTTGAAATTCAATCTACTGAAGTAATTAAATACAGGAGATAAGGGGCAGCTCCTAAACATGGAGGCAGCCATGTGCCCACGAAAAACAGCCCTATTGGAGGC
The DNA here is from genome assembly GCF_902655055.1 of Lutra lutra. Taxonomy (NCBI): domain Eukaryota; kingdom Metazoa; phylum Chordata; class Mammalia; order Carnivora; family Mustelidae; genus Lutra; species Lutra lutra. Next base: position 88,184,693 of record NC_062296.1, on the reverse strand, counting down.
TGATATGCTCAACTGATGATAAGCAAAGCTGACAAAAAAAAAATTATCTATGCTTGGACAAGGCCAATCCACAACCACAGAAATGACTGAACATTCCTCTCTTATGATCAGCGTGAGTGACTGCTGCTTCTTTACCACTGACCACTCAAGCCTTGCTTTAATCCTCCTGTCTCCTAAATAAACATCATTTTAAAATACCCAGTCACCAAATTGTCACGGCTCCTTGGTAACAGGCAAGCCAGAAGAGCCCCTGATTTCTTAAATCCTCCTTAGAGGATTTAGCACAAGTGTAAGCCCTCTAAAGAGGCCTTTCCCAGATTCCTCTTACTGAGATGGCCACGGTTCTTCCAAGGGATGGTATTTCTTATGGCAACAATCTCCATGCACCTAACACTGTTTGAGTACTGCTGCGTTCTTAGGCCTTCCATTCAGCAGGCCTTCAGTTAACTCCTTCCCATTCAAAGGGCTAAGCGCTGTGATGTAGGTCTGGTTTGAAACACTGAATTTCAAGCACTGCTCAACAGCACAAAGGATCCTTGAATAATATCACCAGGTGAATTTAGGATTGGCCCAGGCTAGGCAACGTGCTAAGAGTAGACAGATGCAGGAAGCAGTCACCGATAAAGCACAATGTCCCTTTTCTAGAAGTTCTGAATAGAATAGTCAGTAACATATTCTCCCATCAATGCCTAGACTCCAACAAGACAAAGTAAGTTTCCATAGATAAAATGGATTCCCCCCCACATATTGGCTTCTTATAAGATCCAACCCTGTGCATAGTAAGCAAAATCCGTTCTTACAGGGACCCGGAGACTCATTCTTTAGAGTTAGTGTGGCCCAAATTCCTGGCTCATTTACCTTCACATTTTTTCCAATAAGTATTTTATACTTTCTTATATGGTATTGCTTTCATTTGCAGTCACTGAAGAGTGGAAATGAGCAGCAAATTCTCACTTCTACCAATTTTCCAGATGCCATCAAAATTGTACACTATCATATTACTAGAAGACACATGCACATTGTGGCAGAAATATCATTAATCAGAGTATTATCGGTAATTGGTGTATTTTCTCAAAATAAATTATTTGCGAAAAAACAGATGTGTATTCAGTATCAGCCTGAATGCTTTATGAGATGAAATATGAAATATTTCCCCAGGTAGTCGACCAAAATAGCTCGAGAAGTAACAACCTACGTTTTCAGTATATGCTAAGTTCTCCAATTACACAAATGAAGATGACTGCGGGTTTTTTTTTTTTTTTCATTTGTTTTTTGTCTTTTTGGAGAGGGGGCACACAAGTTGGGAGGGGCAGAGGGAGAAGGAGAGAGAGAATCTTAAGCAGGCTCCAAGCTAAGGATGAAGCCCCATATGGGGCTCGATCTCATGACACTGAGATCATGACCTGAGCCGAAATCAAATCAGATGCTTAACCACCTGAGCCACCAGGCACTCTGAAGATAACTGTGTTTTACTTAAAAAGGGAATTGGATAGTTGAGTAACTTTCAAACACCAATTAAGTGTTTATGAATGTTACCATAGAGGTCAGTTTTCTCACCTGGCTTTTCCTTCTTCCATTCTTTTTTTTTCTTTTTTTTTTTTTAAAGATTTTATTTACTTATTTGACGATAGAGCTCACAAGTAGGCAAAGAGGCAGGCAGAGAGAGAAGGGGAAGCAGCCTCCCCGCTGAGCAGAGAGCCTGATGCGGGGCTCGATCCCAGGACCCTGGGATCATGACCCGAACCGAAGGCAGAGGCTTTAACCCACTGAGCCACCCAGGCGCCCCCTTCCATTCTTAATTAAAAAGGGAAATGATGCTAATGAGGGAGACATTACGGCGGCACACAAATTCACCTCTCTCTGGGCACAGGGTCTGTTTGTATTCCCCTACCCTCTTGGACTTGGGGTGGCCGTGAGACTCACTTGGACCAATGAAATTCATAAAGGGATGTGTGTTAATTCCTTCCAGGAGGAAAGCTTTAAGTGGCCTCTGTGAGACCCCGTACCACCTCCTTCCTCTTACCATGGTGACCAGTGGAGCTGCAGGTGTAGGCTTCATCAGCCTGGGTCCTAGGATGACAAGGCATGGAGCAGAGCCCACCAGCCAGCTCATGATGAGCACATGAGATAGGAGAGACAAATCAGCATTTGTTAAGTCACAGATTTTTTTTTAAGATTTTATTTATTTATTTGACAGAGAGAGATCACAAGTAGGTAGATAGGCAGGCAGAGAGAGAGAGGAGAAAGCAGGCTCCCTGCCAAGCAGAGAGCCCGATGCGGGACTCGATCCCAGGACCCTGAGATCATGACCTGAGCTGAAGGCAGAGGCTCAACCCACTTAGCCATCCAGGCTCCCCAAGTCACAGATTTTTTTTAAGGGCAGTGTGTCATCCCAGCATAACCTAAACCATAACAGAGGTAGACATTTTTATTGTTAAAAAAATTAAAGTTTTTTTTTTCAAACAATATAAAGGTATATCGAGCTTCACTCTCCAACACATTAGCCACTAGTCATACATGGCTATTTAAGTTTTAAACATTAGTAAAAGGAAAGATTCATTTCCCCCATCACACTAGCCACATTTCGAGGGCTCCATAGCTACATGTCACTAGGGGCTCCTGGGATAGCACAGACAGTGGAACATTTCCCTCATACAGAAAGTTTTGTTTTCTACGCAAGAGCTAAACAGCAAAGGATCCAAATCACTGCCCATACCCCTTTCCCAGCCCCTCCCTAAGATGCTACCACTCCTTAAAAACTATTAAATGTCATTCTAGCCTTCTTCTACCTTAAATTACTTCTACTATGGTTTTACACTATAAATATAAAATCATGCACATATGTACATAAACATATTACTTGGTGACCTGCCTTTTTTTTTTAACAAAGATTTTATTTATTTATTTATCAGAGAGAAAGAGAGAGAGGCGGGGGGAAAGATAGGCAGAGGGAGAATCAGGCTCTCCACTGAGCAAGCACTCAATCCCAGGATCCCAGGATCAGGATACAAGCCAAAGACAAACGCCTAACTGACTGAGCCACCCAGGTGTCCCGGTGACCTGCCTTTTTAATTCAACGAATAGGATGTCCTAGAGATCATTATTTTTTCCTGATGAACACTTAGATGGTTTCTAGAAGTAACTACTTCTTAGCTTCTCAGCATATTGATAAGGATCCTTCTAGTTCTTTATCCAGCTATTTTTGTCTACTTTGATAAAATACACCATATGTATTATATTGTGATTTCTTTTTCCATTTAAATAATATTAAAGTTTGGAGTTTATTTTAGTCATTTATATTCTCCTAAATCTTTTCTAATAATTTTGATATTTTGATTTTACATTTAGCTCTTGAATCCAACTGAAATTTAGTTGTTAGGAAATGAAAAATCTAACTAAAGATATAAAAACTACAATGTTGGGTCTCCTGGGTGGTTCAGTCATTAAGCATCTGACTTTCGCTCAAGTCATGATCCCAAGGTCCTGGGATCGAGCACCACTTCTGGATCCCTGCTCTGCGGGAGCCCTGCTTCTCCCTCTCCCACTCCCTCTGCTTGTGTCTCTCTCGCTGTGTCTCTCGCTATGTCTCTGTCAAATAAATAAAAATCTTTAAATAAATAAATAAAAACTCTCTTGCTTCCTTTTATTACATTTTCACTTTTATATGAATTTCAGGATTGGATTGTCAACTTCCTTTTATAATTCCTTGTTGGGATTTCCAGTTGGCAAGCACTGACCTTATAGATGAATTTGTCAAAAGCTTACATTTCTACAACATTGAGTTTTGTCATTCAGAAATATGACACAACTACATTTTTCAGGCATTATTTTATATCCTTCAGTAAATAGTTCATTTTTAATTTCTTCAACTAAGGCTTACAAATTGTATTAGGCTTAGCTCTGGTTTTACTTATTCTTTAACATACTTGCTATGGTTGTTCATACTGTGAATGTAATTTTTTAAAATTCCACTTTCAAATAGGTTATTGCTAGTATAAGAAGGTATTGATGTTCATATTTTTATTTTCTATTTCCTTAATTATAGGAATGCTATTCATAGTTTTAATCATTTTTCAGAGAAATCTTTTAGATCTTTAAAGCAGATAATCAGTATTATCTTCAAGCAAAGACACTTTTCTCTCTTCTTTCCAATATTTACGCCTCTTGTATCTTTTTCCTGTCTTCCTGCTTTGGCAGTACAGTGGTGAAAATGGACATTTTGTATCCTACCTGGATTTAATAAAAATGCCTCTTACATTTCTCTATTAAGCACAGGAGAAATCAGACTTAAATTTAATTACCAAGTATTTTTTTTAGCATGCATTAGATGATTACTGAGTTTGACTCCTTTAATCTGTTGCGGTCATAAATAACCTATAATGACCAAATTCTAAGCCATCCTTACATTCCTTGCAAGGATAAATGCTACTTAACCATTATATAATATTGGCTCAATGCACTGCCAGATTTAAAATGCTGAATTTACTTAGGATTTTGCATACAAGTTCAAAGGCGAGGTTGGCCAAATGCTGGGGTTGGAGGAGGAGGGTAGTTTTCTGATTTTTCTGTGTGATAGTAGCATCAAAAAGTGAGTTTGGGGGCACCTGGGTGGCTCAGTGGGTTAAGCCTCTGCCTTAGGCTCAGGTCATGATCTCAGGGTCCTGGGATCGAGCCCCGCATCCGGCTCTCTGCTCAGCGGGGAGCCTGCTTCCTTCCTCCTCTCTCTGCCTGCCTCTCTGCCTACTTGTCATTTCTGTCTGTCAAATAAATAAAATCTTTTAAAAAAAGTGAGTTTGGGGGGCGCCTGGGTGGCTCAGTGGGTTAAGCCGCTGCCTTCGGCTCAGGTCATGATCCCAGGTCCTGGGTTCGAGCCCCACATCGGGCTTTCTGCTCAGCAGGGAGCCTGCTTCCTCCTCTCTCTCTGCCTGCCTCTCTGCTTACTTGTGATTTCTCTCTGTCAAATAAATAAATAAAATCTTTAAAAAAAAAAAAAAAAAAAAAAAAAAAAAAAAAGTGAGTTTGGGAGCTTATCAGATTGTTAACGCTCTGCAATAGTTTACAAAGCATGAAATCTATGTGAGATTTTGTGAGGTTTTGGAACAATTACTCAAAAAAAAATGGCACCTGAGGTCTTTATTTTTATTTTATGTCTTTATTTTTCTTGACATCACAACTTGTTAAAGGATAGACTATTTGGGAGAACTTTTAAAAGAATCAGATTTGTGTTATATTAACTATAATTTTTAGAAAAATACCATTAACATCTGCTTTGCCTTTATATTTATTTCTTTTTAAAAGTTTTTTCTGTTGTTCTTTTATTAGATTTTAGATTTCACTGTTAATTTCATTTTCTCTGCTTCTCTAGGAAATGTATTTATAACTCTATTTTTCTTCAAGCACTTTTTTTGGCTATACTCCATGTGGGGTTTTTAAATCATTAAATGATACATTTTATTCAAAAACAGAATACAAAATCTTTATTTTTATGATTTCAAAATCAAGTTGATGGTAGTACAGATTGCTGTGGGCTTTGTCCCCTCCTATTTTCTTCTTTGGGCTCATTTTTATATTTTGTACTCATGGTTACAATATCCAGTTTAGGGCACCTGGGTGGCTCAGTTGGTTGAGTGACTGACTGCCTTGGGCTCAGGTCATGATCCCGGACTTCCAGGATCGAGTCCCACATCGGGCTCCCAGCTCCTTGGGGAGTCTGCTTCTCCCTTTGACCTTCTCCTCTCTCATGCTCTCTCTCACTCATTCTCTCTCAAATAAATAAATAAAATCTTTTTTTTTTTAAATCCAGTTTAAAAAAAAATAAAAAGGCTCTGCAGATCTTCCACATCTGACCATCCTGCAGAGGTGAACTATTAGTCTGGTCCAGGCATCCTCTCTATCTTTGACATCCCCCTGACTCCAGAGTCTCTCACCAATGGCACTTGCCCAAGGCCATAATCTCAGAGCGAGGCAAGTTGCATCCACAAATTCTCTCCATAGACCAGCTTCTCCACCAATAATGATTTTTTTCTGTTCTTGAGAACCATCAAAATCAAGAGGGCCCACATTATAGGAATTTCTCTAGTCTTGTCCATAACTAACTGAATCTAAGTACCAAGGAGCAGAAAGGACCACAAGGAATTGTGATTTTGCCCTTTATACATTTGCTCTTTCCATACTTGAGCTGAAGTCCTTGGCTGAAGCTTCCCACAATCATCAAAAAACCTCTTGCTGGACTATGGATCCCTGTTTATGGTTGAAACAAGACCCACAAGCTTTTGAATGTAGAAAGATTCTAGTCTTCTAAAATCTTCACCAAAGCCTTTCTGCTTCATGAAATAATTGGATTTCTGGATTGGACTCCCCACATTTAAATTCTACTTCATCTCCTCCCAAGTGAATGAAATATTTGGAAACACTGTTTTCTTTGAACTAAAGTTTAGTTTCTTTGAACTAAAGTTTAGTTTCTTTGAACTAAACACTAATTTCTTTGAAAAATTTAGATAGGAAGCTGTTAAGTTGAATTCAGAATAGGGTTCATAGCTCTAAATATCCCAGACAGGTTAGGTCCACCGTAACGTGGAGTCACAAGGTCTTCTGAACTTCTCCTGAAGACTGTGTATATCCAGGGTTGTCAGATTCTGGTATGACTCAGGTCCCTTGTAGTGGGGCATATGAGATCACCATATGGACATCATTTGGTGTAGAAACATGAGACAAAGAATAGCTTCCTTTGTTGCTTGACTTGGGAAAAGCGATGCTCTGAAAAGGGGAAGACTGGTCATCAGCCAGGGCAGAACATTAAACTTATTAAAAGCCATGGCATCCTCATAATACTCCCCACACTCTGATGGCTTTGAGTAAAGCCACAGGTCCTTTCAAAGTATAGAATTCATTTGCAGAGATATTGGGGGAAACATCACATTCTGAACCAAGGACAATCTAGACTAGAAGTTGCTGTAACTTGACTGAAGTATTAAGTTTAGGAGGGCCATGGTGCCTTATAGAGGCCAAAAATATAGTCATGATACCGGTGAAACGCTGCTTTTAAGTTTTTAAGTCCAGTTAGTTAACAGTTAACAGTGTTGTATTAGTTTCGGGTATACAAGATAGTGATTCTGCACTTCCATACATCACCTGGTGCTCATCACAACAAACACACTCCTTAAATCCCTTCTTGCAGGAGGGAGCAAGCAGGACAGTGGTGGGCGAGGGGCTGTGGCTGATGTGGAAGTTCTAGGAGGAGAGGTACAGATGGCTTAGAGACATCTGCACCAGGAGTGGTATAGGCCACAGGGCCTGGCCTCTGGGCAGAGACAGGGGCTCAGGGCCAGCACCATGGGCAGTGCCAGCAACATGGACAGCCCCAGCCTGCCATGTTTTTGTTTTTCGTAGGACTGTCATTGACTTTGATTAACCTCATAATTTGCATTCATGTCCTCTTCATTGCAGAAGTAATTTGGGGTATTTGGACTTTTATTTTGTCACTAATTTCTAATTTTATGGCGTGAGGATCAGAAAACATGGCCTGTGATTCCTGCTCTGGAGAATTTGTTGTCTTTCATGTTTGGAAAGAATTTTATCATCAGTCTGTTGGTTATGAAAATATATCAAGTTAAACTTCATAAATATGCAATGAAAAGCTCTACATACCAATGCTTTTGAGTTGTGGATATTGGTTTCTGGGAAGTTGTGTTAAATTCTACCAATATATTTGACAAGTTGTCTATTCTTCTGTATTTCTATTTGTTTTCCTTTACCTACTTCAAAATTGTGCTGTTCAGAGCCATTATACTGTCTTCAAGACATGGATCTGTTGTCAGCATCATTTCTTTTTTCCTCTTACTACTTTTGACTTTCACTCTTACGAATATTAACATTTCTGCCCTTGTGTTTTTTTTTTCACTCTAGCATTTGATGATGTATCTTTTTTAACCTTTACTTTTTCATTTTTTGATGTTATTTCACCTTAAGGCTATTTCTTGTAAACAGCATATTGTTAGATTTTTAAAAAATTGTTCAACCAATCTGTTTTCCTTTTTCCTTTTTTTTTAAAAAAGTATATTTAACCTATCTACATTTAATACAACTGTTATTATTCTTGGATTGATTCCTGCCATCTTATTTCATTTGTTCTCTTTACCATGACTTTGCCCTTATTTCTTCTTTTACTTGTCTACTGTTGTGCTGATACACTGTTTTTTGTTCCACTTAATTTTCTTCTAGCAATCTCAAAACGGTCATCATTTTTCTATTTTAATACTTGATACTTTTAGATTTTTAACAAAAGCATACTTGAAATTATAGTATTTTAGTTGCATTCAAAAGCAATCAGTAATGAGGAATTTGAGAGGCAGGGCAGTGGGTTGTGGGGGGTTGGGAGGGGAAAAAATGAAACAAGATGGGCCTGTGGAGGGAGACAAACCATAAGAGACTCTTAATCTCAGGAAACAAACTGAGGGTTGAAGGGTGGGGAGGTGGGGGAGGGATAGGGTGGTTGGGTGATGGACACTGGGGAGGGTATGTGCTATGGTGAGTGCTGTGAATTGTGTAAGACTGATGATTCACAGACCTGTATCCCTGGGGCAAATAATACATAATATGTTAACAAAAATAAAAAATAAAAATTAAAAAACAAAGGTAATCAGTATCTAAATCCTTCTCCCGAACAAAATGGAAACCTCACTTCCCCTTCTCCCTTTCATTTCCCTTCTGATGGCTAGGATTTCAGATTCCTAGGTTGTATCATTAGTGCTATTATTACTATTTGACTTTTGCCTCTATAATCATGCACAATGATCAATAGCTTTTTCTCGTACTTTGCTGACCACTGTGATTCTGGTGCTACATCTCTCTCATGGCTTCTATTTTCATTCTGGTGGTACTGTAAGTAATATCTTTTTTTTAAGCTTTATTTATTTGAGAGAAAGAGAGGGAGGGAAAGAGAGAGAGAAAGAGCAGGAGGGGAGAAGGACAGAGGGAGAGGGAGAATCTCTAGCAGACTCCCCACTGAGTGCAGAGCCCAACATGGGGCTCGATCTCTCCACCCTGAGATCATGACCCTGAGATCACAGCCTGAGCCAAAACCAAAAGTTGGACACTTAAACAACTGCACCACCCAGGCACCTCCGTAAGTAACATCTTTAAGTAGCACTTTCAAAGTGCCTCCACGAGTCTCTGTATCTCTAAAAAGTCTTAACTTTTCTCGACACTTGAATGGTAGTTTGCTAGGTTATGGGATTCAAAAGCCAAAATCATTTCCCTCCAAGTTTTCAAAATATGTGGCAAGAGGGAAGGGAAGAGGAAAACTACTATCTGTCTAGAGTGGGCCACTCTGCCCACACTTTCAATATGTTCAGTACTTTGCCACCATAATACTCCAAAAGCAGAGGAAGTCATTTGCCCAACCAATATAAGTGGAAACTCGAGCTCTGAAGGGTGTTCTCCTGCCAGAGCTACACAGCAAATGAGCAGCAGGTATCATTTCTTTCCAATGTTCTTGGACCTCACAGCCCTTCTCAGAGTCTAGACTGCTGCCTTCCCATGGAAATACAATGCAAGCCACATTTCCTTGTGGTCACGTGTGAAAAAGTAAGCAGGTGACATTCATTTTAACATTTTACTTAGTTCAATTTATCCAAAACATGGTCCTCTTGGCATGTGATCAGTGTTGAAAAGTGGTTGAGGAGATACTTAACTTTCTTCAAAGAAATCTGGTACATCTTTAACCCTTATGGCACAGCTCTATTTGAGACGGCCACCTTGGGGCACCTGGGTAGCTCAGTCGGTTAAGCGTCTGCCTTTGGATCGAGTTGTGATCCCAGGGTCCTGGGATCCCGAATCCCACATCAGGCTCCCTGCTCAGCAGGAAGCCTTCTTCTCCCTCTCCTCCCCACTTGTGCTCTATCTCTGTATTGCTCTCTCAAATAAATAAATAAGATCTTTAAAAATAATAATAATAATAATGCAGAAATGACCACTGTTCACATGCTCCATGACCACATGGGGCTAAGTAGCCACTGTACTGGGCAGTCCAGCTCTATGCTGTGCTGCTTTGGAAAGCAAACCCTTTCCAACACTGTTCCAAAGCATCCTAGGTGGGTGATTTTTTCTATCCCAGTTTGACATGAGGAAGTCTGACTTTCCCTGGAAATAATTTTATGGGTATTTTTTGCTGATCGCAGATACACAAGTTGGTCCTCAGTGCTCATCCTCATTATATAGCATGGTCTCTCCTCCAGGTCTACGCTGCCAAAAGTCAGAGGCACCTTCTTAAAGCCAACCGTTAATCCATTCAAAAGGCAGATTAAACACTTCTCCCCATTTGATGCTTACTGTGGGTATATTTCTATGCCTAACTTCCTTTTTCAGACAAATACCTGGCCCCAGCTCAGACAGGCTTTTTGTCACTCTTGGGACAGCACTGGGTATGGGGCAAAGATCTGATAGCTTTCCTTTAGTCAGCCCCCAAGAGTGTTGGAAGGAAATCGCACATACACACAGCAATTTCTTTTAAATCTCTGAAGCAGCCACCATTTCACATTCTCTTCTGTCAGAATTTCCACCAAAATTAGGGGGGAAGAAGTAAGATGGCCGAGGAGTAGCAAACTGAAATATCATCAGGTCCCAGGAGTTCAGCTAGATACTTATCAAACCATTCCGAACACCTACAAACTCAACAGGATATAGAAGAGAAGAAAAGCAGCAATTCTAGGAACAGAAAATCAACCACTTTCTGGAAGGTAGGACATGCGGAGAAGTGAATCCAAAGCAACAGGAAGATAGACCCCGGGGGGAGGGGATGGCTCCCAGCAAGCAGTGAGGCAGCGGAGCACAAAATCAGAACTTTTAGAAGGCTGCTCCACTGAGAGATGTTGCTCCAGAGGCAAAGTAGGGATGGAACCCTTATGTGGACAGTGTGGCCTCAGGACCCGTGGGGTCACAGAAAGACCCTGAGTGTGGCAAAGCTGCCAGGTATCAGACCGGGGAGCCAGCTACAGAGACAGAGCTGAGCAGTGAGCTCTCAGCTCAGGATTACCTTAAACCATGATCCAAGGTACAGTCAGGCCACTGCTCTTTGAGCAGGGACTCCACAAGTGGCAGATCTGGGGAGACTCACCTTCCTCCTCTGGGAGGAGCAGCGTGGCAAGAATCTGCTGGGCTTGGATACTCCAAGCAGGGCCATGTACCAGAGATAGAAACACTTGGTCACAGGCCGGGTGAGCACAGAGCATGGCCAGAGACCAGGGAGACAGGAGGGATTGGCTGCTTTTCTCTGATGGTGTACTGAGGAGTGGGGCCCTGAGCTCTCAGTTCCTCCAGGCTGGAGATTGGGAGGCTGCCATTTTCAGTCCCATCCTCCAAAGCTCTATGGAAAGCATTCAGGGAACCAAATCTCTGAGTGCGAACCCGAGCAGATTGCAATAAAAAATGAAGGCTCTTACTGCTTGGATAAATGAGGCAGAAGAGAAAATTAGTGATATAGAAGAACAAATAATGGAGAATAAAGAAGCTGAGCAAAAGAGAGACAAACAGCTACTGGACCAGGAGGGGAGAATTCAAGAGATAAGTGATACCATAAGACAAAAATATATTAGAATATTTGGGATCCCAGAAGAAGAAGAAAGGGGGGGGGCTGAAGGTATTATGGAGCAAATTATAGTAGAGAATTTCCCTAATATGGCAAAAGGAACAAGCATCAAAAATCAGGAGGCACAGAGAAGCCCCTCCAAGTCAACAAAATAGGTCCACACCCCATCATCTAATAGTAAAACTTACAAGTTTTAGTGACAAAGAGAGAATCCTGAAAGCAGCTCGGGAAAAGAAGTCTCTAACATACAATGGTAGAAATATTAGATTGGCAGCGCACTTATCCACAGAGACCTGGCAGGCCAGAAAGAGCTGGCATGATATATTCAGAGCACTAATCAAGAAAAAAATGCAGCCAAGAATACTATATCCAGCTAGGCTGTCATTGAAAATGCAAGGAAAAATAAAAAGCTTCCAGAACAAACAAAAACTAAAAGAATTTGCAAACACCAAACCAGTCCTACAGGAAATATTGAAAGGGGTCCTCTAAACAAAGAGAGAGCCTAAAAGTAATAGAACAGAAAGGAACATAGACAATATACAGTAACAGTCACTTTATAGGCAATACAATGGCACTAAATTCATATCTTTCAATAGTTACCCTAAGTATAAATGGGCTAAATGCCCCAATCAAAAGACACAGGGTATCAGAATGGATTTAAAAAAAAAAAAAAAAAACAAGACCCATCAATATGCTGTCTACAAGAAACTCATTTTAGACACAAAGACACCTCTAGATTTAAAGTGAGGGGGTGGGAAACAACTTACCATGCTAATGGACATCAAAAGAAAGCTGGGGTGGTAATCCTTATATCAGATAAATTAGATTTTAAGCCAAAGACTATAATAAGAGATGAGGAAGGACACTATATCATTCTTAAAGGGTCTGTCCAACAAGAAGATCTAACAATTTTAAATATCTATGCCCTTAACATGGGAGCAGCCAATTATACAAACCAATTAATAACAAAATCAAGGAAACACATCAACAATAATACAATAAAAGTGGGTCACTTTAACAACCCCCTCACTGTAATGGACAGATCATCTAAGCAAAAGATCAACAAGGAAATAAAGGCTTTAAATGACACACTGGACCAGATGGACATCACAGATATATTCAGAACATTCCATCCCAAAGCAACAGAATACACATTCTTCTCTAGTGCACATGGAACATTCTCCAGAATAGATCACATCCTGGGTCACAAATCGGGACTCAACCAGTATCAAAAGATTGGGTTCATTCCAGGCATATTTGCAGACCACAATGCTCTGAAGCTAGAACTCAATCAGAAGAAGAAAGTTGGAAAGAACTCAAATACATGGAGGCTAAAGAACATCCTACTAAAGGGTTAATGGGTCAACCAGGAAATTAAAGAAGAATTGAAAAAATTTCATGGGAACAAATGAAAATGAAAACACAACTGTTCAAAATCTGTGGGACACAGCAAAAGTGGTCCTGAGAGGAAAATATATAGTGATACAAGCCTTTCTCAAGAAACAAGAAAAATCTCAAGTATGCAACCTAACCCTACACCTAAAGGAGCTGTGGAAAGAACAGCAAAGAAAGCCTAAACCCAGAAAGAGAGGAGAAATAATCAAGATCAGAGCAGAAATCAATGAAATAGAAACCAAAAGAATGGTAGAACAAATCACCAAAACTAGGAGCTGGTTTTTTTTTTTTTTGAAAGAATTAATGAGATTGATAAACCCCTAGCCAGACTTATCAAAAAGAAAAGAGGACCCAAATAAATAAAATCATGAATGAAAGAGGATAGATCTCACCCAACACCAAAGAAATACAACTAGAAGAACATACTATGAGCAACTATACACTGGCAAATTTAACAATCTGGAACAAATGGATGCATTCCTAGAGATATAAAAGCTACCAAAACTGAACCAGGAAGAAATAGAAAACCTGAACACACCCATAACCAGTAAGGAGATTGAAGCAGTCATCAAAAATCTCCCAACAAACAAGAGTCCAGAGCCAGATGGCTTCCCAGGGGAATTCTACCAAACATTTGAAGAAGAATCAATACCTATTCTCCTGAAAGTGTCCCAAAAAATAGAAATGGAAGGAAAACTTCCAAACCCATTTTATGAGGCCAGCATTACCTTGATCCCCAAACCAAAAACCCCATCAAAAAGGAGAATTACAGACCAATACCCTTGATGAACACAGATGCAGAAATTCTCACCAAAATTCTAGTCAATAAGATCCAACAGTACATTAAAAGGATTATTCACCACGACCAAGTGGGATTTATTCCTGTGCTGCAAGGTTGGTTCAACATCTGCAAGTCAATCAATGTGATATAGTACGTTAACGAAAGAAAGAGAACCATATGGTACTCTCAATAGATGCTGAAAAAGCTTTTGACAAAGTATAGCATCTTTTCTTGATCAAAACTCTTCAGGGATGCCTGGGTGGCTCAGTCAGTTGAGCTGCTGCCTTCGGCTCAGGTCATGATCCCAGGGTCCTGGGATTGAGCCCCACATTGTGCTCCTTGCTCTGCAGGGAGCCTGCTTCTCTTTCCACCTCTGCCTGCCACTCTGTCTGCTTGTGTATGTGCTCTCTCTCTCTCTCGCTCTCTCTCTGACAAATAAATAAATAAAATCTTTAAACAAAACTCTTTAAAATGTAGGGACAGAGGGTACATACCTCAATATCATCAAAGCCATCTATGAAAAACCCACAGCAAATATCATTCTCAATGGGGAAAAACTGAGAGCTTTTCCCCTAAGGTCATGTCCACTATCACCACTGCTATTCAACATAGTGCTCTCAGTCCTAGCCTCGGGAGTCAGACAACAAAAAAAGAAATAAAAGGCATCTGAATCAGCAAAGAAGTCAAATTCTCACTCTGTGGATGACATGATATTTTATGTGAAAAACCTAAAAGACTCCACACCAAAACAGCTAGAAGTCATACAGGAATTCAGTAAAGTGTCAGGATATAAAATCAATGCACAGAAATCACTTGCATTTCTATACACCAACAGCAAAACAGAAGAAAGAGAAATTAAAGAGTTGATCCCAATTACAATTGCACCCCAAACCATAAGATACCTAACCAAAGAGGCAAAGAATCTGTACTCAGAAAACTATAAAGTACTCATGAAAGAAATTGAGGAAGACACAAAGAAATGAAAAAACGTTCCATGCTCATGTATTGGAAGAATTAATACTGTGAAAATGTCTATGCTACCTAAGCAATCTACACATTTAATGCAATCCCTATTGAAATACCATCAATTTTTTTCAAAGAAATGGAACAAATAATCCTAAAATTTATATGGAACCAGAAAAGACCCCAAATAGCCAGAGGAATATTCATAAAGAAAGCCAAAGTTGGTGGCTACACAATTCCAGACTTCAAGCTCTATTACAAAGCTGTCATCATCAGGACAGTATGGGACTGGCACAAAAACAGATACATAGATCCATGGAACAGAATAGAGAGCCCAGAAATGGACCCTCAACTCCATGGTCAACTAATCTTCAACAAAGCAAGAAAGAATGTCCAATGGAAAAAAGACAGCCTCTTCAACAAATGGTGTTGGGAAAATTGGACAGCCACATGCAGAAGAATGAAACTGGACCATTTCCTTATACCACACACAAAAATAGACGCAAAATGGATGAAAGACCTCAATGTGAGAAAGGAATCCATCCAAATCCTTGAGAAGAACACAGGCAGCAACATTTTTTACCTCAGCTGCAGCAACTTCTTCCTAGAAACATCGCCAAAGGCAGGTGAAGCAAGTGCAAAAATGAACTACTGGGACTTCATCAAGATCAAAGGATTTTGCACAGCAAAGGAAACAGTCAACAAAACCAAAAGACAACTGACAGAATGGGAGAAGATTTGCACAAATGACATATCAGATAAAGAGCTAGTATCCAAAATCTATAAAGAACTTGTCGAACTTAACCCCCAAAGAACAAATAATCCAGTCAAGAAATGGGCAGAAGATATGAGCAGACATTTCTGCAAAGAAGACATCCAGATGGCCAACAGACACATGAAAAAGTGCTCAACATCACTTGGCATCAAGGAAACACGAATCAAAACCACAGTGAGATACCACCTCACACCAGTCAGAATGGCTAAAATTAACAAGTCAGGAAACAACAGGTGTTGGCAAGGATACGGAGAAAGGGGAACCCTCCTACACTGTTGGTGGGAATGCAAGCTGGTGCAGCCACTCTGGAAAACAGCATGGAGTTTCCTCAAAAAGTTGAAAATAGAGCTACCCTACGACCCAGCAATCACACTACTGGGTATTTACCCTGAAGATACAAATGTAGGGATCTGAAGGGGCACATGCACCCAAATGTTTATAGCAGCAATGTCCCCAGTACCCAAACTATGGAAAGAACCTAGATGTCCATCAGCAGATGAATGGATAAAGAAGATATGGTGTATATATATACAATGGAACTAGAGGGTATTATGCTGAGCGAAATAAGTCAATCAGAGAAAAGACAATTATCATATGAACTCCCTGATATGAGGAATTTGAGAGGCAGGGCAGGGGGGTTTGTAGGGTCAGGAAGGAAAATATGAAACAAGATGGGATTGGGAGGGAGACAAACCATAAGAGACTCTTAAACTCACAAAATAAACTGAGGGTTGCTGGTAGGTGGGGGGTAGGGATAGGGTGGGTGGGTGATGGACATTGGGGAGGGTACGTGCTATGGTGAGTGCTGTGAAATGTGTAAGCCTGATGATTCACAGATCTGTACCCCTGAAGCAAATATACATTATATGTTAATAAAAATAATAAAGTAAAAAAATTAATCTCCCAGGCCCCTTACACTGTCTCCCCAGAGCCTCCTAACTCCTGCAGTATCAACAGCTTAGAAACTGGTGTATTAAATAATAAAGGATACCCTCCCTTGGCAATGCCTAGAACCAGCTGACAGGTTTGGACAGTAGAGACTGGATATCAGCATTTGGGGCTCCAATTGGCAGCCTGACTCCCAGGACAGTCCACAGAGAAGAGCTGTTAAACACCCAGCCGGAGATCCTTGGGATCAACATATCACAGCTCTGTCTTACTTAAGAGTTGTCTGATCTTGAGCAAGTCACCTGATCTGTCTACCCCTTCTTTCCTTCATCTCCATGTGATGACCGTGATGCCTCCTCCGTGGGGCTATTGGTAAGATAATGGATATGATGTGTCTACAGGTTCATTATATCTCCCCCAATAAAAGTTGGCTGAAAAGATGTTTTTAAGAGTTTACATTTAATTTTTTCAGCTTTACTGAGGTATAACTAACAAAGGAAATTGGATATATTTAAAGGGCAAAATATGATGATTTTTTTCCTTTTGGCAAGATTAATGGATATGATGTGTCTAAAGGTTCATTATATCTCCCCCAATAAAAGTTGGCTGAAAAGATGTTTTTAAGAGTTTACATTTAATTTTTTCAGCTTTACTGAGGTATAACTAACAAAGGAAATTGGATATATTTAAAGGGCAAAATATGATGATTTTTTTCCTTTTGGCAAGATTAATGGATATGATGTGTCTAAAGGTTCATTATATTTCCCCCAATCAAGTTAGTTAATGCACTCATCACTTCGCATAGTTACCATTTGTGTGTGTGTGTGTGTGCGTGTGCATGTGCGTGTGTGTGTGTGTGCTGAGCATACCTACACAAAGTCTTAGCAACTTTCAAATACACAACATCGTATTATTAACTAGAGTCACCGTGGTGTATATTAGATCTCCAGACTCCCATATTACAACTGTGGGCTTACAAGCCTCTGGCCAGCATCTCCCCATCTGCCCCACCCCTAGGTCCTTGTGGCCACCATACTACTCTCTATTTCTATGAATTTGGCTTTTTTTTTTTTTTTGTAGATTCAACATATAAAAGATTACACAGTATTTGTCTTTCTCTGTCTGGCTAATTTCACTTAGCATTATATAATTTTTCTAATATGTTGATACTAAAACAATTACCTTCATGCTTAGGTTCGAATGTTGGCTTTGCCTCTTTGAGAACGTGGACCTATTTCTTCCTTTTCTAAGACTCAGTTGCCTTGACTTGAACCTCATAGAGTCAAGACGTTGGTCTTGAGAGATCACCATTAGAACCGGTTCTCTGCACAATGTGAGTTACACATTAAGTTCTTCATACACAGGAGCTCTTTTTATTATGGACTCATGTGACATTCGAGTGACAATATTTCTATCCTGATGTTTTAAGGAATGGAGATTAATTCTAAATGACATTCCTGGAGGACTGTTCAACCAGGCACAGCATACCTCAAACTCTTGAAGATACAGTAGGAATGACCAACTGGTGACCTTCGGACAATAAGGCACTTCACTGATTTTGAAAGGAGCTGATGAGGACAGTGGCGGAGGACATGGAATCTTCAGACAGTCCGATTGGAAAGGTGTGTGTGGTCCAGCCCTTGCCTATGGTCCAGCAGCCTCCTGGGGTGGATGCTCCCCCCAGCATGCCCTGTCCATGGTCTGCAGCCTCACATTCTGTCATTTGTCTCTGCCATTTCCGGTCTCAGAGGGGCATCTGCTCACACCACTCAAGGTACATTCCATCCTGACCCCTTTGTCCCCTTGCCAGCTTAACCCCCTTGCTCTCTGCCTGACCCTGCTTGCCATGAGCACAGTACAAGCCCTGGGTGGATTTTCTCCCAGCCCCCTTAGGGATGGAGTGGTATTTATTTCCACAAATCGAATTTATTACCTGGGTGTCAGGAAAGCAAGGAGACGGCTGCAGGACAAGAGAGATCTTATCTCTTTGGCTTAAATTAAATTTGTGCCGCAAATGAGCAAAGGCTGGCATGTGGTGACTGATTTCAATCTATGCACAGTGTTCCCTGTGTTCTGTTGCCCCCAGAATCTCCAAAAACGTCAGTGCCATTAGCCATGAAAATGCGTCTAGCAGAAGAGCAGCTTGTCAGAGGACAGCGACAGCAGGAGGTACATAAAATGCCTGATAAAAAACAGGCTCCTCGAAACAGAGGGCTTCCCCTGGGGAAACGAGGGCTGGCAAGCTCAGGAGCACACTCCATATGCCTTGTCTGCCATCATCAGCCCTGGCCACCTGTGAAAAAACGTCCCCACCTTCTCGTGCACCTCAGGGCTAGGTTCTCCCCAGCTGTTTCCTTCTTCTTTCATATCTCCCCACTTGCAATCTCATTTTCGCTCTCCCTTCTCCTGTTCTTTGTTCATTTAATTATTCATTTGACAAACATCCCCTTAGCACTGCAAGAGACCGTGTTCTCCCCATTTCTCAAAATAGTCTTCCTGGTCTACCTGCATCCAAATCCGGTAGGCTGCCGATTAAAATGCATATTCCTGGGCCTCTGCCCTGCTCCACTGAATGAAACCCTCTCATGTGCAAAGCTCAGAGACTTGAATCTGTGACACAGCCTCCAGGTCACAATGGGATACATGGCTGAGGGAGTAAAACATTCACATGGAATTCCCTTGTTCTTTCTCCCATAGCAGAATCCCTCCAGCATCATTCAAGTCTGCGCAATGCCCAGTTCTGCATTGCATCGACTAGACGCATGATCTTCAAGGTGTCACTCCCAAAATGCCCTCCACATGGTGCCCTCCATTCCAACCTACCAGAAGAGGAGTACGGAGGACCACAATGGAGGTTTTTATGAGTTGGGGCTGGAGGTGGCATTTTCCACCTCTGCCTACATTCCGCCAGTCACACTCAGTCACATACCCACAACTAACTTCAGGGAATGGGGACAAGTGGTCTAACATGTGCACAGAGAGCAGAAGATTTTGAAGAAAATGTAATCAGTCTCTACTTCATGCAGCTCATGAAAACAAATGTTTTTCAGTATGGAGTTTCCTCAAAACATTAAAAATGGAAATAACACATGACCCAATAATTCCACTATGGGGTATCTACCCAAAGAAAACAAAAACACTAATTTGAAAAGATGCATGCACCTCTATGTTTATTGCAGCATTATTTATGATAGCCAAAATATGGAAGGCACCTGTTGTCCATTGATAGACAAATGGGTAAGGAAGATATGGTGTACACACACACACACACACACACACACACACACACACGTATATATATGGTATATATATGACATGGCATGTGTGTATATATATACACATATATATAAACATATAAATATATACAATGTAATATTATGTACCTATAAAAAAGGATAGACCTTGCCATTTGCAACAACATGGATGGACCCAGAAGGTATTATGCTAAGTGCAGTAAGTCAGACTGAGAAAGACAAGTACCACATAATTTCACTCATAGATGGATTAAAAAAATGAATAAATAAACCAAAAGCAGAATCGGACCTATATATCCAGAGAACAAGCTGATGGTTGCCAGAGGGGAAGAGGGAGTATACTGAGCGAAATGAGTGAAGGGCAGTGGAAGGTACACTTTCTAGTTACGAAATGAGTAAGTCTCAGGGATGAAAGTTACCGACGTAGGGAATGTAGTCAGTGGTACTGTAATAACAACACATGGTGACAGATGGGAGCTACACCTGGGGTGAACACAGCGTAATGTGTAGAGAAGTTGAATCACTACATCGTATGCCTGAAACTAATGTAACACTGCGTGTCAGCTATACTCAAAGAGAAGGATTTAATGTTTTTTTTTTAACACCCATTGAGAGTGGTCTTAAACCTACAAACCACAGCAACTTCTTTCAAGATATGTCTCCAAAGGCAAAGGAAACAAAAGCGAAAATGAACTTTTGGGACTTCATCAAGATCAAAAGCTTCTGCACAGCAAAGGAAACAGTCAACAAAACAAAGAGGCAACCCACGAATGGGAAAAGATATTTGCAAATGACAGTACAGACAAAAGGCTAATATCCAGGATCTATAAAGAACTTCTCAAACTCAACACACACAAAACAGATAATTATGTCAAAAAATGGGCAGAAGACATGAACAGACACTTCTCCAAAGAAGACATACAAATGGCTAACAGACACATGAAAAAAATGTTCATCATCACTAGCCATCAGGGAGATTCAAATTAAAACCACATTGAGATACCACCTTACACCAGTTAGAAAGGCCAAAATTAGCAACTCAAGAAACAACCTGTGTTGGAGAGGATGTGGAGAAAGGGGAACCCTCTTACACTGTCGGTGGGAATGCAAGTTGGTGCAGCCACTTTGGAGAACACTGTGGAGATTCCTTAAGAAATTAAAAATAGAACTTCCCTATGACCCTGCAATTACACTACTGGGTATTTACCCCAAAGATACAGATGTAGTGAAAAGAAGGGCTATCTGCACCCCAATGTTCATAGCAGCAATGGCCACGGTCGCCAAACTGTGGAAAGAACCAAGATGCCCTTCAACGGACGAATGGATAAGGAAGATGTGGTCCATATACACGATGGAGTATGATGCCTCCATCAGAAAGGATGAATCCCCAACTTTTGTATCAACATGGACGGGACTGGAAGAGATTATGCTGAGTGAAATAAGTCAAGCAGAGAGAGTCAATTATCATATGGTTTCACTTATTTGTGGAGCATAACAAATAACATGGAGGACATGGGGAAATGGAGAGAAGGCAGTTGAGGGAAATTGGAAGGGGAGATGAACCATGAGAGACTATGGACTCTGAAAAACAATCTGAGGGTTTTGGAGGGGCAGGGAGTGGGAGGTTGGGTGAACCTAGTGGTGGGTATTAAGGAGGGCACATATTACATAGAGCACTGGGTGTGGTGCATAAACAATGAATTCTGTTACACTGAAAATAAATTAAAAAAAAAAACTAAAAAAAAAAAAAAAACCACACACACAAAAAAACCCTACAAACCAGAAGGAACTATCCGAAGACATGAGAACTTCAGGAAGATGGGCTGCACCTGCTGAAATGAATCATCTAGTCCATCCATTCTCTGTCTACTCCAGCCCTCTGCAGGCTTCTGGGAGCATGTTGGGCCCTAAAGGTGAGCCACAGCCTTCTTGGGAAGCTCAGGACCAAAAATCTCAGGTGTCCTCTAGCTGCCTTGAAAATGTTACCAGTGGGAAATCTGACCAGAGTTGATCCATACACTAAGAATATTCTTGTCAGACAGGGCTATTCCAGGGAGTCCTGGTCACCAAAAATATACGATCAAGAGTCTTTTACGCTGATAGAGATCCTGAAGCAAATCCAAAGCCCAGACCCCTGGAGAGCAATGATAAAATGAGCAGACATAGTGACACAGAAAAGTCAGAACTCGTTATCTGAGCCCCTTTACTCTGAGGAACATGAGAGAAGTGAAATATTGGGACTTAATGACTTAAAACAAAAGAGAGAGACCTACTCCGGGGGACTCTTCCCCATGAGATGGACAGTCGGTAACAGTGAGAAAGGCACCAGGGAGCTGCTGTTTCACGACACTGTAAACTGAAATGTTCTGGAAGGAATCTGTTGATAGGATTACTGGACTCGAAAAGATGCTACAGCTCCATTTGGGCGGGACACTGAGGGAAATGGTCTTTATTTAAACCCCAGCAGAGCCAAGAGTTCACTCAGTGCTGGTGATGACAAGCTCTGAGCAAGAACATCAGGCAATAATAATCGGGAATGAGGGGCACCTGGGTGGCTCAGTGGGTTGGGGCCTCTGCCTTCGACTCAGGTCATGGTCCTGGGGTCCTGGGATCAAGTCCCGCATCAGGCTCTCTGCTCAGTGGGGAGCCTGCTTCCTCCTCTCTCTCTGCCTGCCTCTCTGCCTACTTGCGATCTCTGTCTGTCAAATAAATAAATAAAATCTTTAAAAAAAATAATCGGTAATGAATGAGTGAGTGAGAAGAGTGGGATGGGGAAGGAGGAAAAGCCAACATCAAGGCACCTTACTGAAGTCTCCGCTGTGTGAAATGGGGGCTCCATTCTGCAAGAGAAGCTGGAAAAAATGACCACCCTACCGGTGGAACATTGGTGCACTTACGCACTAGCTTCCTTCCCTTGTGGTGAGGGTACTTCCCTCCTTTTTCTGGGCTGTGCTTGTACAAAGGCCTACTCAGCTTCCTGCAAATCTAGACTGTCCATCTGGGCTGCCTCTGAAATCAGAGGCAGGCCACGTGGATATGACACTTTTATCAAGCGCCATCTTCCTAAAGAGGTCGGTCACAACCTTCCCTTGCCCTGAACTTCATTGCTGGTTTCTTCTTGAAAGAGTGGCCATCTCTATTGACTTCCTCACCTACCATTTTCTTTCAGCCACCACGGTCAAATTTCAAACTCAAAGCTGAGCTACTGCTTGGTTATGAATCAGTGATGGCCCAATCAGAGAGTCACTTCCTAGTACTTGTTCGGGGGTGTTGGTATAAAGGTGGCATTGACAGCTATGGGACTGGATAAGGGCACCCAGGACTGTCCTGCACCCAGGGAGTGGGAGTGCGGGACACGAGAAAGCTGTGTGCCTTCAGAGAACAGAGACAGTGACACCCTATGTGGTGATTGAAGGGGTTCTCTGAACGCCCCTCTGAGCTCCAAAAGCAATTTCTTGGCGCCTTAAGGACTTTTCTGTTTCCCAGAATCTCTAAATACATTGCTAGGAAACATTTTGGGCTTTCACCAGCAAATATCAGAGCAGGAAGAGTGAGCTCAGCCAGCAGACCCCAAGATGGTCGAATAGGTGGGTGACAGATTCTGTGGCAGGAAAGGGATCACAGGAGGGGTCCCTCAGGATCGTCCTTGCCAGAGGGTCGTCCTTGCTGATCAAGGATGGCACTCATTACCAGTTTGCCCAGCTTCTCAGTTGGCCTGGCCTGAGTCCCATCCCCATGTCCCACAGCTGAGGGAAAACGTGCTTCCTTACTTCTCTGCCACCATTTCCAGCGTCCCACCATGGCTCTTCTTCTCTGTGGGGTTGGACAGAGCGTCTCTGAGCCCCCGTTGGGGCAGGGTTGGAACAGTGCTTGAAAACCCATTTGTCACCATATGAGGTATGACTGCACTCAAGTTCTTTCTTTGGGCAGGAGCTAAAAATAATATTCATTTGGAGAAGGATGACATATCTCACTATGCATGATATATTATGACTGTCACAGGATAGACCGATATTCATTGATACTGTATTGCTGTTTCAGTATGAGTCACTGAACAAGGGAGACCCTAGGGCGGAGGCTTTTCTGGGGGGTTGTCAAGGG
Organism: Lutra lutra; assembly: GCF_902655055.1. Taxonomy (NCBI): domain Eukaryota; kingdom Metazoa; phylum Chordata; class Mammalia; order Carnivora; family Mustelidae; genus Lutra; species Lutra lutra. Next base: position 88,160,952 of record NC_062296.1, on the reverse strand, counting down.
GTTGCCAGAGCATTGCCGGAGCCCTCCCTGATCTGGGCTGCCCCATTTTGTCCACAGGAAACATGAAAGCAGGACAGAAATGAGTGATTTCTGTGCCACAATAGGAAGTCCAGAACAGAGCTGTTTTTGGAAAATGTGTCCAGGCAGACGACATGGTGCACTTTCTCTTGTCTTCTCTCCGTGGCCACTCTGCTCCTGTGTCAAGCCTGTGCTGTCCGTCAGCCTAACTCTCCCAGGCAGCTGTGCCCCCATCCTTGAAACCGGGGTTTCGCACCCTTGCTGCCGCTCACATTCTGGACCAGGGTTCTTTGTTGGGAGGGGGGAGCACAGAGCAACAACCCTGGCTTCTATCCAGTAGATGCCAGCAGTGTCCAGTTCTGACAACCAAAGAAATCTCCATACGTGGTCAAATGTCCCTGGGGAAGGGGCTAAATACCCCCTCGCTCTGGTGTCAAGGAGCCCCCCCCCACCCTGGACTCCAGAAGATTCCATAGCACAGTGCCGGGTGGAGAAGGGGCTGCTGGGGGGAAATGGGGGACATCAGATGTGCTGTGAGCCCGGACCCACAACCGAAACAGAACCGAGGGGCAAGACGGAGCGGACCTTTTGTTCTTTATTGAAATGGAGCCCTGGGCCAAAAGCATCTCTGGCTTGCCAAGCCTTGTCAATGAATTTCCGGTTACCTGGGAGGGAAGAAGCAGGAGAGGTGCTGGCCCCCCACTGTGTTCACACACCTCCCCGAGCTTTCATTCCGCCCTCAGCCATAATAAGCCGAGGCCAGGCCATCCGTGACCTGCTAATGGGGTGCATTTTCGGATTTATCTGCTCGCACATTGTCTGGGGCCTCTTTGGGAATGCTCCCTGATTGCTCTCCAATCATTTCCCACCCCTTTTGAGAACATTAGGTATTAATTCAAGCTTGTCAAATCTTATATGATATATTCCATTCAGGAGCTAATACCTCATCAACCCTACCTGGCACTGGAAAATTCAATTTCTCAAGATACCAGCTGTTATTCCGGAGACCCTGCATATCTATTTGGAACAGCTAATAGGAAATGTTCTTGCTGAGGTTTTTTTTTTTGTTTTTTTTGTTTTTTTTTTTTTTTGCAGCTGGTAAAGTTCTGTGAATTGGATATGAAGTGTACCTCCATGAATCTAAAACAAATAAGCAAAATGAATACATTTATGGCCTGGTGACTCGAGTGCTTTTTTGTTATCCCCCTAAATTAACGACAAATAAAATAACAATACATGTATGCAAGTTACAGGAGTCTTCAAAAGATATTTTTGCATGAAGGTGATTGTTGCTTTGCTCCAGAAAACAAAAACAAAAAACCGTGGACTGTAGGTGGTGTTTAGGAAGAGGGAAGTCATGTCCTGTTTAGTATCCAATCAATATCATTTTTTTTGTTTAACAGTATTGAAAAGAAAATCCACAGAATAACACTCTTGTGAACAAAATTAAACTTCCATAGCTCATTTTCCAGGGGGAAGATAATCTCTCAAAGACATCAGAATTCTCTAGAGCTTTTTTTTATAGGAATTCTAAGCTGTCATTATTATTATTATTACTATTTATTTGCTTTTGTGGTGATGCTGTTGGGGTCTTTTCTTGAAGTATAATTATAATATAATGTTATATTAGTTTCAGGTGAACATAATGATTCACTATTCAGATATATTGCAAAATAATCACCACAATAAATCTAGCTATCATCCTCACTGTACATAGCTTTGATTTTTCTTTCTTATGATGAGTACTTCTACGATTTACTTTCCTTTCAAAAAGGGCGGGGGGAGGGCGCCTGGGTGGCTCATTCAGTTAGGCAGCTGACTCTCGATTTCAGCTCAGGTCATGATCTTGGGGTCAGTCATAGGACCATACCCCATGCCATGCTCTGCACTAAGCACAGAGTCTGCTTGTCCCTCTCCCTCCCCCTGCTTGTACCCTATTGTTCTCTAAAAATAACAAATAAATAAGTAAATTAAATCTTTAAAACCTAGGGAGATTTACTTTCTTAGGGGGAGCCTGTGTGGCTCAGTCAGTTAAGTGTCTTGATTTTGGCTCAGGTCACTATCTCAGGGTCATGGGATTGAGCCCAGCATTGGGCTCCCCATGCAGCGGGGAGTCTGCTTAAGATTCTCTCCCTCTCCTTCTGCCCCTTTACACCCTACCTCCCCTCTCAAATAAATAAATCAATCTTGAAAAAAGAAAGATTTACTCTCTTAGCAACTTTCAAATCTATTCTCTTAGAATGTTCTGAGTATAACTCCACTTGTGAAAATATTCACTTCACCATTTGATCTGGAGACAGGAAGATCATGGTCATGTGTAATCTAGCAGCAGGTTAATAACTACAGCAATTTCAAAGATGTGAGGAGCATAAAAGATATTTCAGAATATTTGCTACAACTATAATGGGATATAAAAATATCTGTGAGATCCACATAGAGCCGAGTTAACAGGTACTGTTAATACTACTTTGGTTGCCTGAATTCCTAATTAAAAGAAATGTTCCTTTTCTATTTCATGGTATAAGATATGGATTTAAAAAAAATTAAAGATACCAGCCTCTTGAATTCTAGCCATAGAATCTCACATTAAGAATTCCTGCTCTAATGGACTGACATAGTCCATGGCAACAGGAAGGGGAAAGCAAGACAGAGTCTGAAAACATTGCAAAGACCATGTGATTCAAGAGTTCCACTCAGCTTCAGTAACTTACCTATTTGAGATCATCTACTAAGTTTCCCCATCATTCATTCAGCCTTGACCTCAGAGACCCCCTTGCTTTTCCCTGAATACAACCCTGCCTCAGGGCCTTTGCACTTGCTGATCTCCCCGCCTGAGTGGGGAGAGGAGCTGCCTTCAGATTTGTAGATAGCTAGTTCTGCCACTACGTTGAGATTTTGGCTTAAATGTCACTTCTCAGGTAAACTCCCTGACTTCATATTTAGAATTGTAATCTGTTCTGGGAGAGTTCATTGTAGCATGCCTAGAATTGGCCCAAGCTATTCTGCTTAAGTGAGAAGCATGTCTATAGGGCAATGACTCCTGGCCAAGGCATGAAAACTATTAGCTAATTGTGCTGCTGGGTGACCGTGGGATGGGGGAATTTGAAGCAGTCTGTACCAGCTTGTCAACATTATTTATTGATAACAACAAGACTGACGATATGCATCCGATCAGAGTGAGACCCTCAGAGCTCTCTGCTGGTAACTGTGGTTACGCAGCAGAAATATGCATACATAACCAGCAAAATAGGAAAAAACTCCAAGCCAAGACTCCATTTGGAGGTTCCTGGTTTCCAGGGGTCCCGTGTACACATCTATGGCTCCTGATCGGAAAGCAAGAATGCATTCCTGCCACAGCTCTTATGGACAGAGGGCAATAGAGCCCCAGCCCTGACTTCTCCAGACCCCTTGCTACCAGACGGTCTCCGGCTGTGATGCCTAGCCTCACTTTAATGCTCTTTCTCCATTGTGCCCTCTTCCTGGAATAAATTCCAGATTTGTCAGCACTGTCATTAAAGGTCCTGGGAGTCATCGTTAGCAACCAAACCCTGTTTAAGAGCCACCAATAGCGCACAATCCCGACCCAACTCTCCCTCTTCTTCCTTGTATCTGTGACACTAAGCACCATCTGATATATTGCAATTTTTACTTAATGATTTTGTTTACTACATTATCATATGTATTTGTTATTACTTTCCTTTTATAATTTTTTAACTGTCCTCCCATTAGGGGACTCCATGAGGGCACGGTTTCTGGTCTAATTTTTTCTTTATTGCTGTATCTCTGGACCATAGTGGACCTTCTGCATTTATTATTTGATGAATAAGTAAGTACAGAAAGAAGCGAAGTAGAATTATCATTTGGAGTTCAAGGCTGTTTTGGCCCAGCTCTGAGGCCAGAAATCAATATACAGAAGCTTAGAAAGATGGACAGTGATAAAGAGTATGTTCGCCTGTGGATTATACCCAAGTCAGTTATCATAAGGCACAGAGATGCTAACTCACGGTCAGTTGCAACAGCAGTTGACGTACCTAATCTACATTGACTCAAAGTCCAAAACCTGATGTCCATGACAGGCCACAAGTGGCTAAGAACTTGCCTTTCTGACAGCTCTTCCAGCCTCTGAAGACAGAGTCACCCAGATGGCGCATAGCTTTCAGTTTCCCTAGTACTTCCAGAACCTTCTGTATTTCATGGACTTTGCTCTAGGGGCAGGAAGATGAAATGGCCAGCAGCTGGCAAACACCACAGTGAGATCCATCGCCAAGTTTGGGGAGCCAGAGGTTTGATGGGGAGCCATTTTGATGGGCCACTGATACAGAAGTTTGACTTCTTATCATCAGCAACATTAATCCATAAATCCCTCTGTCTTTCTAGGCTCCCATATGGACTGCTGATCTAGAAAACACCACTTAACTCTCAGGGCTGCTTACCTGAGCACTAACCAAGTCCTTTTCTTAAACACAAGGTCTGCCCTTCCTCTCCACTCCCCACCCCAGGTGGGATTCTCAATCATCAGGTCTGAGGTTGGGAAACCCGTATTTTTAGAAGTTCTGAGTGTGATTTTACAGTTGGGGAATATCTTTTCTAAACTATACTGTAAAGAATTAGGGAATTCAAAAGTGATTAGTGATTTTAATGAGCAAAGTATGTTCAGTTCTTTTGAATTATAGGAGAAAACTCCTTTTTAATGTTCATTTTTCTCTCTAGGAATCTGTTCTTTAATTTTTATTTTTTCCCAGTTGTATGAAGATATAATTGACCTCTAACACTGTATTGGTTCCAGGTGTACAACACAATGATTTGACATGTGTGTATATGACAAAATGTACACCACAACTGTAGTTCACATGCATCGTCTCACGGAGTTAAATTTTTTTTTCTCGGGATGAGGATTTTTACAATCTACTCATAGAAACCTTCAAATACACAACACTGTGTTATTAGCTACAGTCAACATGCTGTACGTTATATTTTTCAGAGTCAACATGGTGACGTCTTTTCAGAGAAGACTGCACAGTTTGCTCTGGGCTTGGTGAGTTTGCTGACATCTTATTTCCCTCTTTCATCTATTACCTTACTGCTTGAACTTGCAGAGGGAGAGTAGAGAAGATGAATGTAAAGTGCACAGCCCCATAGACTTGCTTTCGAGTTGGTTTGGGAGAAGGTGGTGCCTGGTTGTTATTCCTAAGTTGTTGGGGAGGCAAGGACGCAGGTAGGCGGCGTACGATTTGTCCCAGAGTGAAATGGTCAATTATGGGGAAATCTGGGGAGAAAAGAAAGATCTTTTGCCCAATGGGCCCCACACACTCTCCAACACAAAATTCTCTCCACAACCCCGCACCGTCATGATGAAAACATGCAGTTGGACGCCACCTACAGCTTACCTGGAGTAGACCAATCGATCTGTATCATTAGGCGGCTTCTCCTCAGTTTGTGTTTAAGCCATCAAGGTGAGGCACCGGTAAAAGGGACAATATCAAAACATAGGCCCTCAACTCTCCTATCCAGCAGATCTTCCAGAGAAGAAAAAGTCAGTCAACAGGAGCCAGCTTCGTTGCACAAGGTTTAACCATTCCTACAAAGCGCGGGTGGCTGAAGCCAAGTGGTACCGGCCCCACAGCATCAGGTGGGTGGGCTGAAATTGGCCACGTTGGGTGTATTTCTACCACAGAAATTGGTAAACACTACAAATCAGATGTCTCTATATTTTTTTTCTAAAGACTTGAATCTTAAAAATTTACCAAGTTACAGCTACTCAGAAGCTATCGTCCGCATCAAGGCAGGCACACTAAAAGTTCGTTACATTGCCTCCACTAGTCAAGCAAGGTGTTTGCTACAGTGGGTCCTCCACAGCGAGAGCAGCCAAACATCAAATCTTGTCCTGTTATTCCACATGGCGGCAGCGGCGGGGGGGGGACGGCACACAAGCTTCCTCCCTAATCTTGAGTCACTCTTTACATAACTAACACTAATTCAGAGGAGCTCATTATTCCATGACTCTCCACTTAAAGAGGGACCTCGATGCCCTATGACAAGCTTAAGAAGAGGAAGGTGTCCAGAAAGAAGTCATTTGCTTCCATCACTTCTTCCAGCAGAGGACAGCCGGAAGTCTCACATCAAACTGCAGTTTTTCACCCTTCCAAAGTAGCGGGCCATCTCGAGTCCTGACCTACAGTGGAAATCCCATGAGACACAAAAATTTGCTGCCCAAGGAAGACTACCTGCCAGCCTCATTTGACAACTAATTTGGCGTCGCCACCACTGGTGGGGATCCGTAGTAGAACAGGTGCCTTCACTCCCCAGTTTATTGAACTAAAGACAGAGAATGGCTTATTCATTAATCAGAGGGAAAGGAGTCACCATTGACCAGGCATGGCAAAGACCGTCCACTTGCAGCCTGGGAACCAAGACATCAGTAATCCCACTGCTCGAAATCCTTCCAGATCGCTGGTACCATGATTTTATTTTGTAGCCAGTACTAGCACATGGATTTCTTTCTTCCTCTCTTCTACTGCTAAATCTCCCAACAGCAGAGCACATTTTCACTCAAACCAATGAACAAATGAAGTGATTGGATCAGAAAAAACATTAAGGAGCCAAAGGGCACAAGAGGGCCCAAGGAGACCATTTGCACCTCTGACGCTCTACAGGCTGTCTCTGGGCAACAAATAACCCATGGCTCTTGCTACTTGATTGTCAGTCCTTCCTACGAAGACTAGAAAAGTACATCTGTCACAGAAAGTGCACCTAATTGACTGGGCTTTGGTGGCGGTTGGGGAGGGGAGTGCTTCTGGCTATCAGTGGTTTTCCCAAGAGTCAAGATTGATAGGCATTTGTGCTGCTCCCTCCTGTATCCTTTGTCCTCATGACGAAGGGCATAAAGCACTACTGGCCTGGGGAACACATCTGATCTGAAACCCTAGAAGAGACGAGGCAAGACAACAGGCCCACTTATAACCCCAATCGTGGCACTCAGACTCTATCAGCAACCATTTAGTCCCAAGGACTAGAAGCTACTTGAGCTAGTTGACATACAAGAAGAAAGCTCTTGTGGAAGAGGCAACTGTACAGATTCCAGGTTCCAAAAAGAGCGGAAATGTTTTAAAATAGCTTCAGGAGCCCTTCCTTGCAGGTTCTGGGCAACAGAAGACCCTGGAGATCTCTGCTTAACTCTTCAGCGGGGGTCATTTTATGACCACGGTCATTTCCAGCTGGGCTGATGGTGGTTTGGGATCAATTAAATCCACTTTAGAGAACTAACGTAAACGGGATGCTCCTTACATCGTATGCTGAGGAATAAAACCCACACCTAGTACATTCAATTCTGCACACCGCAAGTCACAGGACTACATGTATTGGGTGAAAAGTACAGTGATACCATCGCCAGTTTCCGTGGTCATAACCCAATGTTTACAATGTAAATACTTTGGCTTCCAACAGCGGTATCTTCTAAGCCCGTGAGGCTTAAACACCGAGAAAAACGTTGCATTAAAATTCCCACACAGGCCTGTAGAGCCACCTGATTTCACTGTACTCAGAAAAAAGAAAAAAAACCCCAAGCTTTCAAAAGGGTATAGAAAGTTGAAAAATCTCATATAGCCCAAAGTGAGCAGAGAGGCCTTGGGTGGGGAGGAAAGTGAGCGGAAATCAATTTTACTTGCTTCGGCTTCAGAATGGATTTTGCAAAGTAAAGGGTAGAAAATCAATCTTGTCAAATCAGTGAGAATTTATACACTTGAAGGAGTCCAAAGGTCTTGGAGGGTGTATTAGGCTGTAGGACATTCTCCATCACATGGTGGCGAATACAGCCTAAAGGTGGGACCCACGCCTTAGTGAGTAGGGACTGCTCACTCCCAGTGACATCACCAGGGACGCAGACAGGAAACCAGAGCATGGAAGGTGGGCCTTGAGCAGAAAACAGACCAGGGGGCAAGTGTCTGTCTTGGCTTCCACTCTGCTGGGGGTGGGGAAGACATCACAGAGAAATGCTTCAGGGAAGTCAGGCGAGGTAAGGGACTCACATTCTCTGCTCAAGAGGTAAGGGACCCACATTCTCTGCTCAAGGGGAGTTGGCCAGGGGCTGGGCCAGCAGGTGCACCAGCAGCAAACTTCGCCGTGTTACATAAGCATGTTCCTTGGTTCCCTTTTGGTTTTTATAAACGTCAGTGAAGACTCCTGTAAAAGGTCTGCCTGGGGGGGCGCCTGGCTGGTTCAGTGGGTTAAGCCTCTGCCTTGAGCTCAGGTCATGATCTCAGGGTCCTGGAATTGAGCCCCGCCTTGGGCTCTCTGCTCAGCGGGGAGCCTGCTTCCCCCTCTCCCCCTGCCTGCCTCTCTGCCTACTTGTGCTCTCTATCTCTCTGTCAAATAAATAAGTAAAATCTCAGAACTCTGTGAGGTCTCTTTCATAAGAGCACTTAACCCCAGCATGGGGCTGCCACCCTCAAGATCTAATCACTTCCTAAAGTCCCCACCTTCTAATACCATCACCTTGGGGCTTAGGATTTCAACATGTGATCAATGTACATTTGGGGGGACACAAATATTAGGTTCATAACATACCTAGACTTACAGAAGAGTCATGAAGACCAGCGTAAGAGAGAATAGCATGCTCCCACCTCACCCTTCAGGCAGGCACACCAGTGACCTTGTAGTTAGTAAGAAGATCCCAAAGAAAATGGAGTCGAGGCTGAGAAATCCCACCTCTGGGTCCCATATGGACCTTCATTTGTCATTGCCAAACTTGTTGATCTAGGCTTGATGTGATTAAAGGAATAGGTGGCTGCATGACCTTGGGGAAGTTATTTGACCTGTGGCCCTTTCCTTAGCTGTAAAGTGGACATAACAACACACCTGTATCAAAGAATTATTACACGTATTATAGGAGTTGATGTTTGTGAAAACCTGAGAGCCACGCCTGACATACAGTAAACACCATACACGTGTTCGACTTGACAAAAATAATCATGATCATGTTGTTATATATTGGACTTCAACACAAACCTGATGGCGATGAGCCATCAGCAGGTATGGTAGGCAGAATTCTATGATGTCTCCCAAGATTCTGGGTCCCCGGTATCCACACTCCTTCTGCCCGTTTGTAGATGTGACTAAGGTCCTAAATCAGGAGATGATCTGAGTTAGTCCTGACTTAATCAGGCAAACCCTCTAGAAGCAGAGTCTCCTCCGGCTGGCCGAAGCAGAGGAGCTTCCAAGCCACTTGGCCAGGAAGAAAGCCGCAATGGCTTCCCTCCTGTGAAATTCCTAGGGAGGGGGCCCTAGAGCAAGGGACTGTAGGAGGTCGGTAGATGCGCAGGGCAGTTCGCAGCTGAGAGCCCGCAGGAAAACAAGGGCGTGAGTCCCGCAGGTGCAAGGAACCGAATTCTGTCAACAACCAGTGATCTTGGAGAAAGACACAACCTTCACCCCAAGCCCCAGAGAAGAATTCTAGCCTCGGGCAGCACCCAGATTTCAGCCCCGTGAGACCCTGAGCGGAGATTCTGGTGACACAGGGCCTGGACTTCTGACTTTCAGAAATTAGGAGATCATAGATTTGTACTGCTTTAGGCCACTACGTTTGTGAGAATTCAGTATGCGGCACTAGAACACTGGTACAGTGAAAAAATAAAGCAAATAGGTACACGTAACACATGATCAGTTAGACGATTTTGTTCAAAGCCCAAGCAGCCTCCTTTCCGCCCTGCCACATTACAGGTGAAGATTTTTGACGCTGACCGAGTTATTACAAAGTACTCTCCCCATTCAGGAAAAAAAAAAAAAATGGACTTTGCCGCTCCCGTGGGAAGGCACTGTTCGGTACTCACCAGCATCCCTGGCCCCGCATGGCCGAGCTGCCTGCACCAAGAGCAACGAGTCTGGGGCACCCCAGGCTGGTTTCTTTTGGTTGGGGAGAGGGCTAGGCAACCTCCACCTTAGGCAGGCACAACCTCCTACAGGTGTGTCCTGACCTTTGACCTAGGGATGAGGCTCCACCCCCACTTCCAAGGCAGGCCTGAAATTGACAGGCCGTTTTAGGACCCAGGGATCAGAGCTCTGGGATTTATCAAAAGAGAGTGCTTTGCAGAGGAGCTCTGGCCTATCTATGCCTTAAACTCTGGCACAACCACCTACTGTGTGAACTTTTGTAAATTCCTTAACCCATCTGCACCCCCATCTGGAAAATGGGGATAACAGCGTTGTGAGGGTTTGAGGTAAGGCTTACAAATCTCGGATATGTAGGGCCCAGCCGTTAGCAAGCCCACTAAAATGAGAGGTGGTGTTTAATTGCTTTTGATGCTGCCTGAATCTTATACTCAAGCTCTAAGGCTAAGCGTTCGTTGTATTATAAATACCCAACCCAGCACATCTCGGTCCCTTGTCCCCGAGCCCCAAGTGTCTGCTTAATGACTAACCACTCCAACCTGGTACACGGAGTACAGTACCACATCAATCAACCCCAGTACAAACCCAGAGTCAATCAATTATCCTTCCCTGCCTTCTTCTCTTTGCTCACTTGTTTCATTAGAACAGGAACTGTGAGCACCTGGGTGGCTCAGTGGGTTAGAGCCTCTGCCTTCGGCTCGGGTCATGATCCCAGGGTCCTGGGATCGAGCCCCACATCGGGCTCTCTGCTCAGCAGGGAGCCTGCTTCCTTCTCCCTCTCTGCCTGCCTCTCTGCCTACTTGTGATCTGTCTGTCAAATAAATAAATAAATCTTAAAAAAAAAAAAAAAAGAACAGGAACTGTGCTACAGATGGGTACCAAACAGTCAGCATTTTCTACTGGAATAAAACCAAGGGAATGCAGTCACCGACAATAGGAGACCGGGCTACAATAAAGAGAGGAGTTAAGTTTGCACTCTAAAAACAGACAAAGTAATTACCATTTTTAAAAGACGGTTTCCTGAGGCTAAAAATCTACATCCCTCGTGCACTGGGGGGAGGTGGGATCTATTAGATGTCATCGAACCACTTTGATGACAGAATTTATGAGGCTGTGCCAGATTGTGATCAAGTGCTCAAAGGTATATGCCACTTATAAATATAACCACATCTAGACTCATAAAAATAGACTCCCTATTTAAATTGAATCTTCTTTCTGAGCATTGCTAAGCGAGGTAATGTGAAATTTTCCCAAATTGCAATGAGGGAGGTAGTGGTGATATTTTTCCCATTTGTGGAGATGACCATCTATTATACGGATTTGCAAATTGGTTAATTGTCTGGAAGATTTAAGAAGAAAAAATGCTGTTCTAGTAATTCTGTGCAGTCCTGCGCTCAGAGGATTTTGGCCGAGGGAAGATTAACATAAGCAAGAGTCTGCCTGATACATTTTAAATGAGAAACCAGGCTATTTTTTGAACTCATGTTTTCTGAAAGAAAATTATAGCAAAGAGTCTATCATTCCTTACTCCTTAGCCAATGATTCCCCCAACTACAGTGTTAAGATCCAGAAAGTCAATATAGTATCTTCGCCTGTCTCCTTGGCTGTGGCTACCGTGGGGTCTAGAACAGGGCCTGGCGCAGACACGGGCATGGAATATTCCCTGAATAAGTGGGTTAGAGAAAGTAAATAAATTAGCAAGTAGCAGGATGCTGATGTTCTCTTTCGGTCTGAATTCTGAGCAGTTATAAATGTCAACGTGATCAGATGGAAAAGGAAAACAAAGGAGCAGGGAAGTGGGGTTCTGTAGAGTCATATTTGCATTTGGGGATACACGGGAAGGGAAGAAGGAAACCCAGTGGCAATAGAATTTATCACTACAAAGTTTTTGTTCCTGAATGGAAATTTCCAGAGCTCGCGTTGTAAACTGTCTTACAATGGATCGTTTATGAGGAACAGGCCTTTCTGCTGAAGTGACTGTGGCAGCAGCGCCATCTGCTGGGATAACTAGTTAGGCATTTTAGAACAACATTCTAGTCGGCTTTTTTTCCCCCCAAAAAGCAAATTGAATTTAGAATCACAGAAATTATCTCAGAAATATCTTTAGAGATAATCAAGGCCACGTGTCATCTTACAGGTAAGGACTGGCTTTAAGTAGGTACAACATTTTCTTTCTTTCTGTTAATACGATGGAGCCCCAAATTCATCTCCCTGAGACAAGACGGACTACAGCTATTATTACTAAACCGTATTACAGGTCTCGTGCAAATCAGAAACTGAAAGGTAGTTAAAATCCACTTGTTAAGCTCCGAAGAGTGCTGTCCGACACAAGCGTCCACAGCAATGGAGCAACAGAACTTTCTGCAGTGATCTGTATCTGTGCGTGCTGTCTGGTACAGGGGCCCCTGGCCATGTGTGGTTATTAATGTCTGAAATGTGGTCAGTGACACGGAGGAATTGGATTTTTAATTTTATCCAATTTTAATTAGTTTACATTTTTAAAATTAGCCAGCCACAGATGGCTAGTGGAGAGGTTCTCAACCTGGGCGCTCTGTGTCTTTTGGACTGCCTGCCTCATTCTCTGTGCTGGGGGCCTGCGCCATGCCCTGCAGGCTGCTTTTGCAACAGTCCTGCTCTCTACCTACAGGATTCCGGGGGTACCCCCACCCCAGCCCCCAGCCCCCACAAAGTTGTGACGACCAAAAAATTCTCCTAACATTGCCCCAGAAATGTCTCCTAGGGGGTAAAATCACCCCTGGTTGAGAACCACTGGGCTAGTAGCTGCTGTAGGGGATGGCACAGTTCTAGAACATGCTTAACATATATATGACATTTTGATTAAGAAAAAGAAATGGCCCCTAAGTTGTACTATAGCAGTAGCGGTTTTGTCATAAGAATGGGGAAGCTTAAAAAACAAAAAAGTCAGGGGTGCCTGGAAGGCTCAGTCCTTAAACGTCTGCCTTGGGCTTGGGTCGTGATCCCAGAGTCCTGCTCAGCGGGAAGCCTGCTTCTCCCTCTCCCTCTCTCCCTGCTTGTGTTCTCCCTCTCACTGTCTCTTTCTCTTTCTCTGTCAAATACATAAAATCTTAAAGAAAAAGAGGAAGAGGCAGACAAAGAAATCTCTTTCTTCTTTATCCTCCTTCCTACGTAATGGATGGAGCCCAGAGAGTCGTGTCTGAAAATTCGGCCTCACACCCAAGTCCCCAGGTTAGCGTCAGAAAACCCATCCTGGAATCTGGCTTCCCTGAACTCAGCGTGAGGAACTCAACAAACGGACCACAGGTCCTGGCTCAGGAGTGGCTCAAACAGGAGTTGGGATTACCGCCACCCTCTTCTAGGGAGCAGGGGGAAAGGTCTCAGGCCTCCCAACCAATAACACAGAAGTTCCCAGTGTGTTTCCATCAAAAATAAAAATCTAATTGACAAAACCGGCCAAGCTCTATAAACCTGATTTTATTCCAAAACGCCAGTGGCCGCAACACTCCGGAGACTTGGTGGGTTTTTTGTGACTCCGGTCCCTTGACACGTTTACATATGAAGGAGAAAACGTTTCAGCTCCTCGGGAAGGACGAGTCCCTTGATCTTGTGATGCTGCTGGGTCCTGAAGCACTTCCGGATTCTAAGGCGACAGAGCTGCAGCAAAGAGGGGGGTCCTGGAGAGAGATCGCAAGACAAGCCACATGTTGGCGTCACTGATCTAAGGCTACTTCTCCTTAAAAACACACAAGAGGTAACCCTGTCATAGGGAAATAATGTGGTTCTGCTTAACACCATTTTCGGGGTTTTGTAGTAGGAGGCATTTTTAGGCTATGTTCTCTCTTTTCTGGTATCTCACTAAAATGAGCTTATTAGCTTTTGATGTAGAGCAGACTAAAAAAAAAAATCAAAGCTTATTCTCACTAACGGAGGCTTAAGGCAGCTAATTTTGGAATTAGGAAGTGACACAAAATTCCCAATATTGAAAATAAAATTCACGTTCAGCAGCTTTCTTGTATTTTACCTTTAAAAATAAGGTATTTCCCAAAAAGTAAGGCATGTCTAGATACAAAGACTTTTATAATGAAACCATTTTAAGATGTTCAAATCTAATGAGCCATCAGTGAAGCCCAAGGGTATGTTATCTTAAGTCCCAGTTGTTTTTTATTCTGCATTCAGAGCTAGCCCAGTGCTTCCACTCAGAGCTGAACAGTAAACCAGCACAGACTTCGCACCCGGGACCAGCCAACAGTTCACATTTTAGGACAGTGGTTCTCAGCAGGGGGTCGGGTGGAAGGGAAAAGGCGGGGACACTTGGCAAAGTGTAGAGACACTTCTGCTTGTCACCACTTGGGGGAGAGGTGCTACTGGCATTTGGTGGGTAGAGACCAGGGACGCCGTGAAACGGGTGGCCCAAACAGAAATAAATGCAGTCTTGTCAACGCGGACCTCGGAGCACATTCTCAAGGCCCCCGGGTCGGGATCAGGAGCACCTTCCGGACTCTGCTTAGTAGACTCCAGGCATCTCCTAACGAACTTCCCCAGTGGACTCAAGGCACATGTTAATCAGCTGTAAAAAGTACCCGGTGGGAAAACTGAACTTGAGTCCCTCTCAGTAAGGAAAGTCAAAGGACGGGGCTAACCTATGTGCTAGGCACGCGGCCGGGGACCACTGTGGGCGCTGCGGATAGAGAAGGGTCCAACGAGGCAGAACAGCAGGACATCCGAGCAAGCTCAGCGCAACTACCGCTACCAGCTGGCTACCTGTGTCTATTCGAGGTGGGGCGACGCACAACAACCGCAGCCTTAAGTCCACAGGATTAGAGCTGAAAACCCGCTATAGTTCTGCAGCCGCTTCCTGGCACCTGCAAGTGTTCAAGGAGTGGGCTCTACTCCGTTATAAATGCAGCAATTCTTTATCTATGAATTGGCCTATTGCTTTCATCTCCATGTCTTTTTTTTTTTTCCCCAGCAACACTCGTGATGCTTTAAAGCCAATGTGAGTTTGAGGGTGGCTCCGGCCATGCTGGGCGGGGGGGGGGGGGGGGGGGGGGGGGGGGGTCATCTTTCGTTTTCATGGTGAGCCATGAGTAAACACTGCTTTAGACGCTTTTCAAAGCTACTGGAGTAGGAATACTCCAGAACTCCTTTCCAGGGATGATCGGAGATAGAATTTGCTGGGTTGAATCTGCAGGTCTGGCTCTCTCTGCCCTTGGCGTGGCCCCGTGTCCTATGGCCTTCCAGACTGCTGAGACGTGACCTCACCAAAACCCCCAAAAATGACTCATGGGGGCAAAAGCAGCAGTAATTCTCTGCAGGAGCAAATGACATTCTACAAGCCAGTGGGATCATGGACCCCACTGTCACCAAAATGCGAATGAAAGGAATGAAAGGCAATGTAGGTGCCTACAAATGGCCTGGGGACATCAAGTGGAAGGGAGGAGTCAGGGGAGGCAAACTGAAAACCCAATGGGATTATTTGCTGAGGCAGGGGATGAGGGACTGTAGATAGAAGTAGAGATAGATACACACGTATACACACACAAGCGTGCATGCACACACGTGTGTGTGTATATGACTTTGTAACTTTAGAGGGCCATGAGGCACTTTTGCTTTTGTGGATCTCTTTCCCAGTTTTAAAAAAAAATGGTATTTTGCCACTGTGTCGGTATAAAGGCAAACCTAATCCAGGTTGAGTTTTATCCCTTTCTTCATTCGGATTTTAAAAGAGATGAACATGTTTCTGTGGGCCCTAAAAACATCGTGGGCCCCAAGCATTGTGCCATCTGTGCCTGCTGGAGAAATAGATAGATAGATATAATTTTTTAAAAGCAAATCATCACAATGCAGGAAGAGCGGCCTGAAGAGGACCACATAGGCCGCACCTGCGGGCCCCAAAGGCAGGGCTTTGGCTGCAAGTACCCTGGGCAGTCGGAGTAGGAGGAAGAAGATTCTGCAGCCAATTTACAATTCTACCCAGGGCGAGGCCTAATTCTCAGCAGTGTATAACCCGGTAACCTGCCGTCAGAACCCGTCAGGCAGGGAAGCCTGCTTCAAAGTCCCACCGCCTCGAAAAACTTAACTAAGTCCACACTCTAATAAGAAAGCAGGTCCTGAGCTGGCTGATCTCTGTGTCTAGGGACAGTTACGAATGCCATCTGAGGGGTCTCTGCTTCTCCCCCCAGCCCACCCCCGACCTCACAGCCCACCCCCTCGCACAGCATTCAATGACCACGTTTAGTTGTTTGGGTTAGAAGTGTCGGCTCTTGGGGCGCCTGGGTGGCTCAGTGGGTTAAAGCCTCTGCCTTCGGCTCAGGTCATGATCCCAGGGTCCTGGTATCGAGCCCCGCATCGGGCTCTCTGCTCAGCAGGGAGCCTGCTTCTCCCTCTCTCTCCGCCTGCCTCTCTGCCTACTTGTGATCTCTGTCTGCCAAATAAATAAATAAAATCTTTAAAAAAAAAAAAAGTGTCGGCTCTTATTTGTGGAAGACTTAGGTGTCGATGGACTTGCAACAGTAAATGCCCTCAGACTGCTGTCGATCAATAAAGGAAGACTTTCCAGCACTATCTCGAGTAGCATCCTTGCCCCCAGCAAGCAAGTGCCCAGTAGTCTGGTCCATGCGTAGGGCAGTTAAGGCACCCAAGGGGGGCTTTGTCCAACCCCGAAAAGAATTCTGCTACATCGTTCTAATCCATGTTCTAGAAAACTTTCATATCAAAAGTTGAAGATCGTGTTCATTCTTTCAAAGCTGGCCCACCTCACACGGAGTATTAGATCAACCAAAACAACCGGTCTCCAACATTGCAAACCACAGGTGGCTCCTGACCACGTGACCAGGACCATACCTTGTTGAATAGTCAATGAGCTCAGCTCCCCACCTGCGGCGAGGGCAGAGAAGGATCTCATACAGTCTCACAAGTCAGAGCTCGGTCAGCACCTGCCTCCCGCGAGAGTCCACAGGAGCTGCTACGGATTAGGGCTTAGGTTCGGGCAAAGGAGAAGCACCTTCTCGCTGCAGGAAGAGCCGAGTCAGAGGGCTCTCAGGGGGCACCAACTCCAAGGGGCGTTTGCCTTCGGCGTTCTTGGCCCGGGTGTCCGCTCCGAAGTCCATGAGCAGCAGCGCCAGCTCGCCACTGGACACCCTGGCCACTGCATGGAGGGGGGAGTCCAGACCTCGGCCTTGGTTCACGCTGGCTCCTGAAAAGTCACAAGAAGGAGAGAGTCAGCCGGGGAGCTGAGCCCAAGTGTCCCCCTTCTCGAAGCACGCTTCCTCAATAGTCCTTAACAAAAGCGCTTCGACAGTGGGCCTGACAATTCTGGGAAAATGGGAGATGTCTTGATTCCATCGACTAAGATGGGGAAAGTGCCATGTGACAACGTGACTGAAGTTACAACACGAGCTATGTAGCATATGAGGTTTAAAACCTTGCCTCTGAGTGCTGACCATAGGTGTGCTACATTCTAAAAAAATCCTCCTCTTCTAGGGCCATCCCAAACCAATTCCATCCCTACGCTCTCTACCGATGCCCACCCTAGCCAGATGGGCTGGATCCCCCCAGGACAGGTGAGGATATGTGGCTTTGCCTGAGCTGCTGTTCCCCTAGGAAAATGGAAACCTATGTCCACGCAACATATAGTAACTAGATTGTTCCGGCACTCTTCGTGGTTTTGTGAGGAATGGGAAACCCTGCCCTTTCCTGACTAGAACTTAAAATCTACCTAGAGCATTAGGGGAAAGGGGTGGGGTGAGGGATAGAGGAGGGGATGTTGGGAGGGAGAGAGGGAGAGAGGAGAATGACTCTCCTAATTCGTGACAATGACTGTCACATGAGCAGAAGGCAACAAGCACCACAGGACAGTCAAGGGAAGGGAAGGGTTGCTGGAGTTTCAAAGAATAAGCAGGACTCGGGTCATTACAGGGGTGACGAAGTGGTGTTCCAAGGTTGCAGAAGGTTCTGGATAACACCAAGGAGGTGCAAAAGAATGATGAGACATAGGCCTTTCCGAGGAACACAGAAGATCAACAATGAGCTAAAAACAGGGCAAGTACCGGAGAAGTTCTTCCCAGGGGGGAGACCGAGCCAGGCTCCAGCAGCTGTGCGAGTCCTGCTGGCCTCAGAACGTGACTGGCTGGAGGGAGGAGGTGAGAGGGAAGGGAGGAGAACAGATAATCACCGAGGACCACCCTGGGAAGAGATATGCTCACCATCCTTACCCTCATTCCAAGCGAGAGAGCGGGCGTGGAAGTGCAAACAGGGTAAAATCTATCCCCCCACCACCCTGCCCCAGAACACAGCCTCCACGAACCCTGACCTTGCCCGACTCCACGGCCCACACTCTTCCCCATTACAATACAAATGGCTTTTAAAACACATTCCATTTCTCATTCTCTTTCCTTGTTTCGTGTGCTTTTAGCTTTACCTGACTCCAGAAGCTTCCTGGCACAGGCTATCTGCTGGTTTTCACAAGCCAAATACAGCGGCGTGCCCAGGTGGCTGATGTTATGGTCCACGTCGCCCCCATGGGCCGCCAGGGTCTCCACACACGCTGCATGGCCTGCAGCCCAGGGCAGAAGAAACATGGTTGCAGCGCACATTCTCTGAGCCAGGGACACAATACCTTTCCCCTCTCCTGCAAGCTTATGTTTGCCACGGACCAAAAGCTAATTTACTTAGCCCAGGGAAGGACTTTACACACCGCCATCACTTGATGTGCTGACTGTAAGGCGTGATCCCTCTGCAGCTCCGGGGAGAACCCCACTCGGGTTTGTGGGCCACGGAGAGCAACCAGCAGCCTGCTCCGAGGGCCTGTGGCTTTGTAACCAGACTGAATACAGAAATGGAGGGGACTGTGCGGAGGGGGTGGGGGAACAAGGATTGCAATTGCAGGTAGGCCTGGAGAAGAAAAGGCACAGTAGGAGCCATGGGCCCAGGGAGGCAGCCCAGAAGCTTACCAAGGGCCGGCCCCAGGAAGAAAGAAGCCACCATGGACACAGGCGAGGCTGAGAACCACCTGCCCCATCCAATCCAAGTGGGGCCTGGTCTGGCAAACTGGGTTTGGTGAAAGCCAAATCATTCTTGCTTGGTCTAGCATGTCATACTTTAAACACTGCTTCTTTGCTTCTCTCTCTCTTTTTTAAGATTGTATTTATTTATTTATTTCTGAGAGACAGAGCATGCAAAAGCAGGGGAGTGGCAGGCAGAGAGAGAAGCAGGCTCCCGGCCGAGTAGGGAGCCCAACTCGGGCCTCGATCCCAGGACCCTGGGATCAGGGCCTGAGCCAAAGGCCGACACTTAACCCACTGAGCCACCCAGGCGCCCTGCGTTTCTCTTTCTATAAAATCATTTGAGTTCCACGCACCCAGGGAATATGATGAGTTGACAGGTCTCTTAACAAAGAAATGTCAGTGCCTTGGGAGATGATTATCATATGGATGGATTCGGTCAAATAGGGCTGCTGTGGGGAGTGCTCATGGGGAGCCTTTCTGGGAAAGCCACCGAGGAACTAAAAACTCTTCTGGCAATGTGTGCTCATGATAGTGACGATGACGGTCATGGGCACTGGGGAGAGGCAGAACTTCCCATTGTATTTTTTGTACCAGAGTTAAGAATATAGGGAAAACTGTGGCTTTATGAAAAGAATTACCCCGGCTGAAGAAGCTCTGGGGATCTAACGTACAGTATCGTAACTGTATGCGATAACGCCATATGCTTGAAATGTGCTAGGAGAGTGGACCTTAAGTGTTCTCCCCACACACAAAAAATGGTAACACCGTGAGACAATGGATAGGTTCATTAATTTGATTGGTAACCCTTCTGTAATGTAGGTATCTATCAAGTCATCATGTTAGTACAACTTAAATATATACAATTTTATTTGTCAGTTAAATCTCAATAAAACCAGGTGTGGTAGAGAATTACCCCGAGCTGTATATAGCATCTTGTATTTCCAATAAAAATTGAAAATTTGTTTCACTTAGAAAACCTAGGTGAGGAGGGTGCCTAGGTGGCTCAGTTGGTTAAGGGTCTGCCTTTAGCTCAGGTCATGATCCCAGGGTCCTGGGATCGAGCCCTGCATCAGGCTCTCTGCTCAGCAGGGAGCCTGCTTCTCCTTCTGCCTCTGCCTGTCTCCCCCTGCTTGTGTTCTCTCTCTCTCTCTCTCAAATAAATATCATAGTTTTTAAAAAAGAAAACCTAGGTGGCCATGAGACAATATTCTTTAAGGCCCTAAAACAAAAGAATAGAATTTATTTTATAAAATAATTTGAGAGGTGCCTGGGTGGCTCAGTCCATTAAGCGTCTGCCTTCAGCTCAGGTCATGATCCTGGGACCCTGGGATGGAGCCCCATGTGGGAGGTCCCTGCTCAGTGTGGAGCCTGCTTCTCCCTCTCCCTCTGCCTGCTGATCCCCCTGCTTGTGCTCTCTCTCTGTCAAATAAATAAAAATCTTTAAAAAATTAATAAAATAATCTGATTTTTCTGGGGTCATGGGTCCAACAATGTATTTCACAGATCTTGATGGACAGTCTACCATGGGCCAGCCCCCATTCCAGAACCTACAGCAGTGAACCACATTCCAGATGCTCTGAAAGGGTGGTTCCCAAACTTTTGTGCATCAGAATCACCGGGATGCTTGCTAAACAAAACACAGATGGCCCGGCCCCACCCCAGAGTTGCCGAGTTAATGTGCCTGGCGTGGAGGCCAAGAATTTGCCATTGCCGGCCAGGCCAGGCCCGTGTTTCTGGTCCCAGGGCCCCACACCGAGGAAAGATCCCTGAAAGCTATCCCTCCTCTTACAACAGTGAGATGTCTGTTGAAAGAGTGGTGGACGACAAATTCTCAGCAGATTTACCTCTCTTAGCCGCTTCGTGGATGGGGGATGCCAGATCGCTCACAGCATGGGGGCTGGCCCCATGTTGCAGAAGCAAACTCACACAGTCCCGGCTGCCACTGACACACGCGTTAAACAACGGGGTGTGCCAGTCTGTAGTAACCCCATTCACCTGGAAAAAAAAAAGCCCCAGGCTAAAGGCAGGCAATGGGCTGTCCTGGGTTCAAATCTAAACTCCACTACTTTAAGCTGCTTTCTAATGTCTCTGAGCCTTCGATTCCACAGCTCTAAAATGAGGACAAAAATACCAAACTTCCACAAGGCTGTGAAAAGCTGAATGACGTAAGGCCCCGAGAATGTTGCCGTATATTCTATCACTTCTACGCCCCCAGGAATATGAACTTCGAAACTAGTCAGGATAATCCTATAGGGCTTACGAACTAATCTCCCTGCTTTAAACATTCCATTCCAGACCCATCCCGCCCCAATCCAGAGTCTCTTCCAGCAGCAAGAATAACCGTTTAGAGTTGTTTGCGTGTTATTATTTTTTTTTAATTTTAAAACATGACTTGTACAGAAATATAGGGTGAAGGCGTGCCAAAGATTTCCTTCAACTCGTTCATGAATGAGAGAACCTGTAAGATGGTAAAGCTAGCTCAAAGGAGAATTTATATCGTCAGCAAATTAAATGCTGAAATGACGCCACTAACAGTTACAAGACTGGTTAACGTCCTACAGGGCTAGAAAACTAGAGTCTTTGGCACTGTCTTTCACACACTGGAAATCTGACTGAAACTTACAAGTTCACATCTGACTTCACAGTGTTTGGGATATAAGCAAATAGGGAAGAGCAAAGTCAAAAGCACATTTTCTACACTGTGAAGCCAAGATACTATGAAGACAATGAAATCATTCTCACAAGCCATCTCCAAGGAAGGCGACAACCAGTGAGGCCCAGATGTCCAGGGCACAAAGTTTAAGGAGACACTCCCTCCCGGGGGCACTTGAGTGCCCCCACAACCCTGAGAGGGAGTCTCTTGCTATAGATGGTACTCTCGGTGCCTCTCAGCCTCTCCATCATCCTGGCCCTGTTTCCACACGTGGAATAAGTTTTCGTAACCCCAGTAGACCTGATGACCGCGCTCACCTACAGCTCTCTACTACTGCTCTCAGGACAAAGCCCTTTTCTTGGCAGGGACAGAGAGGCTGTTTAACTCGCCCCAACCCACGACTCAGCTGACAGATTTCAACGGGTCCTTCGCATTTCAGCTTACATATCACCCCTCCCAGGAAGTGTCCCTTCGTGACACAGCATTGCAGTTCCTGCCGTCAAACGTGGAGACTCCTTCTTCAGTCCTTGAATCTGGGCTTGTCTACGGGACTTGCTTTGCCCAATAGGACGAGAGCAAATGGGATGCAAGCCAAGAGCTTGCCTTCTTTTGATGCTCTTGGGATGCCTGCTACCACGGGCACCAGGCCAGGCTGCCTGGGAAAGGATGAGAGACCACATAGAGATTTCCTGTCTGCCCAGCCACCCCAGCAGGGTCATCACAAAGCAGCCTGCCCCAGCGAACTTGTCAGCTAACCTTGAAGGCCTAAGGAAGCCCAGCCAAGGTCAGCAGAACCAGGCCAGACCTGAAGAACTATCTGGCCAACATGAAAACCTGTGAGATAAATAAATGGCTCTTGTCTCTGTCAGATAAAGGGCTAGCATCCAAAATCTATAAAGAACTTATCAAACTCAACACCCAAAGAACAAATAATCCAATCAAGAAATGGGCAGAAGACATGAACAGACATTTCTGCAAAGAAGACATCCAAATGGCCAACAGACACACGAAAAAGTGTTCAATGTCACTCGGCATCAGGGAAATACAAATCAAAACCACAATGAGATACCACCTCACACCAGTCAGAATGGCTAAAATTAACAAGTCAGGAAATGACAGACGCTGGCGAGGATGCAGAGAAAGGGGAACCCTCCTACACTGCTGGTGGGAATGCAAGCTGGTGCAGCCACTCTGGAAAACAGTACGGAGGTTCCTCAAAAAGTTGAAAATAGAGCTACCTTATGACCCAGCAATCACACTACTGGGTATTTACCCTAAAGATACAAATGGAGAGCTCCGAAGGGGCACATGCACCCGAATGTTTACAGCAGCAATGTCTACAATAGCCAAACTACAGAAAGAACCTAGATGTCTGTCAACAGATGAATGGATAAAGAAGATGTGGTCTATATATACAATGGAATACTATGCAGCCATCAAAAGAAATGAAATCTTGCCATTTGCAATTACATGGATGGAACAAGAGGGCATTATGCTGAGTGAAGTAAGTCAATCAGAGAAAGACAATCATCATACGCTCTCTCTGATAGGAGGAATTTGAGAAGCAGGGCAGGTATTGTGGGGGGTAGGGAGGGAAGAAATGGAACAAGATGGGATCAGGAAGGAGATAAACCATAAGAAACTCTAAATCTCACGAAACAAACAGGGTTGCTAGGGGGAAGAGGGTAGGGAGAGGGTGGCTGGGTGATGGACATTGGGGAGGGCATGTGCTATGGTGAGCGCTGTGAAATGTGGAAGCCTGATGATTCACAGACTTGTGCAATTATATAACATATAATACATTATATGTTAAATAAATAAATAAATAAATAAATAAGTGGCTCTTGTCTCAAGTCACTAAGTTAGGGTGGCTTGTTACACGGCCAGACATAATGGGTAGGAACAGTGTTTGGTCATCACCCGCTGGGGCAGACATCCCATGCGTGCCACAAAGCTCTTTCCTCTCACCAGGGCACACAGCTTCATTGTCATCATCCCCCCTTTTCTCAGATACGGACTCTAAAGCTCAGAGCCCAAGTAACTTTTCCAAGTTTCCAATATTAGCAAATGGTAGACATGGTTTGGAACCATTATTCAGGTCTCACGGAGCCAAATGTTCCACGTTTTCTGTAATATTTCATTATGTTCCAGCCAAGGGACCGAAGGCAGAAATCTATTTCCGGGTATTTATTAGGAGTGACTGCTAAAGAAACTGCTGCAGACTCAAACCATTCCTTCCTGGCTAAAAATTCGGTTCCTCCTCTATCGCTAAGGCAAAGAAGCTTGATGGATGTCATGCTTTTGAAAAACACCCCTCTTCGACCTTCCAATCAGACTAGTCAAAAATGCCAGAAATGACTCAAAAGGGATGGAAACAGGCCCTTGTCATGGTCCCTAAGACATTATTTGAGTCACACTTACCTGAGCTCCATGCTTTAATAAAACGTTTGCACAAGAGGGATGACCTCCGAGACAGGCCTCATGGAGTGGGGACACGCGATCGGCGGTGATGAGGTTCACGGGCCAGCCCTGCAGGAGAGGAAGTGGGCAGAGAAAGGGATGTAAAGCCACAGCCCCATACGGTGGGGATTCAACCCCGATGCGGCCCTACGACAATTCTCTTTAAGTTCACTTGGCTCCCGCTCTGCCAGCATGCTGAGGTGTTGCTAATGATGTCAGGCAAACAAGGAACCTTCGTGCAGCTGGTGAAAGGATGTTATGCCACAGCCCCTGGGGAAAACAGCTGGAGAGTCTCCACTAGAGTTGACAAGATGCATCCCTGTGACCCAGCCATTTGACTCTTGGGGACACACATTCTAGACTGACTTTTCTCTCGTTCTCACTCTCTCCTGTCCTCTTACTTGCTCGCTTTTTGTCTCGATGAGGTCCACGGCAAGGAAGAGAGAGCGGTCTCCAGCCAACAGCCACCCAGGAGCTGAGGGCCTCAGTTCAAGAACCAGGAGGAACCAAACCTTGCCAACAGCCATGGAAGTGAGTTAGGACTGAGGTCCACCTCCGGTCGAGCCTTAAGTTGTCTTCGTCTCTGGCCTTCATCTTGACTGCAGACTCATAGGAGTCCCTGACCCAGGTGAACTGTGTCTTGATTCCTGACCCACAAACACTGTGAGCTAATACAGGTCTGTTCACGAAGCTTCTGAGTTTGGGGGTAATTGGTTACACAGCAAGAAATGCCTAATCTAGGGCCAAAGCATGAGGTGAACTTGCACAGACAGAGGCAGAAAGTCCTAAGACAGAGGGGAATGACATTCTCACTCTAGGTACTCGAGGTCCGAAGAGCCAAGGAAGTTGTCAGAAGACCATGCGTTTCATCAAACTGTGGAAAAACGTTGCTCTCTCCAGGAGATGGCTTATGAGCCCCATCCACGCAAAGCAGCAAAAGAACTCCAGGAGAGACCCCCCCAGATGCCCTGATCATGGAATACATTATCCTCGACAGGAGGAAACTGGGTACAACAAAAGTTGTTTTTCTTGGGACACATTAGGTAAGAATACGGTTAACTTAACTAATGACTTGGTAATACAATTGTACCTTTTCTTCCCATAATAGTTAAAATTTGCGTAAAATCATTCCAATGAACTGCCTCCCACATCATCATTCCTAACACATTCGTAAGTCAGTCATCCGATCCTGTCAGCTTTTACACTCTGATGAGTGTGACCTCATAGATTTCAAGAGGTCCAATCGTTCCGGACACACGCCTGAGTCAACAGGGTCCTGAATCTGGAGCCTTTCTTTGGGTGGGTCTGGGGAGGGGTTCTGCGAGACTCACTTGTAAATGAGAAGTTCTGACATCCCTTACAGTATTTTGCCCCCCCGCCCTGGCCCTGCTGTTCCCAGGGAGGGAAGGGACTACACCTTCCCCTCCTTTGTAACCTCGCATCCCATCTGTACCCAAAGAGCACTCAATAAACGCTTACCGACTACCGACTTAGGAAGAGCTGAGTTACTGCATAGATACCGTCACAAGTTCTGCCCATGGACTTTAGTGTGGCGTCTGTTATTTTATTTTATTATTGTCATTATTATTTTATTATTAAATTGGAGGCATCCCCTCAAAGATGTGCTCTTAGATCCTTTCTTTGCCCCCCTCAATGCTCTATATTTGTGCAATCGCTTCCCCTCACACTACTAGAATACACAAAAAATTCATAACTAGGAGGTTCCTTTCCCTTCAGTTTCACTTTGCCAACGTAGGACTGCGTGTACAGATCCTCGTTGAGCGACGGCGCTACTTTAAATGAACGGTGGCCGTCAGTCAGAATTATCTAGGATATTCTAGAATATCTTGAGGTAATTTTTTTTTAAAGATTTTATTTATTTATTTGACAGACAGATCACAAGTAGGCAGAGAGGCAGGCAGAGAGAAAGGAAGGGAAGCAGGCTCCCCGCTGAGCAGAGAGCCCGATGTGGGGCTCGATCCCAGGACCCTGGGATCATGACCTGAGCCGAAGGCAGCGGCTTTAACCCACTGAGCCACCCAGGCGCCCCTCTTGAGGTAATTTTTAACCCATTCCTTCACACAGGGTCCGTCCCCAGTGGGTTCTCAGGTTTTGAAAACATGGATCAATGGCTTCTCTTTCATCTTTCTGTAACCAATTGTCCCTAATCTTGGCCCATTCTCAGACCCTCTTTTAGACGGGGCCTCGGGGCTGGGCGATGTCAGGGCGCCCACGGTGACACAGCGCTCAGCACCTGGCGGCTTTCTGTCCCAGCTTCAAACGACATGCCCATCCCCGCATGAACCAACCTGAAGACCACAATAAGGTTCGGCTCTGTCCTTTGTCCTGCACATAACTGACGTGTCATTCTCTACACTCAGGGCAGAAGGAGGTCACGAGCAGCCTTCTCCTTCATGTTCATCAAACACATCGTTTCCTTCTACTGTAGCAAGGAGATCAAAGCCACCTGATGTGAGTATTTCACACATACCCCTCTCCCCACCCCTAAAATCTCTCTGCACGTCGCCAGTCCTCTGTTCTGCCATTGCTCCTTTCTTGGAGACAATCATTTGAGCTCACCCCAACAGCCCGTGACCTTACCCTGTCCCTCCACCACGTCATGACTTGCCTTCGGCCACCTTCTCACATGCGTTCTCCACCTCTCCCCTCCTCTGCAGGCACATTTTCCTTTTGTGTCTTGAAGTCTTTCCGTCGTCATTCCCAACCCTCTACCACACTACACTTCCATCCAATCCTCTTCTCCCCTTTGCTTCCCCTGCTTTTTTTCCTCTTCAAAAGCAGTCTGTCCCCATTGTCTCTGCTTGTCGCCCTTCTCTCACCTACCAACCCAGTCCTGCTGAAACTGCTTTTAAAGATCACCAGAGACTTCCTCCTTATTGAATCCAATATACATCGCTCCGTCTCCCGTCTCCGTCCACCTCTGAATTGGCTCTGTATTCATCCCAAGCTTGTGAAACCTCTCCTCTGGCTTCGCAAACCAAGCTCTCCCTGAGAAAGAACTAGATCTCTGACCTCCTACTGTCCTTTTCCTGTCTCTCTCACTAACTCTGGCCTTTTTCCTCCTCACAGCTCCGAAGTGCAGGCGTTTCAAAGATTTGTCCTCAGATCCTTTCATTTTTCTCTCAATACTCTCTACATACTGTATTTGGCTTTCTCTGCCCCTGATGCATGTCTCTAATTCCCCGCTAAGACGTAACCACCTAGAGACCCAACTCACAACATAAACGCAGCCTCTGCCAACAAGCAAACTCTCCCTGAAAAGGGCTCCTTGTCTCGCTGGCCCAACTTCTCTGAATGGCCCCACTATCTTGTCTCATACCTAGGATGGAGACCTCAGAGGGAGGGTAAGCAGCGTGATTCCAAAGTTCAAATGCTGGCACCATCACCTAACATGCAGCGTGACCTCGAGCCAGTGACTTATCTCCCTAAGCCTCAGTTTCCTCATTTGTAAAATGGGGACAGTTGTACCTACCCTACAAGATTGTTACGAGGACTAAGAAACGATGCGTGCTTAGCAACCTGTAACTTGCAGGCAATCATGATCTGAGACTTCTTATTCATTACCACTTTGCCTTCAATTAGCTGCCACATCGGAAAGATCTGATGTTTCAGAACACCGGGGTCTTTCCTTATTTCCACTTGGTAGGGACTTAGCCCTTTGAGGATTGCGGAGGGGGGCTGCTACATAAGGAGTTTTATTCAAGGAACTGAACAGCTGGTTTTCACCACTTGCTTTCAGCCATACCTTATTGCTAAGGTTCTCGGTCTCAGCTGTGCCTTTGAATCCCCTGGGGAGCTGCACCCCAGAGCATTTGCCATATAATCAAAGGAGGCTGAAGTCAGGCATCAGGCTTTTTAAGAACCTCACCTTATCCCAGACAGCTCAAGGCAATTCTAACGTGCAGTCCACATTGAGAACCACCACATTAAGGTCCCACTATGGTCAAGGAGTATCAGGATTGCTTTTGGCTGACCTAACAAACACTACTACTTTTTAAATAAGGTTTTATTAAAGTGCAATAAAGAAAAGTCCATAGAGCCTAAGTGTAAATCTCAGTGAATTATCATAAAGAAAACATGCATATTATCACTACACAGGTAAAGAAACCTGGTACTATCTGTCTTTTCACATTTAACCCCTCTGCTGGGAGGAGCTGCTAATACCATCTCCTACTCGTAATCTGAATTACCCCAATTACTAATCAGCATAGTTGGATAATTTTATTGAGCATTTGGACAACCCCTTTAATGAAGTGCCAGTCCAAGTCTCTTGCTCATTTTTCTGCCGGGTTACCTATCCTTTTTGTATTGATTTTAGACAAGGAATATGGGCCCTTCATTGGATGGATGGATAGATGTACATATATACATAGCAAATATTTTCTCATCTGTGGCTTGCCTCCTTGCTTTTTAAATATTGCCTTTTGATGAAGAAGTTTTTAATCTTAATGAAATCCAACTTATTGGCCTTTTTGTTTCTTTCTTCCTACTATTTGTGTCATGTCCATTTGCCTTTCTCTCTCATCTACACTATCATAATGTTCTCTTTTATTTAAAAAAAAAATCCTTGAATGCAGTGGTTCTACAGGAGCTTTTAAAAAACTACCAAAGCAAGGGGGCACCTGGGTGGCTCAGTCGGTTAAGCATCTGGCTCTTGATTTTGGCTCAGGTCATAGTCTCATGGTCTTGGGATCGAGCCCCGAGTTGGACTCTGTGGAGAATCTGCTTGAGATTCTCTCTCCGTTTCCCTCTCCCTCTGCCCTCGCTCCCCCTATTCGCTCTGTCTCTAATAAATAAATAAAATCTGAAAAAAAAGTAGCAGTGCATGAAGATTGCCCTAGTTAAAATTAGACTGTCTGGCGTGAAGCCCGGGCATTGTTATTTTTTAAAAACATCCTGGATATTTTAATGTGAAGCCGTGGTGAAGAATAGTTACGGAATGAGTTTCTCCCTTCCTGGGCCAAAAAAAATTTCTTTCCTCTTTTTTTTCTCTTCTCTCTTTGGTTTATAGACATTTGAATGTTGGTCTTACTTCCCTCCCTAAAATAGGTTTGGTTTAGCAACTGTGTTTGTCATTATTCTTTGATTAGCCAAAGTGTTATTAGTGTAATCAGAAAATAAATACCATGAGTGATGACGGTAACTGGAGTAGGTAATTTACATGTCGCCTCAGTTAACCCTCGCAGACTCGCATAAGGTAACCTAATAGACAATTTTTGGTCTTAATTCTTCACTCTCCCATAGTAGTGTAATACATTCACACCTTTGCCATCACCTCATAATTGAAAAAATGTACTTCCTTCATCCTTGACTTCAGACGTGGTCCTCCGACTTGCTTTGGCCAACAGGATGTTGGTAGATGTGACATGAACAGACCGGAAGTACTCCTGCACGGCTGGGCTTGCCCTGCTGTGCTCCAGCCTTTCGGCATGAGGACGAAATTCATTTTATGAAGGCAGAAACTGAGGTTCCAAGAAGATAAGTTGCTCAAATAATGTCACAGAACTTAGATAAAGATAATAGTTCCATCTGATGTGCAATAAACATAAATACTGAATATAAATGAATATCGGTCCAATTTAATAAGTGATATATAAAAGCTACAGTGATCATGTTTCTTCCCATCAAAATAGGTAAATGTTTCATTTTATCCGAGAAGCAGCTTAACTGCTTTTAGCTAGAGTTATGTGTTACTATCTAGATTTCGATTTATAATAGGGCTGCTGCTACCACAAACAGCTTAAGATAGTGGCTTAGGGTAGTCTGAAATTTTTCTTTAAAAATTGTTATCTTACAGGAGGATTTCTTAGTCTAGATAGGTCCATGAAATTGGAAATTTTTAAACTTTAAAACATTTATTTTTCACTAACAACCACCTAAAATGTCTGATGTCTTTCCATTATGAATCCAGACGACAAATCACAGTGGTAATAGCAGTCCATAGGACTATCACTGAGAGGAATCGCAGATACTTTTATTGTATTACAACTGTTATAGACATCTAAAATATCTCAAAATACGCACTCAACCTACTTACAAAATACGGTAGTTAATGGAATCGCCACTAAATCTCATTTAATGCAGTTTATATCACCATGTCACATTTGTCCTTTTACTAATTTTTTAAAAGGATTTTATTTATTTATTTGACAGACAGATCACAAGTAGGCAGAGAGGCAGACAGAGAGAGAGGAGAAAGCAGGCTCCCCGCTGAGCAGAGAGCCCGATGCGGGGCTCCATCCCAGGACCCTGGGATCATGACCTGAGCCAAAGGCAGAAGCCTTAACCCACTGAACCACCCAGGTGCCCCTGTTCTTTTACTAATTTGATAGCTCTTCTCAGTACTATGTTCCATGCATTTAAAACATTCATCCGAGAAGGGGTCCATAGACTTTGCCTGACTGCCAAAGGGTCCATGGTCTGAAAAGAGTCAATAGCTCCCACCTGGAAAGATCTATAGTCTTTTCAGAAAACAGAACATTCTGGGACGCCTGGGTGGCTCAGTTGGTTAAGCAGCTGCCTTCGGCTCAGGTCATGGTCCCAGCGTCCTGGGATTGAGTCCCACATCGGGCTCCTTGCTCATCGAGGAGCCTGCTTCTCCCTCTGCCTCTGCCTGCCATTCTGTCTGCCTGTGCTTGCTCTCTCTCCCTCTCTCTCTCTGACAAATAAATAAAATCTTAAAAAAAAAAAAATAATTAAAAAAAATAAAAAAAAAGAAAACAGAACAGTCTGAACAAAAACTTTTATTAGGATTTTGAATGGTGATTTCAACTGCTTTTTTTTTTTTTTACAAGTATCTTAGCTTAAGTTCCCAATAATTTCAAAGAAGCAAAACTCAAATTAATGTGTACTGCAAATTACACCTGTAGAGCAGAGAAACTGATGTCAAACTGGGCAGAGCCACTATCAGCTAGAGGTTCCATAAGACCGAAAATATCTTTGAAATGATAAGATGACATATTTAAAAAAGACATCTGCAAGCATTTATTTTACATCCAGGCTTTTGAACCTCAGCGCTACTGGCCTTTGGGGCTGGAATCGTTTCCTGAGGTAGAGGGCTGTCCTGAGCAACGTGTGATGTTCAGTGACGTCCTTGGTCTCTATCCACTCGACGCCAGCAGCACCCCCTACCAACCCCCACTCCCAGCTGTGATAACCAAAAATGTCTCCAGACATTGTCAAATGTTCCCTAAGGGGCAAAACTGCCTCAGTTGAGAAAAACTGTTTCGTGTGATAATTTTCAAGAATACAATCTATCGAGTAAAGCGAGGGCAACCTGAACACACTCATCTGCCTGTTATTCATCCAATAGGTATAATAGTACCGATCATGTGCACAGAATTGTACTAAATTCTAGTATTTACGCCAGCCTCCAGATAAGGAAATGGTTAAAGGGGACAGGATTCACCTCATTTTGCCAAAGAGGAAATTTCTGTCTTAAAAAAAATCAGACTATGATTTTTTTTCTCAGCATGGTGAGCGATAGGATATTCTTTTTTTTTTAATTTTTTTATTTTTTAAAGATTTTTATTTATTTATTTGACAGAGATCATAAGTAGGCAGAGAGGCAGGCAGAGAAAGAGATGGGGAAGCAGGCTCCCTGCTGAGCAGAGAGCCCAATGCGGGGCTCGATCCCAGGACCCTGAGATCATGACCTGAGCCGAAGGCAGAGGCTTTAACCCACTGAGCCACCCAGGTGTCCCGCGATAGGATATTCTTAATGTTTGTCTTTTTTTCCCTGAAAAGCCATGTACCTGGCTGATGAGGTTCCTCAGAGAGAGAAGACGTCCGTGGATGGCCGCTTCATGCACAGGAGACCAATCAGACACAATATCTGCATGGGAAGGGAGGACTGGGTTACATCCTGTCACCGTGCTATAGACCCAAGATGCAGCCCCACCGTCCATAAGAGCCTGAGGGGTCTTCCTGGATGGAGACATGGGAGTCCATCAGTCAAGACGCCCACGAGCCCTTCAGCATCTCTTCCCTCCATCAATGCTCCCAGTACACATTTTATTTGAAATGTCAAGGTAGCTAAAGAAAGAACTACAGCCAGTCTCCAACCTGAGGACAAAAGAGGTAGACTGGGGTGATGGACCGCGTGGGTTTCAAAGGCAAATGGTCCATTTAGTTCAGTGAGAGCTTCACTAATCACCAGCATTCGTGTGTTAAGCTGCGGTTGCCAGTCTAGCTTCCTTCATGAACTCGAACTTCGGTATCTCAGCAAACAGTGCCGTGTACTAATAGCGGTGATCACATCATTACGTACGCCATTAGGTTTAAAATCGGAGCTAAACAGAACGGTATCTATTTCTGGACTACCGCCCGTCCCAGTATCAAGCACAAAGCAGAGTTCAGTCTGACCTTGTAACAGGGACATTATTTACCCCAAAAGGCAGCATGGCAGTGTGGTTAAGAGAGCTCTGAATTCAGACCCCCTTGGGTGCTTCGGAGCTGTGGGTCCCCAGGCAGGCTCTGAGCCTCAGTTTCCTTCCCTGTCATATTAGGACAGCAATGAACTTACACACAGGTCAATAGCTATTAGCTACTATCATTATCCTGCCCTCCCCTTAAGCGGAGTCTTAATTACACCCCATCACCGCTGCTGTTGCAAATAGCAAATGTGTTCCACGACCACACAGGAAGAACACACGTTCTTTGGAAGAAACCCTATAAACCCTATCCCAACACATTAAATGTTTTCCTCTCTCTAATTGAATGTGGAGGTAATGTGAATGAGGCAGACCTGCATTTTCCTCATCTCAAGCTGTGACTGATTTCCAGAACAAGTATAGGAAGTCAGAATGTGACAAGGCAGAACGGTCTGATGGCAGGCATGCCTCGTAAGGAACCGGTGTCTCCTAAAAGCTAGGGAGACCTGGGGAACCAGGGAATTTACTAGTACCTTATCAACCAAAAAGCCAGAAAGGAGGAGGCTAGAATACTTTGTTCTTAACACAGTAGCTGAGGTCCGCCTTGCTCTCTGGGAGCTATCAAGACCCAGGAAAGTGTGTCCCATGGAGCAGATTACTATCATTCCAGATGAATGCATAAAGCATTTATAGGGAAGAGGAAGCCGAATGAGCCTATCGACACGCAGTCCATCCAATACTCTCCTCCTGGGGTCACTACGAGTACCTTACGTGAAATAGCTTTTCTTACCTCCCAAACCTTATGTTTAATCAATAGAAACTTCATGGCCTCACAGAATTCTCTGAGGTTCCTGATTCTCTCAGGAAAAAATTGCTGTTTCTAGTGCTTAGAGCCTACCCTCCAGACGGTAGCTATGGAAAGATTTCTCTCCAAATTAGAATTAAAAGGACAACTATGTCTATACCGTCGGAGCAAACACAAAACGCAATCTGCACAAAATCTTGGGTGCAAAGGAAGAGCCAAAAATTAAGGTTTGAAAATCCATTTTAAAAGAAATTTTGCAAGTGTATCCTAATGGATCACCATGTGTGTGATGATTAATCCATTTTTTTTCCCTCCAAGTGTTCAAGGGCTAAGAAACATAGCTGGCACATTCCCCTTTCTTTCTTTTTTTTTTTTCTAATTTTGTTTATTTATTTGACAGACAGAGATCACAAGTAGGCAGAGAAGCAGGCAGAGAGAGAGGCGGAAGCAGGCTCCCTGCTGAGCAGAGAGCCCGATGTGGGGCTCGATCCCAGGACCCTGAGATCATGACCTGAGCCGAAGGCAGAGGCTTAAACCACTGAGCCACCGAGGTGCCCCCACATTCCCCTTTCTTAAAGCGAGATCGGATAATCAGAGCTGACAGCCTAAAGAGTCCGGGCAGGTAATCTGGGTTCTAAATTGTAACTCTGTTCAGGTTTCATAAAAAATGATGCAATTATACAATCAACTACAGACAAAAACAGGCTTCACTTTCTATTCATTCGTCTTGAAACCATTCCTCCTTCCGCTTACGGTAAATCAAGAATCGTGTACTCCCCTAAGAGGAATAAAAAAGGCTACCTGTAGCGGGGACCCCATGCTTGAGAATGCGGCATTTACAAAGCAGACACAGTCTGTGTCACTGAGAAGCACAGGGGACTGTCCAGGTGCACGTGGTGGGGGGTTGAGCAGCCACATCTATGCGTACAGTTCTTGTAAGTGGAATCGTATGGAACATGGTCCTTTGCCACTGGCTTCTTCGACCTAGCATCATGTCTCAGGGTTCATCCACGTTATGGTAGGGAATAGCACTTCATCCCTTTCCACGGCCAAATAATACCCACTGTACAGACAGACCGCATTTTATTTATTCATTCGTCAGCTGATGGACACCTGGCTTGTTTTCGCTTCTTGGCTGTTATTAATGACGCCGCTATGAATGTTCATGAGCAAGTCTGTGGGTGGCTGTTTTCAGTTCTCCTGGCTTCATACGTAGGAGTGGAAATGCTCTAGGACAAGGTCACCCCATGTTTAGACTTTTGTGGAACTTCCAAACTCTCTTCCAAAAGCGTCATACCACTTCATATTCCCATCAGCGGTGTATGAAACTTTGCTTTCTAATTTAAAGTCATTTAGGGGGGGCACCTGGGAGACGCAGTTGTTAAGTGTCTGACTTCGCGGTTCAGGTCATGGTCCTGAGGTCCTGGGATTGAGGCCCGCCTCAGGCTCTCTGCTCAGCGGGGAGCATGCTTCTCCCTCTCCCTCTGCCCCTGCTTGTGTTCCCTCTCTCGCTGTGTCTCTCTCTGTCAAATAAATAAATAAAACCTTAAAAAAAAAAGTCATTTTAGACTAGGGTTCGGTAAGCCTATCATAATGTGTCTATCACTCCCGCCCAGGAGAAAAACTTGGGTCCCGACAAAGCCAAAATTCATGACAAATTTCCACGAGGATGTCCCCCTCAGCAGGTCTCTGAACAACTGAGTGATTATGTAAAGACTTAGAATCGTGACCGTGGGTAGGGTGACATTTTTCTAGCATCAGGAGCATGGAGATAGGTATCTTCGCGCATACATACACACACGGTTGTAAACACCATAATTTGCAACAGGGACTAGTCCCCACACACTCTCTTTAGCTCTTGAAAACACTGAAGAGACGGCTGAGACATACATCTTGTGTGGATCCTGCCTGGGAGGATCAGGGAGGGGGCTCTCCAGGGTTTCCCGGAGACCACACCCAAGCAGGCAATGAGCTACTGACAGCATGTGCAATTCCCCCCAGGGGGAAGCTTTGCCTGCCTTCCTGCTAAGCACCAGAGAGAGCAGACAGGGCAGGAAAGGGGACCTGTTTCCTCCAGAACACAGAAATGCTCCCAGTAGGAGACTGGATGAAGACGGGACTCAAGGTCACCATATCCCCTCTTCCACTGGCCCCACCACCGCCTTTGCAACTCAAGGGCCTTTGCCTGTACACAGTGCACCGGCCAAGCCCTGAGTATACGTTAGGGATTCTTCCCCAACACTCACTCAGCCGGGGTCTACTGGTTTTTCTGCCAGGAAATCGATGCCAAATGGGGTCACTGGCAAGGCCTCAGACACAGCAGCGGGGCTCGAGGTGGAAATGCGACAGGCAGCCCTTCTCCCAAACCCACTCTGCCAGTCCTCCGATGACTGCCATTAAACTTACCTTTCTCTTAAATCGAGTCTCCGGCAAACCCTGCAATGCATTAGGAAGGTCGCCGTTTCATTTTTCTTGCCATTCTAGAATGATTTTTTTTTTAATTTCCATTATTTCAGAAGATATTTTTAAAGGCATTAATTGATACATTCTGAGGAGAGCTGCTAACAGAGCTCTGAGGCAGTGGCATGAGTCTGTCTCCATCCTGGAAACAATGTGCGAGGTCAAGGGGAAGAAGGGGAGGTTAGGTGGCCGCGGGAGGGCAGGAGCGTCAGCCTTCGGCCTACGGGACGTGGAAAGGGGAGGCCCAGGGGTGTTCACCGACATAATAGATGATCTGGGGGCTGGGGTCACAATTACGATGGACCCTGATTGGATCCTGGGACAAATGAAAAGAGGAGGAAGAGACACAGAGCCTCGTGGTCAGAAACAGGAAACAGAAAGGCTCAGTGAGGCAGCTCTTGGGCAAGTCTGACCTGTCCCCTGTAATTCTTTCTCCAGCCTCTTCTTTCTCGGTCTCTGTCTCTCTCCACAGGGACCTCACAGCAGCACCCATTCTGTCTGGTCAGGCAGGTTTCCCCGGAAAACCTGCCCCTGCCAAGGCACCCCGATGTCTCAAAAGCCACCATGAACGCACGGGCTTGCTTCCTTTCCGGGCCTGTTCGTGCCTGTCTCCTCTTTAAATGTGAGCCCACTCTCTACCGGGTGGGCTCGATTTTGTGAGGAAAGAAATTTCCCTACACAAACCTGCAGGGGTGGGTGGTGTTTAGTTTCTCCTTCAGCACGTTCTCCTAAGTTGCTATGGGGAGGTATGCGTTGGTTTCCTAGAGCCGCCATAACAAAGTTGGCTTAAAATGACAGGAATCCATTGTCCCCTAGTTCTGAAGGCTAGAAGTCCCACAGGAAGGTACTGTCAGGACCATGCTCTCCCCCAGAGGCTCTAAGCAAGAATCCTTCCTTCTCTGCCCCTTCTAGTTTCAGGTGGCAGCCGTCCATCTTTGCTGGGGTTTCTGGCTTGTTAGATGTGTTACCCCAGTCTCTGCTTCTGCTGTCATAGGCCTCCCCCTTTTCTCCCCTCTTCTTCTTATGAGGACACCGGTCATCGAATGAGGGCCCACCCTACTCCAGTAGGGCCTCATCTTAACTAATTACATCTACAAAGACCCCATTTCCAAGTAAGGTCACATTCTGAGGTACTGGGGGTTGGGGCTCCAACCTATCCTGTGGGAAGACTCAATTCACCCCATAACAAGGTGTTTTTGGGAAGAAAAAAGAAAGATACTCTTTTTTTTTTTTTTTTTGCTGCTGGCGGAGGACTGAAACATTAAACCCATCTCTCCGAAGAGCTGGTTGCCATCTGCATAACCTTTGCTCCCTTCCTTCAGAAGAGGAGGCGGAGAGAGGCCTGCAGGCGAGGAAGGGAACAGCTGAGTTCCCCCAGACGAGCGGCACCGGGCCCTTGTTAACCCCTGCCCTGGTCCGGTGCCCGGGACACGCTTCACCTGAGCTGAGTCTCTCGACGGGGCTGTTGGGAAACAGCATGTGGAGTACTTCGCCTTCCACACCTCACCAAGGTCAGGCATTCAGAAGCATAAACAAGGGCAATTCGGTTGTGCCCAAGGGGCAGGGCTGTACAAAGCAGGGGGAGCCGGGCTCCGCTCAGGAAAAGGCGCATTGGAGAGCCTGGGAGGGCTTCATGGTGGCAGCGGCCAGGCTGGACGTGGAAGATGAGGGGGACCTGGCCAGCCAGAGGTGGGGGACAAGGAAGGAGGGGAGCAGAGGCGTCCTGTCTTCTGCCCTTGTGACTTCTGCTTCTTTGGAAACTTCTCATCTTTTAGTTCCTAGGGAATGACAACATCCGAATCTCTTTCTGCTTCTCTAACTCACTGGGCCTACGTGCTCACCTGCAGGCCTGGCACGGGGCTCCATGCCTGGCTCTCAGCTCTGGGCCATCAGACTAGCTCTCCTTTCCCAGGATGTCAGCGCAGCCCCCGCAGAAGACTCTGAGGTCTCAGCTTCCTGACCTGTTGCTCTCCCAGTCTGGGCCACATGGGCGCGCTATGCATTGGGCACGGGCATCGAAACTCTGATGTTCAAAACAGAAGCCCTGTCCTCCCTTCCTCACGTGGCTCCCAAGCCAGCTCCCATCCCCAGCTTCTCTCTTACCTAGCCCCCTTGGCTGACATTAATTTAGACTTCAAAACTTTACAGTTTCGGCTGCCTTGCCTCTTTTAGTCCCAATACTTAGTCAAGCAACATAGACTGACTGCGCTCTCCTTTGAAATTGTCACCCATGTCCCCTTTCTATGTCATTCCCCAAGTTCGATCCAAATGTAAGCTCCATGCTTAGATGGTGAGTGCACGGTTCTCCAAGCACCATCAGCCTCACCTGGGAGCTTATTATTAGGAATGCAGACTCCCAGGCTTCACCCAGGCCTATCGGGGTATTAGAAGCCCGGGGTAGGGGGGTGGGGGGACAGCCATCTGCATGTGCCCAAACCCTCCTTGCACGAGACAGGGATCCCATCCTCCATCCTGACTGCGGCGACCAGATTCATCTGCTTAGAGTCTTCCTTAATGCCCAATCTCCACTCCAGAACCATCAATGGCTCTCAACTCCCTGCCTCATGAAGGCTTAATGCCACCGATCCTTTTGCAGCTCCATGACCGAGCTCCAGCCCTCCAGACTTGTCCTCAGTCGACTCCCTAAGCCCCTCCACCCCCTTACTCTTTACTTACAGAGTGTTCACTTTCTAAGCACCAGACCTTTGAGAATATGGGCAGCTGCTCACCTCCACCCAGCAAAGGATCCTGCCCCAAATGGGAGTTAGAATAGGACCCTAATCAGTGAAAAGAGGCTGTCACCCCACTTTGGAGTGGAAATAAAAATAAACATCATACCTAGTGTAAAATAACCATGTGGAAATCACCCAGATTACTGAGACTTTCCCATATGAACTTGGAAATACAATTTGCTGCTTTCAAAACATATTTATTGGGGTGCCTGGGTGGCTCAGTGGGTTAAGCCTCTGCCTTCAGCTCAGGTCATAATCTCAGGGTCCTGGGATCAAGCCCTGCATCGGGCTCTCTGCTCAGCGGGGAGGCTGCTTCCCCCTCTCTCTCTGCCTGCCTCTCTGCCTACTTGTGATCTCTGTCAAATAAATAAATAAAATCTTTTAAAAAAACCATATTTATCTAATTCCTTTTTTAAAAGCCATTTTTGGTGCCACTCTGCTTTCTATTGCTCCAAGTCTGTGCTCCAAAAATTTGACGAATCCAGTTCTGCCTTTGCGAACCCGAATCCTGCTTACTGCTCTGCTCCTGTCCCGAGCAAAATTGGATACATGCATATCGGCTGGGTTAGTGGGAGGGAAGGCATTTTGTTATTTTATTTCTTCTGGGGGTTCCCCCCCACCCCCGCACCTTTCAGCAGCTGTAGCAGAGGAAAGTAATAAATCCTCCCTGACTGCTGGGTCCCTGCAAATTGCCCCTGTGATGGACAAGTGTTGTGGGCAGCCTTGCTAGTAACATGAGTCTCAATGTCATTATCGCTCCTCTGATGCTTAGACCCATTTCTCAGAATCCTTTCGGTCATCAGGCACCTGCTGAACGCTCACCAAAAAATGACAGTTGCCCAGAGGCATGAGACTCTACAGTTAGCAAAGACACCACGTGACAGGTGACAAGCATCCCTAAAAGATGCTTCTCCAAAGGTTAAAAAGAAAAAAGTCTCCTTTTAAAGTGAATCAATCAGTACTCAGTGTTTGGACGTCATTTAAAGGCCAGCCCCACCTACATGCCAAATACCTAAGACCTTTTAATAAACGACTTGGCAGTAAGCTTTATACCTCCATTCTTTGGAGCTGACGTTTCTACTGGTGAATGAACTGTGACAATTGACTTTGTACGGTCTCTGGGACTCTGCAGATAGAGGTGAACCATGTGAAGGATACAGACCTTCCAAGCTGTGGACACACCTCAGACAGAACCCCTGACTTCACCCCACCCTCTCCTCCCCCACGCACGGTATGCAGCCTCCCCAGCACCCTGATGCCACTGCCTGGCGACTCACCCCCCATCCACGAGTTCGAAAGGAGCCGGGTGTCAGGAAGGTCCCCTGGCCTCAGGGACTTGCTGCTCCTGCCCCGTGGCTCGCCGTCCATGGTGCTCTCCTGGCCAGGCAAGCTCCACTCTCCACTTTGGTCGCTCAGTTGAGTCCAAATTCCATGCTTCCCCTGCTCCTGGGAATTCCAGCGCTGGGGCTGGCTGAACCACACAGTCCTGGGCAGACGGTAGAGAACAGCAGAGAACAGAGCAGGCACGGTAATCTGAGCACTACCTGTGGTCAGACAGACGCGCTTTGCGCCCAGACACACAAACACACACGCGCACACACACACACACATGCTCCACCTAGCTGCCTGGAGGTTGGCCAAAGCTCACAGCGGCCCCCCAGCTCCAGTCTGCAAAGCTGCTGATGTCACGTCCTTTCCCAAACTGAGACCAATCAGTGAGGAAGCCTTGGTTTATCAGGAAGGAAAGCCAGTTTGTAACTTTTTGGAGAGCAAAGGGAACAAGCAGGGTGGGGGGGGGGCGTGAAGGAAGCCACTCCCTGCACTCAGCTGAGGTCGGCTGGTTCTCTAGGGGCTTCTCATTGCGGAGAAAGCCCCAGAACCCGAGAGCTGAGAGAGCGGGTTTCGCTGCAGCCTGCCTGAACTGCTTGCCCAGCAACATGCACAGCACGCCCTGGCCATCTGCACATGTGGTTTCAATTTTTCTGGGAGTTTCTTATGGGAAAATGTGCCTATATATTACAAAAATGCCCCTTTGGATGGAACTTCTGTTTTCTTCCCTCTGACTGCTAGGATTTCCCTCTGTGTCCTGCTTCTCCCTTTCCCCACCAAACTCTATTTTAACTCCTAAATAAATAATTAATGGTTGCTACTGTTAAATGGGTTGCTGCCTGGCCCTGGGGTGCCGGAGACACCTACTACTTTGTTAATTATAAAAAGTTTTCCTCTGGGAAGGTCTCACCTGCTCGCCTTTAGGAAAACAGTGGGTCCTTGTATGTGGGTCTCCTCAGGTGGACCCGGGTTCCCCCGCACCCCTGGGTGCTGCTTCGGGCTGACGGCCGGCCCCAGGGCGCCTTTCTTCCCAGGGAGGGAAGGACCTGAGTTAGTCTCAGGCACAGTCTGTCTCTGAAATGGCTGCAGAGGATTTGGGGGTTTTGTTCATTTGTTTTGTTTTGTTTTAATGCCCAAAAGGTAGCCACACAGTTTCAGACTTAGGGAGTCCTGGACGGAAACACTTGGCAATGATGCGAGGAACGGCCTTCACATTTTTTTTTAAGATTTTATTTATTTATTTGACAGACAGAGATCACAAGTAGGCAGAGAGGCAGGCAGAGAGAGAGAGAGGAGGAAGCAGGCTCCCTGCGGAGCAGACAGCCCGATGTGGGGCTCGATCCCAGGACCCTGGGATCATGACCTGAGCCGAAGGCAGAGGCTTTAACCCACTGAGCCACCCAGGCGCCCATGGCCTTCACATTTTAAAATGCATTTCTGGGCAGACATATGGACACACATTCATCCCTTTCCATTTTTCACAGAAATGTAATTGTATTACCATCTTGTTCCATGCCTCTCGCGCTCGGTTCATCTTGGAGTTCTCCCCACGTGGGTCTGTAGTTGTCCCTTCCTTTCTTCATTACTGTGTAGCGTTCCATGTCGGGGCCCAAGTATCTCCCTCTTCCCCG
Source organism: Lutra lutra (assembly GCF_902655055.1). Classification (NCBI taxonomy): domain Eukaryota; kingdom Metazoa; phylum Chordata; class Mammalia; order Carnivora; family Mustelidae; genus Lutra; species Lutra lutra. Next base: position 88,119,605 of record NC_062296.1, on the reverse strand, counting down.
ATGATGGAGGCAGACCGTTACCGTCTCCGTGAGGACCACAGAAATAGCGCAGTTCATGTTTTGGTCTCAGTGGCTCTGTGCACACCTGCAAATGTTTCTGGAGGAGAGATTCCTAAGAGGGGAAAAGGCCAAGTCGGAGGTGTGCTCCCACAATGTCCAGAACTAAAGACACACGCGGAAGTGACTACAAGCCAAACGGGAATTCTGAGTGAGGTTGGGGGCTTGAGGCACGGTTGAGCTTGACGGTACTGGAGGTTTCCAGAAAGCCGTCGTTGCAGCAAAGTAGGCAAAGGCGCGGGAGACCTCTCTGTATTCCTGCTTACAGCTACACACACAGGCTCAATTACCTCAATACTCATTTCATTTTGGAGAAGGATTGAGAGAAACTTCCAGATTGTTCCTTCAAGATGGAGAGAGACTCTGCCAAACTGCCCTCTGGTTCTTCGCAGAATTTACCGAACAGGCCAGCGGCGTAGGCGTTGTTCGCTTCAACATCAGGACAGATTCAAAGAACTGCAAAACTTGCCTTTGGCAGAGACTGAGAAATGTGTTCCCATCGTAGGCTGGAGGACACGGAGTTAATATGTGATATGATCCTCGTTCTTTGAGTAAAATCTTCATGGCACAGCTTCTTTATTTACTTTTAATCAAACTCCAAGAAGAGAGCCCTTTTCTATATCCAGATTTCAGCTTATTGTCCAAAAGGGCAATAAAGAGTATTTCCAGGTTGTTGCCTTAGTACCTGGGAAGGAATTACTTAGCTTTTAACCTTGTCCCTATATTTATAACGTTGGTCACCTCTTGTGAATAGGAGAGGACGGGAACTGATTTTTTTTTTTAACTGCTCAACCATACCTCCAGTCAGGAGGAATTCAAACAGCATTACAAGAGAAGTCATGCATTTTGAAGGGTCTGTGTGAGGGCGAAGCTGATTTACATGTGTATGAGCTGTGACTCCCGAGAAGGACAACTGACAAATTTCCAGTCAGTCCTAGTGTGTGCGCGCGCACGCGTGCTCAAGACACTTGGCCCAGGTTAGGTAAGAAAAAAGAGTTGTGGCCTGCAGCAGCAGTAAAGGCCACAGTCATTCTTTATCAAGTGCAGTCTTAACACTAGCCAGTGCCTCTGCGCACCCCCCCACCTAGATGTCCACGGCTGACATCACTCATGGCCTCTTTCCCCCCAACCCCAGGCCTTGGGGAGCTTTGAAAGTCACCTCCAATCAGTCAGAGTTGGCCCAAGCGCAGAAACCTCTTGTCATTCCAGCCAGCAATTTTTCTAGCACAAAACCTTTAAAACCCCAAAGCTACACATCTCTGATAATTTGGAATCCTCTGCGCTTCCCGCAAAAAGCCTTGCTGTTTCCTTTATTCTGGCTTAGGGGTACTTGGGACCACACTCACTCATTTCGGCTCTATCTAGCAGTACAATAAGATTCCAACAAGGATGTGTTCTTTAAAGTCCCGCATAATGCAGTATTCTTGAGAAAAACAATCTAGCAAATCAAAATCGAAGGAGATGGTTTGCATCACAATGGGGCTGGAGTCTTGAGAACTGCCAAGGGCACGGAAGACAAAAGTGCGGGTGGGGCGGCTTTCTAGCTCCAAGGAGAAAACAGCCCGTGATCCTTGATCAGATCCTCACTGGGATGTGTTGTCGGGGAGAGGGGGGACAAGACCGAAAAGACATCAATGCCACGATTGCAAAAATTTATATATGGACTAATATCATGTCACGAAAGCATCACCGTCAAGCTTCCTGCAAGTGATTACTGCACCAAGGGGATACGAAAGAATCTCTGGACTCCAGGAGTTGCTTTGCTGCAGTGCTCAAGACAGAACCACATGCAGCTTGCTCAGGGAGGAATGCCTGCCCCTGTGGACACACTGTGCACTGAAGACAAAAAGCTAATGCAAGCTCCACAGTCAAAACACACAAGTATATGTAAAGCCCACATTGCCCAATCTGTTCACAAGCCACTGCCATTCCTCAAAAACCCAACAGCCACACGTCCCAGCACCTCCAGCTGACTAGAAACACTTCTCTCCTTGTGCAATTACATAAGCCCATAAGATAAACAACAGCCTGTTTTTATTAAAAATTTTTTTGATATTTTTGGTCATCAGGGGCTTTTTTCCATAACATCGAATTTTAAAAAAAATATTGCACCAAAATATCTACTTTGACCATAGAGTTTCTGGGTGGCCCCTTACATTTTCTGCAACACTCGCCTCAGCTAACCCTGGTCTTGGGGAAGAATCATGACCTCCACAGTTTATTCACAAATGGCTCGTTTAAAATGATTTGTATAGGGGTGCCTGGGTGGCTCAGTAGGTTAAGAGTCTGGCTCTAGATTGCGGCTCGGGTTGTGATTTAGGGGTCGTGATCTCAGGGTCATGATCTCATGGGATCAAGCCTATATTGGGCTCTGTGCCCAGTGGGGTCTGCTTGAGATTCCTTCTCTCAAAAACAATCTTTAAAAAAAATTATTGGTATATGTATTCATTATACATGGCTTATGTACACATGTGTTCTACAGGCATGTGCACACACATGCATACATGTGTACATATAGATGCATGAGTGCATGCACACAGATAAGCAAATGTGGCAAAATGCTAAAAATGGGTGAACTGAGCTGATGGGTATCTGAATGTTCATGGTATTATTCTTGTCATTTTTCTGTAAGCTGGGAAAGTTTCCAAACAACAGCGGCAGGGGGAATCATACTACATAAAAATTAAAATCCCTAGCAAGCTGTTTGTCCACCATTCCTCCCTCCCCATGCCAGCTCCAGGCACATCAAATCGTCTCCACTGTGAGCACTGTTACTGAGAAAGATATCATCTGTAAACCTCAGGTTTCTTTGACAAGGCGATATTAGAAATATCAGGGAAGAGAATCACTTTGGGAGAAACCGTTCCTTAATAAAGAACACAGAAAAAAACAGATGTCGAATGATATACCTAAACTTTTAAATACTTTAAGGGATGTCAAAAGAGTTGAGGCTTAAGTCTTCAAATAAAACAGGCAAGTTTCCTTTTTTAAAATAATGACTCAAGGCAGATGAGGGATATAGTCAGATAAATGATGGATGGACAGATAGAGGAGAGACAGACGCAGGGTACAGAGACTGATGTATTAGGTGTCTCTGTAGAGAGACATGTGGTACCTGGATAGGTAATACTGCATGTTCGTGTGGTTACAAAAATACTTTTCCCTGAAAGTGATTTATTGTGTAATATTTCAATTATTTTTAACTATTACTTTAAATAGTTTTTTTAATCAGTAGATAACTCTTTTGAACATCTAAGAAATACTTCAAACATTTAAAAAGATTTATTAAAAATTGAAGTACATTAGCAGTATTTGCAACAGTAAGAAATTAGAAGTAATCTAAGTATTCCAACAATATAGAAGTAGCTAAGAGATAGAAGGCAACCATTTAAGAGGATAGAGTCAAAGGGTTTGAAACTGAGAAAATCATTACAGTATGGTGTGAGGGTAAGGCAAGAATCAAAAATACTTTTACGACAGGATCATGACGTTAAACCAAGCAAAGAAAGCAAAACAAAACAAAAAACATGATATTCTGAAAAAAGTCACTAAAATTTCATGGTAAAAATAAACTAATAAATTTTAGACATCTGCCCAAGGAGTTCTTTCACAATTCAGTCACCCTGCCAGGGACCTTGCTTAATCACCTTACCTAAAACAATAGCTGTCATCATCACTCTTTACCCCAATATGCTTTATTTTTCTTATCACTTTTCTGACAGGATGATACATATGGGTGTATGTTAAGAACCCCCAAAAGCAAGCAATATTATAGCGTATAAACCTGAAGATTCCATCTGATGGTCTAGAATTAGAAAATATAAAGATCACCTCATGTCCAATCTCTGTATTTGTAAATCATAAAACATGGCAGCGGCCCCAAGATGCAGGGATCTGGACCTGTTCTGCATCTACATCCTTCTGGAATCAGAAGGATAGTTCTGGTAAGTGGTCTCTTGGGGCTCAATTTGGAATTAAAGTGCCCCCCGCCCCTCCACACACACGCAAAACACACTTACCAGAGCTGGGAGGTCCATACAAGTGATTGGTGAAATTCATGGTCTGCAGTTTCAGAAAGTGGATGGAACAGCAGGATCCTCAATTCCTTGGAGCCACAGACAGAACGAATATCCTAGGATATCCTGGGGCTTAACACAGAGCTCAGACATTGAACAAGATGCAAGTTGATAAAAAAAAAAAAAAAAACGTACTCAGGAGAACACTTTAAAGATAGAAAGCCTCCAATTCCTGAATGTTCTATGTACATATTTTAATTACTGAATATATATGATATGTATTTTAATTTAACAGTATTTTCTTTTAAAGTTTCTGCCTTTGATATTGGGCTTAGAAAAGACCTTCCCTTCCGTGTACATTTTCTTCTAATATTTGAGAGTATTTGAAATTTTCTCACATTTTCTAAAAAACCAAGATTTGTTTTTGGAATGTGATGTTAAATAGGAATTTAAAATAATTTAATCTTTTTTCCCTAGGTAGTTAACTAATTAACTTACTTGATATTCCAAAGTTGTAAAAATTGAAAAAAAGGTCTTGAACAGTACTAACAGAAATATGCTAGCCATACCTATAATTTAAAATTGTATGGGAATCACATTAAAAAAGTAAAAAGAAGTAGAATTAATTTTCATGATGAATTTTATTTAACCTAACATATTAAAAATATTATCATTTCAATGTGCAATCAACATCAAAATTATTACTATTTTACATGTTTTGTACTGAATCTTTAAAACACGGTATGCTTTTTTATACTACAGCACGTCTCAATTCAGCCTAGCCACATTTCAACTGCTCAAAAGCGTCATGTGGCTTGTGGCTTCTGTACCGAATAGCCCAAGATTATAGCAATGTTTCTCAGTCTCACCACTCTGACATTTTGGACTGCTAATTCTTTGCTGCATGGCTGCCCTGTGCACAGTAGGATTCCTCTCTGACCTCCAGCCACTAGATGTCAGTAGCACCCCTCCCTCAGTTGTGGCAACTAAAAATGTCTAAACTTTACCAAATGTCCCCCGGGGGGTTGGGGGGAGGCGGGGGTAAGAAGGAAGGACAAAATTGTCCCCAGTTGAGAATCAAAGGGCTAGAAATACTGGGGAGAAAATACATGTTTGGAACAAACCTTAGAAACATTTGAGAAAAAAAATTTTCTTCTTAGAAGCTAATATTAACTATACTCACTGAACCATGACAGAAGTACTTACAACAATTGAAAGTCTATCCAGGTTCCAAGTTCCAAATTCACAAAAAGGAGGAGGAGATTAAAGAAAGGCTAGCAGTGGGAAAAGCAGAAGGGGAAGGAGTGGAAAAAAAGAAAAAGAGAGGGGGAGGGGAAGGCTGTGTTTTCTATTATAATTGTCATGCTTCTTTGGGGCCCAGACTCACAGAAATAATATTGACCCAGCATTGAGCCCATCTTAGTGACAGTCATTAACATGTCAGAGAAAAACCTTGAGGCTCTTGACTTTGAAAATAAGCTGATGGATGCTTGGGCTGCAACAGGCATCAAACAGGGCCTGGGGGTTCAGCTAGTTGGGATGCCCCAGTATTGCTTGAGCCTACAACTGTTTCCTGGGTGCTTTGGTGGCTCAGTTGTTAAGTATCTGCCTTTGGCTCAGGTTGTGGTCCCAGGGTCCTGGGATCAAGCCCACATCAGGCTCCCTGCTCTGTAGGAGTCCTGCTTCTCCTTCTCCCACTTCCCCTGCTTGTGTACTCTCTCTTGCTGTCAAACAAACAAACAAACAAACAAGAACTGTTTCCTTCAAAGAACAGCATTTAATATCAAAAGTGATGAGCAATAGACCCCAACTTCTGAGTGAGCTAATCTCTTCCAACATCTCCCTTATCAACCAGGACCTCAGTAACTGGAAGTTTCCATTAACTGTGATGTTTTTAATGTATTCAGCATGTGTGTGTGTGTGTGCGTGTGTGTATGTGTGTGTGTGTATAAATAGCAAGGAAATCAAAATTATAGCAGAGGTTTATTCACAGAAGCAAAGAAAGAAAGGGGAAAGAGGGAGGAAATAAATCAGGAACACATCTTAAAATACTTACACTCATCACAATCTAATTATTCGCCCAGATTTACATGTGTCTGTATGATGTTCAGAATATTGACCCTTAGATAATTAAAGATCATGAATCTTCAAACATAGATTATTTTCACTTTCCTTCACAGATTTTTAAAGTTTCTTAACAACAAGGGCTAAAGACAAAAAGGCTCTGTGTTGGTTGCCCCTTGGTTAATGGGGAGTTTCCACTCCTCAAGGGTTCTGGTCTATCAGGGACCTACACTAACTGACTTAGCTCATCCGAAGATAGTCAGAGTCTAGTGGTTGGGCATCTACTCTAGGTACCCTGGGTACAGCAGGCAACAACCTCATTTCCAGGTATCTTCCCCCAGCCAGCTGGGACTACTGGTAGAGCAGGAATCTTTCCAGCAGCTCTGGCAGATGGAGTTCACGGATGGTTTGATGACATGCTCGACCCAAGCACTTCCGGACACACAGGCGGCAGAGCTGAGAAAGAGCTGGTGGGCCTGGGGAAGAAATTAAAATGTGTGAAGCTCCTAGTGGTGGGGGTCGGGGACACGGGGAGACCAGAGAACTGGAAGAGGCTGAAATGTTCTGCCAGCTTAAGAGAGGCTGGGTCTGTACATGGATTACAGAGTGACAGAGCAGACACTAATACACACAGGGACCCCAGTTTGCCCCCCCCCAAGGTTGGGGACACATTTAAGCTGACCCTCTAAAGGTAATTGTATTAGTGACACTGAAGACTGGGGCTAAGCAGAGGCAATCCAGGAATGAAGCATGAGGTCTAAAGGGACTGCATTTCATGTCACAGTAGGCAAACTGTGGAAAGAGCCCAGATATCCACCAGTGGAGGAATGGATAAAGAAGATGTGGTGTATACATACAATGGAATGTTACTCAGCCATCCGAAAGAAGAAATCTTGTCATTTCCAACGACATGGGTGGAACTAGAGGGTATTATGCTTAGGGAAATAAGTCCATCAGAGAAAGACAAAACCATACAATTTCACTCATGTGCAATTTAAGAAACAAAACAGATGAACAAAGAGGAAGGGAAAGAAAAATAAAATAAGATGAAACCAGAGAGGGAGGCAAACCACAGAGACTCTTAACTATAAGGAACAAATTGAGGGTTGCTGCAGGGGAGGTGGGTGAGGGGATGGGGTAACTGGGGGATGGGCATTGAGGAGGGCATGGGATGTAATGAGCACTGGGTGTTCTATGCAACTGATGAATCACTGAACTCTACCTCTAAAATGAATAATACACTATGTGTTAATTAAATTGAATTTCAATTAAAAATTTGAAAAATAAATAAAGGGAATGCACTCCATTCATGCACTATATGTGCCAATGAATGTGTTAATGCTGGCCAAGGAGAAAACCTGAATAGAGGCACTCAGCAGGCAGGAACCCGAGACAGAGCTGCCAAGCAAGGGCTAAGTGCCGAGCAGGTGTTGGGGCCTATGTGGTCACAGAGGCCTCCAGGACCTCCTGGCTCAGGCCGCTCACAAGGTGGTGCTGTTAGGTGTCAAGTCCTACTAGGAGAGGCCCTCCATTTGCGCCAGGCTCCCAGCTCAATAGAGGACCTAGCGAACGGACTCAATCTGCTTAACCCCCATTATGCCCAGGACCTCAGTCTCAAGGAGGTTCATGGAGTCATCACACCCATAGCTTTGAGTGGCTGAAGGAAAGTAATGAGAGCCAAAATATGGTTGAGTAGGACAAAGGAGATTTAGGCTGGAATACTAGTTATACCAAGGTATTTGTAACGTCCCATTATTCCCTAACCTGAATGTACTGGTAAAGATCTCTTCAGATAGACCTGTGTGGTTAGCGGACGACACAAGGTTGTCCTTGTCAAGAAGATCCTACTGTACCAGGATCTCACACCCCACGAGAAATGGCGTACTGCATATGCAAATGACTAGATCACATTTGATCTGATGTTTCTAAGGACCAGCCATGTGATAGAAAGAGCAAATAATTGCTCTCAGTTAAAATCTTGGGCAGCAAGAATGGAAAGCCTCTCTATCCGTCACCCAACTAAAGCTCCTCTGGAAAACAGTAATGCAGACGGATTGTCCCGTTTGCCTATAGGAGCTCAGACACCAGAGTGACTTCTGACGGAGCTGGTGCTCATCCTTCCGGAGGAAGCCACTGTATTTTTGACAACAGAAGATAGAAGAACCCGCTTAGAAGAAATCTAAATCCTCGACCTGGAAACATTTTTGATAGAAGAAAAGAGGAGATATGACAGGTGCTATAGGACATCTTCTCAGCTGAGAGTTGGTAAGGAACCTGGCATTTCCAAACGGGGAGCTGGAAAGGAAGATCATGATTCTTCAAGTGGAGGTTCAACTAAAAGAGTAATCACGAATGATCTAGACTACCGGAGATCATGTAGACCAGCAGTACTCCAAGCGAGGCCTCAGACCAGGGGTAGCAACAGCATCACCTGGGAACCCGATGGGTGTGCTGAGTCTAGACCCCAACGCAGACCTCCTGGATCCAAATCTGCATTTTAATGAGACACCCCCCCCTTGGTGATTCGTACTCACAGCAGAACTCAGGAAGCATGGACCTCAAAAGTATGCCTAAAATTATTCAACCAAGCATTCCACTTGGAAGGTGTTAGAAGACGAGATGATTTCCTAAATGGGAACTGGTGAGTAAAGTAAAAACCGTCTCCCCCAGAAACTATTTCAGAAGGTTCGGGATAGGACTGATATGACATAAGAGCGCGTGTTCTGAGGTCAGACTGCTGGGCTGGAATCCTAGTTCTTCCAAGGAGTCACACAGCCTTCGGCAAGCCAGTGTCTTCAGATTTCTCTTTTCCCGTCTGGAGCTGGGCTACCACCAGTTACTCAAAAGTTCTCCCTGGTTTCAAGTTTTCACAACTCAGGGAGATTCATCTAGGTTTCCAATTTAGCTCAGCGCATGACATATGCATAAAGCTGAATAATTACTATTATTTCTTAAGAGTCTCCCAGGCACACAAATGATCAGGACAGGCTCGGGTGAAGTTCTCTTTCTGTGTGGACTTCGCTTGGCTCACTTCTGAATCTGAAACGCAGCGCACTTTAGAGATTTGCCTTCTCTCCTCTGGTATCCATAGCTCCATCAGCTCACGGTGGAAATGGGAGCAAGGCAATGGAGGGCTCAGAGCCACGTACTCCCCGAGATGGAGAAACAGATCAGACAAGCAACTTTGCTGTCTAGGCCGATGTCTGAAATACACACTCTGTGTCCACCCTACAGCCTCTAGCTTGAGTACTGCTAATTCCCCCGAATACGGCAAAGCAGACTTCTGGTCTACACAGTTGCACACTTAGACCAGGACAGATGTGGCAGCTCAACCTCCTCATGGTGAAAACCAAGTTCTTGGATTCTTTTCTCCTTATGGAAAATACACAGTGACATACCAGCCATGTATAAAGGCCATTCTGTGATAAGTGAACAGACAAAACCTATAAGATCTCACCCCAGCGACGCAAGTGAGACCCACTGCCTACCACATGCTACTTGCAATCAAATCGAGAGAAGAACAAAGGTAAGGAAGTCTGGAGGTGAGACAGGAAGGAGAGAGAGCCAATGTGCTTATGGAGGAGAAGTGGACACCCAGCCTGTTCCTTACCCTCCCGGAGCAGGAGTGCCTGCTCCACGCTGCTGTTGGGAGTGGCCAGATCCAGCGCACTTTTGCCCTCTGCGTTTCTGCACTTTAGGGGGGCCCCGTAGTCGGCCAGGAGGTGGATGACCTCCGCGCTGGACCGCCTCGCTGCCGCGTGCAGGGGAGTGTCCAGACGTTGGCCGCGGTCCACACTGGCTCCTGAAGAGAGCAGATGACGACAAGCCAACATAAAACGTTACCATGGGAACACCAAGAGTTGAAAATACAGTAGCTCAGATCAAGGCATCTGATTTGTCATGACGTGTTTGACAGATCTTTGAAAATATATGACATATGCCGAGAACCTCAGCCACAGCTACTCAGACAACCTAAAACTATATTGATGAGAAAAGTGAAGAAAGGTAATTTTAGTCATTTAGAATACATCACTTGCTTTCCCGTATGAACTGTGTGACAAATACAATTAAATATTTGTATCTCCTTTTACACAGAATTATTATTTTGGTTTTTGGCAAAGGGTTAAGTGAAGTTTCTTTGGTATTTCTCTTATTCTGGGCTCAAAAAAAAAGATTTCTGAATTACTACAAGAAGTAGTAACTGATGGGGGATGAAAAAGAGAAAAAAATATCTTAGAGATAAAAATTCTTATTTAAAGGTTCATAGTACAGACTCTACCTTTATGTCAGTAGCTAAGTTTGAAGAACCTTTAACCAAGTAATACTTCAAAACACTCTACTTTTTCCTGGACTCTCAGTTTCTATTATGCCTTTTAGAATTAAAAGGTTACTAAGGGGGCAGGTGGGTGACTCAGTCAGGTAAGTGTCCGACTCTTGATTTCAGCTCAGGTCATGATCTCAGGGTCGTGAGATTGAGCCCTGCATTGGGCTCCATGCTCAGCAGGGAATCTGCTTGGGATTCTCTCTCCCTCTCCCTCTGCCCCTCCCCTCATGCTCACTGTCTCTCTCTCTCTCTCAAATACATTTTAAAATCTTTTAAAAAAAATAATTTAAAAAAAATTTAAAGGTTACTAAGGATCTTAGCAGGATTGATCTAAAGGAGTCAATGGCAAATGTCTGTTATTTTTGCTATCTGGCATCTTCCTAATAACCACACCTAGATTTCCCTCTGGGGAAACATCCCTTGTGATTCCCAATTCATGTGCTTCCAGTGAAACCCAACAACTTCAGTCTAGACTGAAATTTAGGCCTAAGCCAATCAGCGCATTGTACTCCTCTGGCCACCATGATTGGCTCAGAGATGGGCATGTGACTCAAAAAGAGCCAATGAAATAAAATTGTTTTTTCCCACTAGGACTTATGGGAAGAAACTCTAATTCTCCCTTGAAACCACCAAGGACAACTATAGCAGGTAAATGGAGCCAATATCAAAGGAAGTAGATACTCATTTCTCTAAAAGTTCTGTGATTTCAAGCATTCAGACATCAAATACTGTCAGGATTTTGTCCAGCCTGACAAGAACTTTGTCTTTAAAGCCATGGGAAACCAACAAAGAGGTTCCTCTCATAAAAAAAAAACTTTCTGGAAGTTACCTAATTCTAGAAGTTTCTTCACACAGTCTACCCTCTGGTAGGTGCAGGCCACATACAAGGGAGTTCCAAGCTGAGGCAGTTCTTGGTCAATGTTAACGTTATTTGCCAGCAGGATCTCCATGCACTCTCTATGACCTGGTGGGGGAAAAAAGATAACCTTACTCAAGTAAGGGAAATATTGACTATTTATAGAACTATAGAATTGCTTATCTGGAATGGGCTTTAGAAATAACCTAGATTTTTTTTTAAGCAGAAAAAAAAATTGGGGGAGGAGGGGAAATCTTAGAAAACTCCAAAATCAAAACCATTAAAAAGAAAAGCATGCTCCTAGTTCCTCACTCAAATTCCCCTTTGCCGCCTTGAGATACCTTCCAACTAGACGAAGGGCTCCAAGGAGCTCAGCTGAAATCACTCTCTGCAATGAAGCCAGTTTATAAATACAGGCTGCAAGGTGCAGGGGGGCGAACGACTCATCCTACTGCCCCCCTGAAAAGCCAGCACTCCAATGTGAGGCCCAGCCCCGATCCCTCTCTGCTACAAGTATCTCACTCTCTGCTTCACCCATGTATGGCCGTCCCTCCTTATTTTGGTTAACCTCGAAGACACCTCTGAGAATAAAAAGCCTTGAATATAGAATATATTTAATTGCACCTTTAAATCCTCAAATATAAGATATATTTAATTGCACTTTCCCATCTGGTGGCTAACAAGAAGTATGTAGACAAGTGTTGTCTTTGGAGAGGCTGCCCAATGAACAGACATGATTAATTTGCAACATACGAATGATTTGATCAGGAGCAAATACTTCTGAGGAATTGATGGGAGCTTATAAAGAAGTTGTTCTCTTTGGAGATTTAAGTGTTTTCTTAAAAAAACAACTCTTACCATCACTTCACCGATCTTTTCTTTATAACATAAAAGCAAGCTTCTTCTCAAACCTGGCTGATTTATCAGAAATGCTGAATTAAGTAGAAATATGCATTAAAATGTACAAATAAGGATCCTATGGATCCAAACTATATGTTCACATAAGTAAATATTATACTGGGATTATGGCATCAATACGTCAAAGTATGGACTCAGACTGACCTAGTCTGTCCGCAGAGGTTTAAAGAATCCAGAAATAATATGTAATCAGTACCTCAAACTGCCTGGGTATCTAATAAACATTTTAAATAATTCCTGTCCTTTTAATTTTTTCTTTCTTTCTCTTTGCAGAAGAAACTGAGCCTGGTCTGAGTTAAAGTCAAGTACTCACAGGAAGTTTTATAAAATTAACATATAAAAGATTAGCACTAATATCACAGTATCTAAAACAATGAATTTGCTCTTCTTTCTTCCATTCTGTGGATATTGGTCCCCAACATGCTTGTAGATACAGACCAAAAAATACATAGAGACCCATGAATTGATGTGTTTATGATAAGTCTGTATATATTTTGTAAGTACATAGATACCAAACACTCCCAATATAAAACCATCCATGTACCACAGAATAGCTTCAGTAATTCAAATCATTCCCAATATTAATCCGTTTTTAAATATTTGGATGGAAATGCAACTAACAGATGAATCTTTACTTCAAGTCAACATTAAAAAAATTTTTTTAAGACTTTTAGATCATTTCCAAAGTAGACCATTTCCCTTCAACTTAAAGAGTGTACTTGGAGTTTGGGAAATGACCGGCATCAGTTATTTAATCAATAAATGTTTATTAAATATGTATAAGACATGAAAATCATAGATACATTGAGATTTGGGTCTTTTGTTTCATTTAAATTAAACCACAAAGGGGAAAAGAAAAAGACAAAAAGCCAGACTCAAATACAGAGAAACACACTGCCAGTTGCCCGAGGGGCAGGGGGTGGGGGGCTGGGTGAAACAGACGAGGGGGATGAAGGGTACACGTGGGATGAGCACGGGGTGGGGAATGGGAGTGTTGGATCACTATATTGTACACCTGAAACGAATACAGCACTGTGCATTAACTATACCTCAACTGTTAAAAAATGGGGAAAAAATAAAAGCACAGAAAAAAAAATAATCCACTGCAAAAGAAAATTACCAAGTGACATGTTTAATAACCCGGGGCAAATCTTTCATTATTGCCTTTGGAAATAAAGACTTTCATCCCCAATTAGACCAGCAAAGATCACTGTTCCACGGTGTTCTAACTTCCCCATTTTATTTCTTATCTCAGTAAAAGAGAATAACTCCACCACTGGGTAACAGAAATGTTGCTTTCTCAGTGTGATCTTTGACAAATGGCCTTGGCCTTTCAGTGACATCTTCTTGTTCATGTCTAGCAGATGCATGGACTTTTTAAAGACCTTCATCTTACTCTCTTCCTCCTTTCAAAAGTAACTGAGAATACAGGCGTCTAGAATCAACTTCAAGGTTTCTAAAGACACGCTTTTTAAAGTTGCAACTTTTTTTCAATAACTAATGACCCTGAAGTCAGCAGCTCATCTAGAAAGAGTATGTTGCTTGTTGTGGACAACTACATTTAATCTTCCATTAAGAATCCGATCAGCCTTGGCTTTCAGACGCTTTCATAATTTATTTTAGTGGTCAAGGTTTTATGGGCTTTGGGAGATGAGCTGATCTCTTCTAGTAAAGACAGAGACATTAGCAAAGTACTGCTCATGGAAGTCACCCCTGCAGCCCTGACCGGGCCAGCTGCTCCCAAAACACCAGCAAAGAGCTTCCAGAAAGGGCTGCCAAGAGACTGACTCCCCAGGACATGCGACGTCTGAGACAAAAACCCATTCCCAGGTCCGAAGAAGGGCGGTTGGCTGCCCCAGCAGCATTTCCAGAAGATTCGGGCACTCTGAAGTTGCTGCTCTGGGACCCTAAGCCACACACAGCCTACCAGCGAAGGTCTGGGCATTTCTTGCACGGCGACACGGTACCGCTGACTCGTGCAGTTCGCAGTGAGCCCACCGATGTGGTGTGTGCAACGTGACGGCCCACTTACCTCTCTTCACTGCCTCATGCATGGGTGAGGCCAAGTGCACCTCTGGCTGAGCCTTGGCTCCAAACTCCAGCAGCACGTTGACACACGCAGCACTGCCGCTCCTGCAGGCGTTGAACAGGGGCGTGGCTCCGTGCACCGTCACTCCGTTGACCTGATGGTAAGAAAGAGACCCAGAGAATTTGCCAGTTTTCTCTCTCTGTTTCCAAGCGTGTATTCCTGTGCATCTGCCTGGAGGAATGTCCCAGGTTGGTGAGTGAGCGAGGGCACCCCACATCATTACGGTATTACATTTTTTTAGATATACCAGTAGCCTATCAACTATCACCTCTAAGTAATATCCCAAGTGGCAAAATGGGAGAAAGCTTTTCAAATGTATTCAGGGGTATTCCAGAACTTCTAAGGAGCCTCTTAATCATTGAGGAGTTGTCCTATTGGGTGGTTAAGAACATGGCTTCTGGAATCATTAGCTTGCGTTCAAATCCCAGCACCCTCTCTTCTATCTGTTCAGAGATCTTGGTTGGGATACTAACTTTCTGTGTCTCAGTTTCCTTAAAGGAGGATCATAACAGATTCTACCTCAAGAGGTTATTGGGTGGGTCAAGTGAATTACAACATGTTAAACACTTAGAATGTTGCCTCATGCCCAGTAAGCATATAAGCGTTTGCAACAATTTTCTTCACTTTCCATGAATAAGGGTCTGACTCCGCCTCCCAATCATGAACCAACATGGCAGGACCCAAAAAGGCTGGAGAATCCAGGTCCCCAAATCTGTGCCTGAGGAGATTTTTGTTGCCACAGATTTCCTTACTGGTCTACTAGAATTCATACAAACTACACGTGTGGGCAGTGACTCCCAAAGAGGTTGTGATCCAGTCAAAGGCACAAAGAAAATAGCCATCAATATGGCGTCTCTAGCCACCCTCACTGCCTTCTAAGGGTATGGGAGGCATCTTTGAGTATCAGCAATGGATTGGGATGAACATCAGGGAACCAAGACATTCTGGTGGGGAGGCTCTGACAGGACTGAAATGGAGGACAATGAAGGCTTGATGTCAAAGCATTTGCCTCAACAACTGAGGATATATGCTTGTGATAATCAGGACCCTAAATTTCTTGTTTCAGAAATCAGAAAAGGGGTGACTCAGTTGGTTAAGCATCTGATTTTGGCTCAGGTCATGATCCCAGGGTCTTGAGATCAAGCCCCAAGTATGGCTCCCTGCTCAGCAGGTAGTCTGCTTGTCCCTCTCCCCCTGCCCCTCCCCCTACTCATTCTGTCTCTCTCTTTCTCAAATAAATAAATAAATAAAATCTTTAAAAAAAGAAACAATAAAAGATATTTCTCCACAGTGCCAAGATAGCCCCTGTTAAATTGGAAACTTAAAGAGGAGATGCTAAGGTGGCAGAGACAGGCAAGGACGGGCCAAAATGTGTGTGAATTCATACAGTCTAGGGATTTCTAACCTATTTACACTTTCACCAAAAAACATTCAGTCGGGCTGGTTTCATTTGATTGGTTCTTATGAGAATCATCCTCACCTTCATTCTGAAAGTCTTCAAATTTGATTTCCTAAGTTCCTCAGTTCAGGTCAGCAAACATTTATTGAGCACCTATTAGGCACCAGGGTTTCAGAAGCCAAGGCTAGTAAGAAAATCGCTTTAGATCACCCTTAGAAGCAAGACAAAAGAAAGTACGACTTGAGAAATATTTCGGCAGGAAAAGGAGCAGGATGTGGGCATTAATTAGTGGGGGAGAGAGAAGATCTAGGCTGAGCCCAGGTTTGGAACATGGAAAGCAGGAATGTATGTCGCCGGGTCTCTGAGGAGGGGCGATCCCCCAGGGAGGAATATCCTAACCAAAGCTTCAGACGCACTGAGTTTGAGAAAACCACAGGGCTGCCAATTTTGAGGCATTTTCTACTGACTAACCAACTTGCTTTCTTTCTCTTCTTCTGATTTAAATGTTAAAGAATACAATATTTATCGACTCTTCCTTCATAAGATTGCCACAACCAAGGGACTGTGTCTTACTCTCTTCTTTGTCCTCCACAAAACCTCCCAGTGTTGTACCAGCACACACTCCTCTACAATCGGATGTTGTTTGCCCTTTTCCACCGGCAGAAGGAAAGGGCCCTCTGGGGTGCCTGGGTGGGGCAGTCAGTGAAGTGTGGGACTCTTGGGTTTTGGCTCAGGTCATGATCTCAGGGTCATGAGATGGCGCCCCACGTCAGACTCAGCATGGAGTCTGCTTGGGTTTCTCTCTCTCTGCCCCTCCACCCACCCCAAATGAACAGATACATCAATAAATGAATTTTTTAAAAAGATTTTATTTTTATTGATTTATTTATTTGAGAGAAAGAGAGAGCAAGCCCAAGTAGGGGGAGCAGCAGAGGGAGAGAGGGAGAAGCAGGTTCCCTGCTGAGAAGGGAGACTGATGTGGGGCTTGATCCCCAGAACCCCGGGATCATGACCTGAGCTAAAGGCAGATACTTAACCAACTGTGCCACCCAGGCGCCGCTCAATAAATACATCTTAAAGGAAAATAAGAAAATAAGAAAATATTGCTGTCTGGAAGGTAGCATCTCTGTAGACGCTAGCAGGTGCACCTGGACAGACAGAGCCGCGGAGGGCAGGGATGTGGGGGGCGGGGGCAGGGGACGGGGAGGGCGGTACTCACGTGTGCGCCCTTTTCCAATAAGGCTTTTGCACAGGCTACGTGACCTCCAAGGCACGCTTCGTGGAGCGAAGAGACCCGGTTAATGGTCACAAGGTTCACGTTGACACCCTAGAATTTGGAGAGAAGGGGTTAAAGGCTGCATTAGTAATAGCAATGGCAGCCAGTCCTGGGCTGAAGAGGACAGAGTCAAGGAGACAGGGCTCCTAGGATCTCTGTGCCGGAAGCACACTGCGGGGGGCCATGACCCCGCAGCGTGGAGGGGTCTCTGCAGTACCAGCATCTGGGGGCCTGGGGGCTTTCCCCAAACTTCACCTCCTTACCCAGTTCCAGCACATCCCCCTCCTCTTCCTGCCACACTCCACCTTCCTCCTCTCGGAGTCCATGTGACAGATGACAAGATCAGCCTAGCTGTTGGCCAACTCTGACTTCATGCCCTGATTTTCACAACTTGGTCCTTACCATCCCCGCCCCCCTGAGGACCGCTTTCTGTCTGGGAAATGAGTTAGGCCCCTGCCAGTCCTTCCCAGCCAAGTTCTGCTTCTGATTTCCTGCCTCCTCACCTGCCCATTGAAAGCTTCCAAAACCTACTGCGTGACCCTGAACCCCAAACCCCCACCTAAGTTCCCACCGACTCCTGCCAGACTGTCCCCGGTGCCCACAACTGCCCACGACTCCTGCTCCCTTCATCTTAGGGCCTCTCTATGCCTCCTTGTTCCTGTCCCCTCTCGTGTCCTGAATATGATGTCATTACACTAGCTCCGTGTTATAGATTTCAAATTAGGTAATTATTACAATTAGAAAAATCTTGTCCTTTTCCTAGATAGGATTTCCTTTTAAGAAAATAAGAAAAACAGGCTCATCCACAAGGTGGCAGCAGCGCACTAGAAAAAAAAACTTGCATCCTTGGCAAGGTGTAAGAACCCCATGCATTTGTGCATACGTAATGCCTGGACTCGCCTGAAAGACCATCTAGAGTGAATCCCCTCCACTGTGCATGAGAAAATGGAGAGGCAGAAAGTTCAAATTATTCATAAAACTCAAGGCTTCCCAGGGGTTGATGACAGCCAGATGACTCTGAAAGTCAGGAGCTCCTGATGCCTGGTTTAATGCTTTTCTCCACCCCACTGTACGTGAAATAAAGTAAAAAATAAAATAGAATAATACATTTTGCACTAGGGTGTAAGTGTGAAGAAATGGGCATGCGCAGTGAAAAAGTTGAACTTCCTTCTGAAGAACACTCCTCATACATTTAAGCACACTGGTTTACAGAAACCAACATGCTTATGGAGTGTAGTTAAAAATAGAGAGAGGCGGGGCTGCCTGGGTGGCTCAGTGGGTTAAGCCTCTGCCTTTAGCTCAGGTCATGATCTCAGGGTTCTGGGATCAAGTCCCGTAGCAGGCTCGAGCCTGCTTCCTCCATTCTTTCTCTCTCTCTCTGTTTGCCTCTTTGCCTACTTGTGATCTCTCTCTGTCAAATAAATAAAATCTTAAAAAAAAAAAATAGAGAGAGGCGCCTGGGTGGTTCAGTTGGTTAAGCGACTGCCTTCGGCTCAGATCATGAGCCTGGAGTCTTGGGACTGAGCTCTGCATTGGGATCTCTGTTCAGTGGGGAGTCTGCTTCTCCCTCTGACTGTCTCCCCCTCATGCTCTCTCTCTCTCTCAAATAAATAAGTAAAATCTTTTTAAAAAATAAAATAAAAATGAAAAAGTACTAAAGGCAATGTGGGATCCTGGATTGGAGCCTGGGACAGAAAAAGGACTCTGTGGGAAAACAGGTGTAATTTTAATAGTCTGTAGTTTAGTTAACGCTACTGTACCAATATTATTGTCTTAGTTTTGACTGAAGTACATGCTTATGTAGGATATTAGCACCAGGGGAAGTTGGGTGAAGGGTGGGAAGTATCTGCACTCTCCTCGCAACTTGTCTTTAAAATTATTCCAAGATTAAAAGTTTATTTTTAAAAAATACTAATGAGGGGCGCCTGGGTGGCTTAGCCAGTTAAGTGTCTGACTCTCGATTTCAGCTCAGGTCTTGATCTCAGTGTCATGAGACCAAGCCCCACGTTGGGCTCCATGCAGGGTGTGGAGCCTACTTTAAAAAAAAAAAATACTAATAAAAGTGTTGAGGAGGGCCGAGAGGGAGGAGGTGGATGCAAGACTTTTCACCTTTAAGTATCACTTTAATTTTCAAACTATGGGAATGTATTACATACTAAAAATAATCAGATCCAATTGTAAGTGCTTAAAAATAAATAAGCAAGTGATAAAAATCACATACAAAATCCATTTGATCATTATTGGCAGTACTGTTTTCCTTTTGCCTCTACTTTCTTAAGAAGTAACCCAGCTCATAAAAGAGGAAGCCAAAAAAAAGTGTGTGCACGTGCATATGTGTGTGTACACGCACACGCATATGTGCACACACACACAACAGTGTACCCAGATGCTTAAATTCAAAATGACAAGGAAGCCAGGTTTGGTGGTAGCTAGAATGTGGAAAGAAGATATAATAAATCACCTCCTCTATACACATGCAGAGTCTAAAACAAACAAAGTAAATGGAGCATGTATACTTTTGTTCATTCATTTTACAAATATTTACTAAGACGTTATTCATTGTTCAAGGTGCTATGAGATACAGTCATCAATAAAAACAAAGTAGTCTTAATAACTAAGACTTTCACAAATCTTCCCAAAAGATTTCATAAATGTACGTCAACCTATTGTAATGTTTGCTCTTGAGATGCTCTCCGTGACCCCTGATTCCTGGGTTTGGCTCACTGTGTGCTCCTCTCCTCCTGAATGTGGGCTGGATTCACTGACTCCCATCTAATGAATAGAATATGGCAGAAGTGATGGGACGTCACTCTGGAGATTAGGTTATACTAGGACTTGCTTCTTAGGCACTGTCTCGTGCTCTCTCTGGGGGAAGCCAGCTGCCATTTCATGGCACAGCCCCGTGGAGAGGCCCTCATGGCAAGGAGTTGAAGCCAGCCCACAGGTACATGAGTGAGGTTGGAAGCAGATCTTCCCCCACCAAGCTAGGAGGTGACTGCAGCCCTGGCTGGTACTTGGCTGCCCGTAAGAGACTCAGAGCCACAACCATATGGCCAGGCCACTCCTTAGCCCACAGATAGTTCGAGAATCTGTGCTCCTTGTTTTCAGCCACTGTGTTTTTGAGGTCATTTGTTATGCGGTAATAGCTGACGAATGCAAGTTCAAGGCCATTGTTACTCAAGCACGCTGGGAGAGGACAGGGGGAGTTACTGCAAGGAAAATTTGAGGGTATCTGTTGTCCCCGTCACAGGGAAACTGCCTCTGGGGTCAAGGCAAGCCCAGAAGGGGAGGGAGCGATACGTACACCTAGACTGGCTATGCGGGCCACCAGAGGGGAGAGCAAGACCTCTGCCACAGCCAAAGTTCCGGAAGCACAACACCTATTATAGCGGAAGCACAAAGGAGCACGTCTGTGGTTTACTTACTTGTGCAATTAGAGTTTTAAGGGCCAGTAAGCGCCCCTGGGCTGCAGCTTCATGAAGAGGGGATCGGTCAGCCCAACAATCTGAAACACAAATCCAGCACAAAGTCAAGGTCTGGAGTCTTCTTCTGGCTGTTCCATCCTGCAGCCTGCCCACCATGGGAGAGGGGCTGGGGATGACAATGGACGCTCAGACCACACATCGGGCTCTCTCATCAGCTGTTTTCAGGGTAACACACCAGTGAGTGTACAGCCCATTGGTCTAGTGGTGTGTGCAGAGAGGAAGCACAGAGAAGCTCTCTCACTCTTCAGGGGGCAGTTTTAACAAGCAATAGATTTACTTTGAATACATTTTACCCCGGGCCTGGATCTGATAGCTCCAAATAAGGCAAATGAGGAGCAAAGCTACGCATGGAGCCTCCCTGCTTTCATCCTGTCCCCGCCTCCCACCCTCACCTCTACCCTGAAAACTCAACAGCCTGTACCCATGGAGGCTGGAGGATCAGGGGAAATGGGTTGGTTCTCAATGCTCAAGGTAATTGTCTTGGTTCATTTTGGTCACAAGGCATATCTATTACCATGATGCAGAATAGGTATGGTTTTTCAGATGACACATCTTCCAAAACTTCCTGTGGACAGCTGAGCGTGATTGCTAAACATGGAGCTTGTGGGGCCACACTGCCTGGGGTCAAATCCGACCTCAACCCCTTTCTGCCAAGAGGGGCAAGTTAACTAAAATTATTTTGACCTCAATTTCGTGATCTGTAAAGTGGCGGGGGGGGGGTGTCTAGTAATTTGGTATTTAGCAAGTGCTTTGGTCTCTAAGTAGGCCAATAAAACACATCCATAATGTTAGGTACTCAAGCAACTTATGATTAAGTACACATGGTAGGGCGAGTATTTTTTACCCTGTAATCGTTTGTTAGTAAACAAGACTAACCAGCTTCAAGGGGCATTTAAGAAGTAACCCTCTTTAAGCATGCCAAAGGGCAATCATTTGTTTGGGACAAACACCTGTTCCAGTTTGTAAAATTTCAAACATAATTGTGCTCTTCATTCACTGGATAGCATGTGACATAATTTGGATTTCACACGAAGGGTCCATCTTATCAACCTTTTCTAGGGGATCCTGATGGTGCCAAGAATTCGGGTTTTCCTATACCTGCAACCTTGGCAAACACAACCCCACCAAAGATGGGATTATGTAAGTGTGAAATGGCTCGAGGCCACAAGGACACAGTGAACTTCTCCAACAGATGAGAACCAGGGCCATAAACATTTCATTAGGCCCCCTAATATTGCAATTTAATTTTTATCTTCTCTTACCCTTGGGTGAGAAAAGGGTATGAAAAGATGGAAGGCTAGAATGAACTCTACAAGGTTGGATTGAAATTGGACTAGTTAGTACAAAAAATGTGATTTTCAACATATGTGTTTTTATGTTTCTATTCATATTATTTTAACAAGGTTTTGGAGAAATGGATGATTCCAGGGCTGGGCCAGGAAAAATTAAGATGGGCCTCGGACACCTTGCCAGAAATATAGTGAATGATGGGACATGTCAAGAAGACACGGAAGCTGGCTTGCAGGGGCTTCCACTGGTCAAACACGAAATGACCTAAACATCGAAATAAAAAATGGTAGTAGGAGATCATACCTTATCAAATAAAACAGGAATCTCTAGGTCCTCACTGATATAAATCAATATATAAATAGCCAGGTGGGAGCTCTACCTCACAGTAGAACACCTGCTTAGAAATGGAGAAGAAATTGTCGCATCTGACTTGAGTTACTTCCTCACAAAATAATTACTAGTTATAAAGGAAACACAGGCCATTTTATGGGGGAACAAAATTATAGACCCCACTCTACACAGGGGATCAAAGTTAACATCAGAGGTGATGGGACAGATCAGCACAGCGAACCATGGGATGGAATGTGAGGGGCGACCTCATGTACTCTGGAAGGAAATGCAACGAAGAAAACACCATAGCTTGTGCAATATTCCTGCTCGAGATGTATAACCCAAATCCAACCCGAGGACACTGTGAACCAACTGACTGAGGGGTATTTTGAAAAGTAAGTGGCCTGTAACCAGTTCAAGGAGGACTGAGGAAAGACTGCACAGGGCAGAAGGCAGATGAGACAATATTAGGACAGTTGAGTAAATAGGAATGAGGTCTCTAGGCAAAGAGGAGTAGGAATTCTTTGTACCACTCTTGTAACTTTCCTGTCACTTTGAAATTAGTCCCAAAATTAAAAAGAATGTGTGTGTGTGTGTGTGTGTGTGTGTGTGTGTGTAAATTGGAATGAACTTATATACAAGTTTACCTATATACACATATAATCACTGATGTTTTCATATTCCTGATACAAATGGGGGATGTTTTTATAAGAAAAATGGATTAAAATTTTAACGTGGAAAAAATCTTGTGCTTCTATTTTCATTTGTTCCTGAGCCCGTTAAAAGCTGATGGAGTATTTTTAAATCTCTTCTGACATTTATAAGTTGCATAAGCTGAGAATGAGATAATGAATGCACATAGTCCTTAACGAGTCAGCCTTGGTTTTCTTCTAATACATCTCCACCGCATTCAACATGATCTGTGTATCAGACACGTTGCCCTCTTGCCTAATCACTCTTGGAAAGGACCACGGGCACTGGAGTTGGAAGGACAGACAGTCTTCATCCACGGATGGCAACTCAGCACCCTGACCGGTGTAAGAAGGAAACCCACAGCCATGGCTTGGTTATTCTTTTGTTCCAAGAAGAGCCACTGTTGCTATTAGGAAATTAGGATACTAGCATGAATTGGCTTTATTATTTTTAAAACTTACCTCCAGGTAGGCTGTGGTGTCCCCTTTCCTTCTGAGAAGCAGGAACCTTAACCACATCTTCGTCCTATTTCTAGTAACGTCTGTGACTCACCAGTCCCATAAGACCCACTGCTGCTCAAAACCTAATGTTAAGTGAAGGAAACCAGACGCGAAACAGCATGAGCTGTGCCATCCCTTTCTGTAATGTACGAAAGGGGCCCCAACTCACCTGGGGTGTTAGGAGTCAGAAGGCCCCCAAGGAGGAGCGGGGGCTGCCTGGAAGAGGAAAAGAGGAAGGGCGGTACCGATTATATGCGGGTTCTGGCTCGTGGGAGCCGACACCTGATCGCAGTCACCTTGTGAAAATTCAGGTAGATGTTCGCTTAGAATTTGTGCCCGTGTCTGTATTTACAAAGTACTTCAGTAAGGAGATTTTCAAACTAGTCTACGGGTCAGTCCACTTTCAGACTGTCATTTCTGCTCCTCGGCCTTCTCCCAGCCCAGGGCACGGCCCTCTCTGCCGCCCCAGCAGCTGCGGAAGGGAGAGCACTCTCATACGTGTCCCAGCCTCCTTCTTCTAGGTGGCAGATCCTCTGGGGCCTGGGGGGGGGGAGGGGGTGGCAAAAAGAGAAAATTGAAAAAAAGAAAAAGAGAAAAAATGCTAACCCTGGGTCCCTGGAAGAGGAGGCGGGTCTCGCGGGCTTGTAGCCTCCACTGCACGTCTCATTCCTGGTCTGCAGGCTCGCCCTTCCTGCCGAGGCTCACTTCCAGGCCCCTTTGCTATGTCTCGGCTTTGGGCCATCTCTCCTAGTGTCCCCTGTCAATGCAGCACACTCGGACACCCCCGACTCCCACGCCACGCCTCTGACGTCATGGGAAGCCTGCCATCTTCCATTGCACCATGACAGCAGGAACGTGAGCCGTCCTGGGCTTGTCTCTCAGCACAGGACTGCTCTCGGATGATCTTTTCCCGCAGGCCAGGCCCAGGGGGCAGCCAGACCCAGGGGGCAGCTCAGTAAACTGCCTGACTTCCACCTTGAGAGGGAAATACCAAGCTCCCCTCCTGCCAGAGGCCCCTTATCTCAACTTGGATTTCTTCTGGAGTCCCCGCCCTTGGCCTTCCAGAGAGGAGGGAAGGGAAGAGCCTGGCTTCACGATGGGAAAGACTCCCCAAAGGCACGCCAACCCATTTGCCCCAGAGGAAGAGATCTCACTTGCAGCAAGTGGCCGGAATAGAACCGAATTCCAAGGTTTTGTGACCGAGGACACCCGTTGCTCTGGTGTTAAGAACCACTGGTTTTAATTCCCGCTTAACCTGAGGCCCATTTATTGGCCCAGGATGCTTAGCTCCGTCCACCATCTCTTGATACATAGCATGAAATGAACCCATTCCTATCACCGGAAGTGCAGAACTCATTTTTGCTTCCCAACTGGAAAAAGGACTCTCAAGGAAATCTCCTTTCCAGTCACATTGTTTTCCAACACTCGCTTCAAAGGACCTTGAGTTTTCACACAAAACCCTTTCCGGCAACTCTGCCATGGTGGGCTCTCCTGTCTTCCTCTTCTTATTCCCAACACACAGTCTCTCACTCTTATCATTCTTGTTTTGCAAATTGGAGCTAACTGTGAGAAATTAAGGATAAAAGTTTTTTGGCAGCTAGGGAGTTTTTCCATTCCTTTCAGGAAATATCAACTAAGCTCTCCAAATAAATGAATGCCTAAGTAGAAATCAGTCATTCTCTTCTTTGGCAGCCTATTTTTAGTCCCTTGGCAGACTGCCTGGGTCACAGGATTGCAAGCACATTAGGAAGATAGTTTACTGAACAAATATGTTTACTTGTTCCTGATGAGGTGTATGGAAAATGTTCAAGTACTTTTTCATTCACCCCTTTGACTTTTTCTCAGAATATGATTTATATCTCTAGTTCTCAGAATCTTTGAATAGCAGTTTCATGACAACTTCTAAAACCACAAATTTCAATCACAAAATTGGTTCCAAAGGAATACAGTTGTCTGAGTGCCAAGTATTCAAGATAAAACCCATTATGACTATTTAAAAAACATTTTTTTGCAATTCTCTCCTTCCTAATTCCAACAAGTATTTAAGATTACTGGTTTGTTATTTTTAAAGAACCACTTAATGGGTTATCATCTCTGGTGTACATGTAACAATCTTTATTCTCTTTATTCAAGTTCCAAAATCATATGAAGCAATATCTTCTCTTGTAGCATCTATCAAATAAAAAATTTAAAAGGAATCTCAATTCTGAACCAAAATATACACAAGAACCTGGCAGAATTAATGGTATTTCAAGTCAAACAAAGGTAACTGGCAAAAACCCATATTATAACTTCCTGGGATACCTAAAATATTATAATAAAATTGAGTTAAAATGCATACTCTCTAGAATACACGGTTCTAGTCAGGAGACACACCATGGTCAATGAACATCTTTCTGTAGGGTGTTAGAAAGAAGGTGCCCTTGAGCCCATCAGGATCAGGGGAGCTGAGCTAGAGGTAACAGTGGGTGTTAGAGAGCCCCTGCTGAGGACGGGTTGTCGAAATTTGGAAAGGCCAGGAGACTCCTGTGAGAGGTCACTCTGCAGAGGATGGCTGGGCCAAGGTTTGGGAGGATAACCGGCAAAACTCAACAGGGTAGAAAGCTAAATAAAGGATTAGGCAAGAATGGGCCAAAAGCAGGAAAAACCTGTTGGAAGGGGAAGGACAGGAAAAAGGAGTCAGGATGTTGACTCAGACAGAGGCGTGGCCATCAAGTCAAGGTGAGTCTTTTCTGAATTTAGAACAAGGACAATTGATTCTAAGCGTTAACACTTAGACTAGAACTAATCTTTTAGATATGGTTTAGCATAAATTCTTTTTTTTTTAAATCTTTTCTTTTCAAGTTTAGCTTAAATTCTTAAAAAAAAAAAAAGAGAGAGAGTACAATAGTTCCACAATCTCTTATCTGCAATTGTAAAATCACCCAAATTTTGGAAAACCAAGCTTTTCCTCAAGTTTGATACAATCTCCCTTGGCAGCAAAACATGGTAAGGACTCAGATTAAGCAATTTATTCTCTTTCATTTGTATTTCCACTTAGTGTCAAATATCAAATATAATTCAGAAATAGAAATACGAAAAAGTCTGCCTACGGGAGTGCTGTGTGATAGACGTTATACACACCGTGAGATCTTTCCAGTATCCCCAAAACTCCTGAATCTTGAACCACATCTGGCCCAAGGGTCGTGAAAACAGATGATCAACCTGTAGCTATTTTTATATTTTTATCAAGTTTGATGACCAAGCCCTGGACTAAAAATAGCTTCAATTCTGGCCAAATTAGCAAAGGCAGAAAAATCATATACCACATCTGTCAGGAGAAAGTGCCTGCAGGGATCTCTAGGGGCTGAAGGTGGGATCCAGTGATTGATCTGGTGCTCAATGACAATGTTTTAAACTTAACTACATATGTATATATAATTGGCCAATTACACAAAGAAGCCCCCCAAGATCAAAAAACCAGCCAGCCACAGTTCACCTCAAGTCTGGTAAGTTATCTACAAATGCAGTAGTTTAAGCCACAAAGACATATGGAACCCTTAAGTGCAGAATATGAGAGTCAAAAAAGAAAACTCCACATTTTACAGTCTGAGAAATGACATTTAACGAGGGACATGTTTCTAGGTGTAGCTTCCAAAAGAAAGTGTGCCAGCAGCTATGACAGGCTAAACTCTGTCCTGGCTTAGTTTTTACCTCCCTCCCCTTGTTTTTGACAGCTCTGATGATAGTTTACAGGAACATAATATACTATAGGAATCAAGAAATTTAACCTTGGACTGAGACTTTTCTAAGTCAATTAGCTAACTTACTGATTAAAGGTCACGTATTTTCCCAACCGACATTTGCCTTAACCGTGAGCGGTAAAGAGAATTTCAGGTTTGAGCTGAAGACTGGCACAAAATTTTGTTCTTTAATACATTTAGCTTTAAGTATATAGCAACTGACTCCTAACAGTGTCAAAAGAAAAAAAAAAAACACTTTCTGGCATGCTGCTGCCTACATTCTCATAGAAAGCCTTATTTACCACATCTGGATATACTGTCTATTATACATACGAGGGAGGGGGTGCGTGTGTGCTTTCAGATACACACACAGTCACCCACCCACACATATATGTATACATAGAAAGGAAATTAAACTGAGAAATTGACATGTACTATTCCCCCCGCCGTCCACCTCGTTGATGATGATTAAGACACACATTTTTGATTTTATAACGCCATGCTACTTCCAAATTAAGTGGGATATTACCCATTTAATGACCAAATGAGGACATTTGGGTTAAAGAATGAATGAGCTCTACTTAAGAGATCTGTATTATGGCTCCAGACCTAAATCCAAACCATGTTTTTACATGGGTTTTGACTACTATCGAAACTTTTTAAGAGTGTGCTTAATTCAGGATGACGAAGACAGGAACAATGCAGGTGAACAACAGGACAAAATATTCTTAACACTGTTCCTGTCAATACTTTGTTGCACTTTACCTCATTTAAACCGTAAGGAGGATCAATCTACGAGAACATCCATACTGTGTGACCGAAACTTTTAGAAAGTCCCTGCCCACATTTACATATGAAATTAGAAAATAGATTTTCAGATCACATGAACTTGAAATGAAAGAGAAACTTTTAAAAAACCAGTCTAAGCAACATACCTCCCTGAAATGTGTGACAAATGTAATCCCCAAAAGAAACCTCCTTCCACATTCCGGGTCTTCTGACACTTCCTGAAACTTCAAGATTCTCCTCATTTCCCCTGGGGAACTGAAGCATTTTGAGGCTTTGTCTTTGGAGGTCTTATTTGGGGGGATGGGGGGGGGATGAGACTGCCGTCATCTAGTGTCTTCAAAGTTGTCTAGTGCATTGGAATCACATTGCACAGGTCTATTTTGAAAGAGAATCCCAGGTGCAAATTGACATGTATACTAGATCAAGAATGACGTCATCCTGGAATCCCTATGAACACTAAGGATAGAGAGGGAAATTGTGAACTCTGTTTACAAATAAATACTCCTCTATCAAGTGACCATCCCAGCAGTGACAGCTATCCAATTCATTTACTTTTGCAGCAATTCACTCCAGTTAAGGTGAATCATTTCTTGAGAGAACTGGAGACTAAATCCTACAGAGCATGAGACTTAAAAATGTTTTTCCCGAATGCTGGCATTTCATGTTAGGAAACCTTTGTTTGCAGGGCTTTGCACAGTGCCGTGTATAAACGGGTTTAACGCAGGGTTTTTCCTGACAGCGACGAGTAGCTAATGGATTTGAATTGCAAGTGACAACACAAAAATATATATAGCATGGCACATTTGCTGCTTTAAATCAGATTTCCTGGTCATTCTATTTCCAGAGGAAACTTAGTCTTGTTAGAATGCATTGTTAAAGTTTGCTTAAAAATATTAAAGAAAATAATCCCATGTAAGTCATTCTCTAGGTTAGTAGCAATGAGGTTTCTCCACGTACTCTAAGAAAGCCACTAACCTATTTATTTAAATAATAACCCCTAAAAGAACTACAAACTTGCAAAAAATAAAGCTGAGAAATCCTTCAAATTGTTGTAGCCAACATCACTTGCTACTTTAAATAATAATTCTTGAAACTACCCACACAAAGCCAAAGTATAATAAAAATCTGCCCTCTAGAAATATTATTCACATGAACTATCCAGGAGAGTTTTTTCTTTTCTTTTTTTTTTTAAGTTTTAGGAGCAAATCCAGGTATTTTTACCTGAAATTCCACCATAGATCTCTTCTGCTATCCTAGCCGCTTCTTTTCTATTTCCTTTGACGATATAGAAATGAGTCAGGAGAGCCAAACAAACTTTAATTAAAAGTTTGAAGAAAAAAAAGGTAGCAAACATTGTAATAAAAATGTTTTTAAAGCCATAGGAAACAGGACCGTCTTCCATTTTGGCTCACCCTCTGTATAGGTTCTTGGTACTGCAAAATCTCACTGAGTTATAATTGGTATCATATGACATCTATTTTCAACTTTCTAGCCCTTGCTGCTCTTGTTACTGAGAACTCACTCATACATTCTAAGCTCACTGTGATTTGGCGGCTGCAGTGCTGACTTCCACAGCGATGGGAAATGAACTCAAGAAACTTCCTTTTTGACCCGCATTCCTCAGTGCTATTTAACACACAGGATTCTTGGCTGGATCTGTTCTATTCCTAAATCCCAGTTACATGGGAAGGCAGCGTTGGAGAGAGAAAACAAACGAGGGCGGGGCGGGGAGGGGGTGAGGAGTGAGTTATCTGAAGGGGGAAGAATTGGCCCCAGACCATTTCGTTTTCTCTTCCTCCTGAGGTTTTGGGGAGATAATGCCCCAATCTAAACTACGACCAGTTAAACAAGATCATTTACTCTAAGGCAGTATTTAGTAAAGGGCTCATCCTGGATGCTTCTCCAAGTGGTTGTGTCACATTGAAAGCATTAGACCACTTGCTCTAATGGTCTCATCTGTGACAAGGTCTGCTAGCAAAGCCCATTGTTTATTTCCCATTTCAAGTATTAGTAAAGATGGTGCCTCGGACTGGAATATGGGCGCTCTCCTTGACCATGGAAGAGTTACAGCGAAATGAAGAAGATGCCCTGTGTTCTGAGTGAATTACCCAAAGATTCTACATATCAATACCTTCCCACATTGGACAGCATTCTCTTACAACCCTAACCCTTCAACATATGTCGGTGGGCCAATACAAGGGAAATCGGCTTGCTGTTCATTTCCCTCACCTACAAAAATTAGACGAGGAAAATCCAGGTCTCCTCTTTCATTCTTGGCTACATTAGATTTTCAAACATCTCTACAAACTATTGAAAAAGGCAAACCAAAAAAAATTGCCTAGAGCAGACTAAAGAAATCTTACTTACTAAATGCTTTATGCACAAAATATGGGAGTTTCTTATAGCACTCAGGCAAAGTGGAATGATGACCTCTGTGAGAACTGGCTCCCCGTAGTCCGGGGAAATGTTGACGTGCAAGCACACAGCTTTGGGTCCCAGTACGTACTGCGTCCATCTCAGTGAATTACAGAACCAGGAAGACCCAGTGCAGTTCCCACTCCCAAGGACTGAGATCAACATACACGGTTTCTTGACCCAGCTTAGTACCGACCACAGGTTGCTACCTACAGAGTGCCAACGTAGGAGAATCCGTGAACACAGGCATCTGTGAACACAAGAACACCACCCTCTAAGAAGCCCGTCCTTTACTCAAGTCAGCCCAGTGATATATTATAGCACGTTAGTCAATCTTGTTTGGGCCTTAATCTTCATTTAAAACATGGCTATACTTTCTGTGTTGGCCATGAGGAGTTCGGCTCTTTTTTTAAGGTTCAAACGGACATCTATGCTATTTCTGAGAGACCGTCTTTAACTGTGTTTGAGCAGGACATTCAGGATGGGCACAAAATAAGGAGTTAACTCACAGCAGCCTTCAGACGAAATCCTCTGTAGCACCAATATCTCAGCATCAGCACTACTGATATTTGGGACCAGATAATTCTTTGTTTGGCGGGGATCCAAAAGCATTGTAGGATATCCAGCAGCAGCTCTGCCCTCTGCCCACTTGATGCCAACACCCCCACTCCTACCCAGGGCTATCAACTAGAGATGTCTCCAGACACTGCCAGGTGTCCCCTACGGGGCAAAATCGCCACCCCCCTTCTCCCCTATCCCCCTACCCACATTCAGTTAAGAACCACTGAGCCGTAGCCAAACATAAAGGATAAAGGAAAATCAACTCCCCGAAGTACTAGTGAATACAAATTGAATTTTGTACAGAACTTGAATTTTTAGAATTTCATATTTAAAAAAGCCCAGCCACAGGATGATACAATTTAACATCTCACCATATTCTTTCGGGAATGTGGAGGAGGAGAAAGAGGACTTTAAAAAACCCTGTGCTAAAGTAAACACAGACCTATGATACCCCAACTTGGCCAAAAATAAGTTTTGGTGCAAGATAAATCAGAAAATACCAGCATAGAGGACTGCTCTCCACTGCTTCCAACAAAAGGGGTGGGAGAAGCTGGGCTCCTGTAAGTGAAATCAAAATTCAAATTCCTCTTAAAATAGCTTACAAGATAGAAAGCATAATTACGTAGTTCGCATATACAACAGCTTCTAGATGTATTTGCTTGGCTCATGCGACAACTCCAGCGCAGGGAAAAACAGGGCTTGTGTGGATCAGGAAACAAAGGCATAATTCAACGTGCTATTCCATGAGTAAAGAGAGAGAATGTACTCTAGAGAGAAAAGATGACAGAGTAATTCATCATCTGAAGGACAGTTCCTGTTTAACTAACAGACCAAGCAACATGTCTAATCACAGTGAAAGAGCACGCATAAGAGGGAGGGGGTGCGGGGGCACTGTTAAACGAAGAAATCATATTCTCTTCATAAAACAAGACAAACTCAGAAAATTGTCAAAATGTTATTTTGGTCTTTATTTTTTGGACATGTAGCGTGTTTTCATAAATCAGTTTCATATGTGCTAGTTTTTGTAATATCGAGAGAAATACAGTATTATTTTTCATAAATTCCTCGTCACTGCAAGTTCACTTTCAAATTAATGGAAGTAGCAGGGTCGAACAATATGTTTGCGCATACTGACCAGTGCAACACCGACAGTTACAATTAAGGTATCCAGGAAGCCTGAAAATTAAGATTTACTAGAACAAGCAAATTTACCTCCATTTGTTAAAACCAAAGGAACTAATTTTGATTTGCAAATTACATATTTTACATGCAAATAGTTTAAATCCCATTTCCATCTGAAATAAATGGCCATCTTGAAAATATGCTGAGAAACAAAAATATAAGAACCAATGGTAGTATGCCCTTAAAAACTGCTGGAGAGAATAAATAAAAACACAGGTTACTGTTTCTTGCTTTTTCGTGATTATTGGCACTGTTTATTTCATATTTATATAAATCAATTTCTGTGCAAAAAAATCCCTAAGATTTTAATGGTTTGGGTCAGCCCATTTTTCTTTAACAAAAGATCGCTCAACTTGCAGGTTTTAAAAATCACATTGCATTTGTGTTTTAGCACAAAACAAAAATCGTATTTTTTATGTATCAGTGGCAACCGGTTAATAGGCATGTTAAGATACTTTTTAAAAAAGAAGCTTTGTGAGTGTTGTCGTTAAAAAAAAAAAAAAGGAAACCAATTCTGTACAGAATCCCAATACTGCCAGCATCTTCCTAGTGCGCCACAAGCGCCTCTTTCTTTTGACTTCACAGTCCTTTATCACAAAAATGTATTCTAAGGAGTTCAAGGAGTTAATAAGACACACCATGTGGATAATTTGGGGTTTAAAAACCCATGGCTCTGGGCAACAACGATTACAGTTAAGAACAGACAACCACAAAGAGACTATGTTTCTACAGTTTTCAGACTCAATTTGCTATAAATAAAACATTCTGGGGTGAAGACTTCTGCACACTGACAATACTTCTCAGACATCAGCTAGGCCACAAGTGAAGGGAAGTGACTTCTATCAAAGGTCGAGGAGGGTAACAGCTGAGTTGGAGATGGCACACCTCATCCGTTCTGCTCGGAAAATACGAAGGCATTTACAGAGGACTCAATTATGCCTGGGAAGACTTGGAGGGTTTCTCTGCACTATCGTCAACAGTGATATCGGTCCCTAGTATTTCAGAAGCAAAAAGGTTTTTCATAAACACAAATTAAGATGAAGGCTCTACCTAGGAGAATGCATATGACCAGATTGAAGAAATCGGAGTCTGCCGACCATTTTCTTTCCCCTGGCATTGGAAGCCTGAGTGTTTTTGGCATGTCAGACAGTTTACCATTTTGTTAACTGTGACTATGGTGAAGTGAGCCACCCAAGAGATACACAAAGAACATCTGGATGCGCCCCTGGTCCATAACAGCAGGATGTGTCTAGTTCATTTTTCTACACACAGTAGGTGCTTAAAACATGCTCATAACTGATGGACCATTTTGCTCAAGAATCCCGCTGACGGTCGGTAACACTTACTGAGCGCACCAAACGAATGTCTAAGAACATGACTTCAATGACTAAAATGTTTATGAAGACTCAAAAATAGTTCATATCGTTGTTGTACTTCCCAAAAGAAAACCTGTAAACATCTGGTGAATGTCTAATTAATGGTAGAACATTTAAAATTGGCCAAAAAATGCCCAGAAAACATTTGGCCCTTCAGCACCCAAAAGCTCCCAAAATATAATTTTAAAACATCTCTGTTAGAGGGACTTCAGTAGTCTGAAAAATTTCATACCTGAGTGGCTTCAATGTTCTCTCCTAAATCTTAAGTAAGTGCAAGGAGTTTCTACACTCAGGAATTGCATAAGTTTTTATCTTTCCTCAAAATAAAACATTGAATGATAGAGAGGTAGCATAACTTACTAAATTAATGTTAAAAAAAAGCAAGAAAAAGGGAAGGTTATTTTCAATCATCTTACTAGAACTATTACAAATGTGTAAAACCTTACAATCCAGGCTTTCTTCTACCTGGGTTTAGACATCTCATTATTCTCGCCCCCTTTTTTACTGTAAGGATATTGATGAGTCCAGGAGCCCTTGGGCCCTGTGGCATCTATTGCAACATCGATGATAGAATCTGGAGTCATCCATCTCAGGAAAAGGAGGAAGAGAAAGTTGAATACAGCCAACAAAGCAAAAATGCAGCCTGTTACTGGGCCACAGTGAGAGATGAGTCTGTCCAGTCGTTTGTCCATCAGTAACACAGCTTCTCCTGCCACGTGGTCGTACACCTGGCGGGAGAGAGGCCGAGAGTGAGCGCTCTGACCCACAAGAAACAACGACCTGCACAGACCAGGAATGTGTTATAGATGCAAACGGGAGGCGCTTGCATTTCATCGTCGTTGTTATAGTAAGGATGTGATTAATCAAACTAAAGTGATTACTGCCATGTGATTCCACACTTACGGAGTGCTGCTTCTGGACAAAACACAGGGCTAGACACTGCATCACACAAAGACGAATACGCCAGGACTCCTGTCCCCTAGGAGATCACCATCAATTCTAACCAACTACGAGAATTCCAAAGTCCTGAGAAGTTAGAACCGCTTTTCAGGTCACCTCTGTCGAGGCCATATTTAATTCAGCAGTGACTTCCTGAAGCAGGACTGGCCTTCTAAGATTCCTTGACTTGGCTAAGCAGCTCTCCCGGCTGGCTGGCAGACATCAACCACCATCAGAGGGCTCTAACCTAGGGCGCTTCTGGGTACAGAGAGGCTCTTCTTTCCACAGCCTTGTGAGGCCATGTTGCTGAGCACGGATGGGAGACTATACGGAACCACTTGGTGGACTCCAAATAAAAGGGAGCGGGGAAAGACGGGGGAAGTTTTAGCAGATGGCATAGGTCAGACGCTTTTGGCAAACAAAACAACGTTCACTGCTGCGAACCGGTATAGTAGGTGCCTTGCTGTTTGTTTGGAAGCACGGCTAAACATGAAACTCAGAAATATCTTAAAAACAAAGATCCGTAAACATACTTAGTTTCGAACACATAAATGAAGCCAGCATTTATCTGTTTCAATTGCACTGTGGTCATTGTCACACTGCGGACCCGTGAGCCATCTCCTTTGAAACTCAGGAAGGCTGGGACATGCAGGGCTGGCTCTACACGCCAGCAGCCTCTGGAAAGGTACAGGCTGTTTCCAGCTAGCTCTTCTACCTCAAAACATCTGGAATACATTTCAGTCCGAATTATGCTGAGACTGGTGAATTAGCACAGTTGACAAAACATATTTCCAGCGGGAACTCCAATTTAATTTCTTCCATCAATTTTCTAAATATGCACAGTTAAACTACGGAGGAGGGTTGCAAAGGATCAAAACGGCCTGTGCGGAACAGGAAGAATTAAGAGAACGACTATAAATTCTCTATTGCCGCTTTTTATCTGTGGTCTTTCTAACATCTGTCATGAGCATTCTAACTCCTAACTTACTATGTTCTCAATCAGTGCAGAGATGCAAAAATCCTTTTCCCATAGAAAATCAAGGTATTTAGCCAAGGTGATGCAAGAATTTTGGGAAGTAGCCTGAATTAAACGTTTGTTTTAACATCGCCGCCATTGGACTAAGCAAAGCCAGGTGTTTTCTAATAGACCGCCTGATTTAGAATTAGAAACAGCCCCAAGAAAATGTCTAAGAGTAGCTATTAGTATCAGTCTGGCCCTTAATGGTTTTGACTTCCAGAAAATTCGGTAACTTCCTTAAGCCCACTTTAATGAAGGCTCTAGATGGCATTACTGCTGTTTTCAGATGTCAAACGCAACAAGTTGACTAGAAACTCAGCCTACCAAAAAACTACCAAAAGTAGTACATAGTACATTTCTTTTCATCTGAAGAGACTTCATAAACTTAAGCAACAGAAAGGGTAAACCTATGCAAGAAAAAGCAAACGTGTACGTGGAACGCCAAGAATTTAGACACAACCTTCAAATACCCTCTGCTTAGCACGACATACTTTTTCAGTTCTTTCCGCAACATTCCTCCAGGTGTAGAAAGTCTTTACTACATCATGGATATTTTCGGGAGCCGGCAATGCTCCCGCCTTCAGCTGGGAAATCGCTTTTTCCAAACCCTCGCACAAGGACTTGACAGAAGGCTCACATAGAATGATAAGATTTTCTGGAAGTACTTCAGGAATTCCACCAACCCTGGTACTTACAACCTTAAAAAGAGAAAAAGAATATATAATATACCATAATTCCTATCTCAGGAAAATCAGCAAAATCAACTTAAATGAAAAGTTATTACAGAATGGATCTGCTTGTTTTTCAAAATACAAGTATAGGAACCCCAACAGTGTAAGCCCTCAAAGATTTTTACCTGTAAACCACAACTGGCTGCTTCCACAATTGCCATGCAGAATGCTTCAGTAAGGGAAGTATTAAGAAAAATATGTCCTTGAACTAAGACATTTCTAACATCCTTGTGTTCTAAGGCTCCCAAAAGACGCACTCTGATTTTTGAAATGAAAGAAGAAAAGAAGGGAGTGAAAATCATGCTAGAAAAGAAATATCAGTTAGAAGCCAAGTGTGCTATTCATATTATGTTTAGATTATTGCTGGTTCTAGTATTTTCCACCGTAAAAGATTAATACCCCAAATTCTGATCTAAAAGAGTCTTTTGAAGCTATGTGGTTAAAACTCATACAGCTAACATATTTCTAACTTTGGTCACGCATACAAATTTCAACTTCTCCAAAATTAGTTGGCATTTAGTGAGAATATCAATATACTTTGCACAGGAGTGGGGAGGGAAGGGAGCCAAGGGATGGACATCTTGTCATTTTTTTTCTTTGAATAAATGTCACTCTTTGGGGCAAAAGAAGGAACCGTGAAAAAAAAAAAATATATATATATATATACTTTGGAGAGTAAATATTAAAGAGTCATTTCTAAACAGAAAAAGGCCCGTTTTAAATTGATGCTTCACAGCAAACATCATTCTAAGTTACTGAGAAAGGAAAGCGTTTGAATCTGTATGTGCAGGACAATTTACATGATTTGGGCCATGCTATATAAAGCAGAACTCAGCAAGGCTTGAAAATCTACGATTTCCAAAGTGGTTGTTGTGTGTGTGTGTGTGTGTGTGTGTGTGTGTGTGCGCGCGCGTGCGCACACACATGCCTTCTAGGGTACTTCCAACCACTGCCCCCCAAAGTCAAATAATACTGGACTAGCAAAAAAAAATTAGATTGTGATTTTTTTTTAAACTAAGGTTTCCCATTTTATACACATTTAAAAAAAATAGGCCTTGCGTTACATTTTTACATCAAGTGCATGTAGGAGAAGCAGCCCACTTAACAGACACATGGAACCAAAACTGAATTTAGGTAACATATTTTCTCACCCAAGACAATACAGAATCCATCAATACCTGTCATGCAGCTGGTACCTTTCTCGTACTTCTTCCAAAATGATTCTCTTAGGTCCCTCTCCTCCAATTATGAAATTTAAATCTGGATATTTCTGACAGAGTTCAGGTATTATACCACTAAGCAAATCAGTCCCTGAAAATATAAAATAAAGTTGAATGTTGGAAATATTAACATTGAAACTTAAAAAAAAATTAATCAGAACTGAGAAACCACTCACTTTGGAAAGTATTAGCTACGCCCTCCTTAAGTGGAGAAGCTAACTCTCAAACCTTTCCTAGGAAGGTAGAATGTCCCAACTACCAGTGGTCTCCTAAGAGCTGCAAATCTTACAGATACATCCACTGACGTCCACTGTTACCCAATACGGGGACTACTGTGTTTCATTCTAACATAACATTCTTGAAGTTATTCACTTGCATTTCCGCATTACCTACATCTAAAAAAGGTAGTTGAGGTAGCTAATGTTTAAATTTTCTACACAGCCGGACAGCTGACTGGAGATCTAGGTCTTGTCCCAGCCGTTTTAGGAGCAAGCTCTTTGATCACGGGGAAGTTTTCTGATACAGAAAATGAAGAGACCGGATGTACCTGAAGTCCAAGGTCTCTTTCAGCGACAAAATTTCTACGTCTGTGTTCCACTTCCCGCCACAGGAAGGGGCTAAGCCACAAAGTGGAACCACAGCCTTGGCTTTGGTGAGAAGGCAGTTTGTAAGGAGGGTCTTTTAACAAACCCCATACTATTAGCCAAATGTAAGAGCAGTCTGTCCAAACCTGCCGAAGCCCACTTCCCTTGAATGAGAGTAAATGCAGGGGGCAGGACCTCAATTGCCAGATCCTTGCAGTACGGAGAACAAAAGGGTACGTCTTGGTTCCTTTGTTTCTTTAATGAAACGTTTTTCTTACAATACATAAACCAACCTCAGGTGATATAAAGCAGTACCAAAACCCATGCTCTACCAGTCTGAAAGTGGCTATCCAAAGTGACAGCAATGTTGACACTATTTGGGAATTTAGTTCATTAACAACTATAAACTGGACACATTTGAAGGTAAAAGTAAATGTAAAATAACCCAGTTAAAGTTTATTAATTTAAGAAATGCATACATACACACGCCCATACATAAGAATTGCACTTTTTCTATCAATCTTCCCAAATACAGGCAGATGAGTTATTAAAAAAGATGGTGGGAGAAATCATTTATACGGGGTCATTTTTATTAAATAATTGAAAGTAGGATTTAAGTAAACTCTGCCAGTATTTTCCAAATATGATTGCATTAGCAAACATAAATTCACATGCGGCTTTTCTGAATTATGAAGGCTTCTCATTAAAATCTTAGCTACCTTTGTTTTGAGACAATTACGAAATCCATCAGCTGGATTTCTACCTAAACCAGAAGGTGGCTTAACGACTTTTAACATTTAGCTTCCTTTAATTCTTTCATTTTCTTTCTTTCCTTTCCTTCTCCCTTCTAATACGAAGGTTAAGAACCCATTCTTCAACTGAAAAGTGCAACACATACACAGTAATAATCCTAAGAGCTGATAACAACTAGTAACATCTGCTGAGTGGTTACTACATCAGGCTACGTCCCTTAAGTGCATCATGTCATTTAATCCAGACAACTACCTTATAAGAAACTGAACTGATGAACATTATCAATGATCTATAATATTATTCTAAGAATAAAAGGTTTTTCCCAAACGATAAAAGATACTCTCCTGCCTCTGAGAAGTGTCTAACACAATGGAACACAGAAAAGGGCTTTCAATCGCCATAGTCACACAAAATGGACAAAGAAAAATCATGATTCGAACTGCTTTTAAAGCTCAGTCTAACAATATTTTAAAGACTCGAATCAGTCTGCATATACCTAGACACTGGGCCAGAGGTGAGGGGAACAGGAGCCCTTAACTCAAGAGCTGAACTCATGTTTGTCATCTCTGATACTTACTGTGTAACCTGAGCGAGTTACTTACCCTCTCTGAGACTCAGTTTCTTTGTTACATGCAGATAACATCTACCCTACAGTTGTTGGGAGAGTCAAGTGAGGTACTGTACCATGCACAGGCTTTATCAACTGCAGAATATAAATGGAAGTTGTCATTACCACCGCAGCAGGAAGTGGGGCGTGCCTGCGCGCACACAGGAGCACCGTGACACCCTGACTGAGAGCACAACAGGCTCTAGAGAAGAGGGAGGACGGCAGCCAGAAAACCTGGGTGATAAGAACTGGGACTTAGCCTCTCTCACTCAATACGTGGCAGCGGGCCTTTGAGAACTGGTCCAAAGGAACACCTCCTATGGAAATTAATTAGTTAATAAGTAACGGACCATAAATACAGCTACTCACTTTTGGGCTATGGACGTGGCCATTCCTTCTGAGAATGTTAACTTTTTGCACTGTGTCTGGCATACGGAGAGGGTTCAATATTCGTTAAAGTACTGAATTGAGAACAGGACAGGCCATACCTTCGCTCTGTGGCTGGTGGTTAACTCAGCTGGTTAAGATACCATCACTCACGAAGTAAAGGTAACAGGTTTAATCTTTGTACAAATTGTTTTGTTCTGATTCTCGACCACGTGTGCATCAGGCGCTTGCTCGGCTAGCTAGCTCCCGAAGGTGATTAAAAGACAAACTAGGCACGTTTTCTAAGTTATGACAAACACATCACCAATATCCCAAGAGGGATTCAGACCAGAGAATGCCGGTCCATTCACATCTTCTTGATTCAAGAATGAAAGCACATGAGAGCATGCCTTCACCCCAGAAAACATTCAGTGGTTTTCCCACCAACCTGCTCGATCAACCAAGGCTCTGTTCCAAATATAAAGCCTACTGACCAAGGCCTGTGCGTGGATTTCAGACCGCTCCCTAGCACACCAGGACGTTGCTGATCCCACCGCTGCACTCCGTGCCCACCAACAATCAGCTGCATTGGTCCACATGTTTGATGCCAGCTACACTTGCTATCGTGTTGGGACATTTAGTTAAACAGCACATAAACTGACGGAACAAGTTTCTATGAAACTAAGCTGAATGGTTCGAAAAATTCAACAAAGCGAAGTTATGGAGAAAAGCTCTAGTCAGATTAAACCACTACATAAAATCAAAAACCAGTTAAGAATCCAGAAGTACGTTACTTCAGACACTGTTACGTTCTCGCCCCACTTACAAGGAACCCAAACTGGCAACGATAAATTATGCTTTTTGAAGGAGACTGTGCCAAAAGTTGATGTGGCTCCAAGCGGTAGACCAGTACTCTTACGCCTACAGGCCAACCTCAGACTACTGGCAACTCAGTACACGTTAATAACATTTAGGGTTAAATTCAAGTATTTAAGGAAGGGTACCTGTTATCTTTTTAATAATTCCCTACTTGGAATGACAGTTTTGATTACTAGACATGTTTTCAAATACCACCCTGAAGACCAGTTAGGTTTTGAACCAGACTGTTCCGGGCTTCTAGTACACGAGGCTCTATGAACGCTACTGTGGTGTCAAGTGCTGCAGAGGCACTAAAAAAAAAATATCCTCCTTGGTAATGGCAGACACTTATCAAATATCAACTGGCCTAAGTACTTTAAAGGAACCATCACTGAACCCTCACAAGAGTCCCCTTGTTGCCCAAACCATACAAATGAAAAAACTGAGACTCAGAGATGTTAAGTAGCTTGTCCTCAATCACACAACAGGATGCAGCCGGGATCAGACTCCAGGCTAATCCCCCTGCCTTCACCACTTACCTGCCTACATGCTCTTAATGTCTAAATCTGCCATGAGATGAAATAAGCCAGTTGCCAAAGAGCCACGTGGGGGACAAGTTCATTGATTTTGAGGATCCCGATAAAACACAGGAGAGTTGTACATCAAAATATTCATGACGGTCACCCCTGAACAGTACAGTTACAGCTGATTTTAGTTTCCACCCCTGTGCTTTTCTAAATTTTCAAAATACCTGCAATGAAAGACATGACTTTTGCCTTCAGAAAGGGCGGGCTAGTGGTGGGCTCAGCCTGTTACTTCTTACCACACATATGGGGCTGTTTTAACTTTAAAAAGACCTGACCTATTAAACAACATCAGATTACTGTTTTTATCTTTAAGTAACTATTAAAGCATCGAAGGTGGGCAGGCACAGGGGAGGGGGGAAGGGGCAGCATTCACCACCACTCCAGAAATTTCTTTTTGAATGTATAAGACATTACACCTTTCTTTGCTATATTTAATGCAGAAGTAATTATGAAACCATAGAACAAAACGAAAAGCCAAACAGTCATTACATTCAAGTATTCAACAGCTTTCTACAAGAAAAAAAAAGTCTGTGCAGTGCAATTGTAGCTATCATTTCATTACCTTTTCTGTAAACAAGTCTGCTGACAACAACAATAGTTATACTATCATGCCTCCTAAATGGGTCTGGAGTGAAGTCAGTAGGATCTACAGCATTAGGAATGACGGACACTATTTCAGGATTCAGTGCTGCTCTTAGCACAGTGTTTTCCTTACTAGTATAAGAGACACAAATTATGTGGTTTGTGTCACAAAGAGACACAGTTAGAAGCTTGTTTGTAAGCACCGAGCTGACATCAGCAAATCCGAAAAGGGAATGGTCCGTGAAGACTGTCTGGAGCCCCATTGTCTTGGCGTGGAAGAGGGCATCATGGGCCATGGCAGAAAAAGAACTATGTGAATGGATTATCGTGACTCTCTCCCGAACAAATATGTACCTGAGCAATGGCAGACTGTGAAAGAGGGTCGTGGCTGTAGATTGGTTGTACATGACTTTCAGAGGCAAGTAATAGACTTTGAGGCCATTAGTGAGGTAACGGATGCCTTTCCGATTTCCATAAGCATGGGTGACAATTATGACTTTGTGCCCTCTTTCAATCAGGCACTGAGAGAGCTGGTAAATGTGGCTTTCCACGCCTCCCATGTTAGGATAGAAAAAGTCCGACACCATGCATATATTATGGGTACGGGTCCTACATGTCGAGAGACTTCCAGGGCTAACACAGGAGCGCAGAGATGAGGAGGGCTGGCCACGCCCACCTCCTCCTCTATAAGCCATGCTGAGATGGTTTAGGCATTTGTCCTTACAGCAACTCGGTTATGTGTCGTCTAGTACCTGAAAGAGAATAAAACAAGATCTCAGCTCAGCGACAAAATATATTACATTTTCCAAATCCAGACATAAACACTGTTTTATGCTAATGTACATTTGCTAGCTTTCCCCCTAGAACTAAAACACAAGCATATAATGAAATGACTCATCTGACATTTACTTGCTTAGTACTTCCTCTGCGCTCTACAACAAAACTCGATTCCACAATGCCCTTACATTTTAATTTTGCTTTAAAGATACTGATACACCCAATTTTTAAAAATTAGTTTGTTACATCACAGTGTAGAAGAATGTGCTAACAAACCAGTTCATTCCGATAATTAAATATATGGCTCTTTCCAGAAAAAGTTTGCCAGCCCTGCTCTAGAGCTTAAGCCACTGATGCGGCAAATCCCATACACTTTTACTATTCACTTTTGTGGCTTATACTAAAATATACCTGGCATCCTAAGTGTCTTTCTGACAGTAGCTTTTTCAAGGAGCGCCTACCGCAAGCGCTACAGGTATCCATCTATGTTTTCCTCTTCCTTCTTCAAGAATGGTGATAAACTGCTTCCATTTTCTTTCTTAACCTTTCTTTCAGTTACACAGGCCTATTTCCAG
The DNA here is from genome assembly GCF_902655055.1 of Lutra lutra. Lineage (NCBI taxonomy): Eukaryota > Metazoa > Chordata > Mammalia > Carnivora > Mustelidae > Lutra > Lutra lutra. The sequence continues at coordinate 88,076,666 of NC_062296.1, read as the reverse complement.
AAGTGTCTCTCTCTTTGAAGTTTAAAGATAAAGGCTCAATTCGAGGTAGAGCAGATCTGGGGCTATTTCCTACATCTAAAGTAGGAAATATTGATCTCAGGGGTCCCCTAGATCCTTATCAGCACAAAATTCAGTCTTATTCACTTTATTCACAAAATTCACTCAATATTCAGTCTTATTACAGATTCTTAGTTTTAAAGCTAAAGAGTGTTTTGGAAAGCTAGTGACAATCTTCCTCAGATTTACAAATAAGATTTTCATACCTCCGTAAACTGAACTACACAATGGAAAGCCATCCTTAAAGGTCTGTTTCTGATTTCACCTGCAAACTCAGGAAATGCAAAGTAACTGCCTTTGTAAACTCTTAATTATCTATTCCTGCCAACAAAGTCATCTGTATTTTAAACACAGTCTCAGAAATACTCAGTTAAGTGTTTGTCGACCTCAATTTATTAATTAAGATTCAAGATTACCAAATCCTGCGATTCTTCCGTTTTGTACTTTGAAGTGGTTTCAGGAACATTTTCTTACTGTGGTTTGTCACCTAAACCTGAATTTCCAGTTGTATTCAATTTAAAAAAATAAGTGATTTTTTAAAAAAAAGTGAGCAAAGAACCATCTGAAATTATCTGAAGTTTTGTCATTAACCTGCAAACACTGTGGAATCTGCCTACTTCCATTGGGTTATCACGACTAACATCTTTATGGCGTAAAAGCTCAACAAACGGAACAATCACAGAATCTTGGATTTTAAATCCGACGAGAGGCTTGGAAATTCAGGAATACCTCCCTTGCTTTACAAATGAGAAGCCAAACAAGTTGAGCGATTTGCCCAAGGTCTCGATCCAGACACTTAAGTGGCAAATGCGAGACGGCCGTAAATTTACAACCAGCCATGGCCAACGAATCCCTGGGCAGTCAGCAGTAGAAGCTCCCGAGGAGCTTTAGGAATACCCTGCGGGGGCTTGGGTCAAGAGAACGTTGTTTCCACACCCACACCCTGGGCAATACCCCGGCTTCACTCCCGGCTCCACTCACTGGAGAGGTCACCGGAGAGCGCCAGGGCCAAGGAAGGGACGACCCTGTTCAACCACCGACCCCGCTGGAGTCAAGCGGGGTCTCGCCAGGCCCAAAAGGAGGATGATGACCAGACAGTAGGCAGGTGTATGAGGCTGGGGGTCCCGGAGCCCTTCACCCTACCCGCCTCAATCTCGGCGGAACCGGCTCCAGCGCGGCCGCCCCAGCGAACCCTCAGCCCCGTTGGACTCCGAAGGTTATCGACCCCTACTTCCGAGCTTCTAAACCTCGCCGGGTTCGCCCCTTCCATCGCCGGCCACACTCCCACGGGTGCTGCCCAGTCCCCTCCGGAAGCGGCCGAGAGTGCCGGCGCAGGGTCAGACTCGCACTTACCGGCAAGTCCCATGGCCGCCAGTGTCCGGACCTCCCGCGGCTGCAGCCAAAGTCCCACCCCGCTGCCCCGAAACACCAATCCGAGGCGTCCGCGCCCGAGCTCCGCGCCCCCGAGGCGGCCAATCGCAAAGATGCGCTGGCGTCACGTGCAGGAGCGCCGCTCGGTCCCCACCCTTCAGCGCGGGCGGTAACGTCAGCGCGCGTAGGCAGATGTTTTCGTAATGTTGGGGGAGACTTGTTTTCTCTGCATCGAAAGTAGTAATCGTCGGTTTAACCTGTCTTATGAATTCTTAGTGTCACGAATCTCTAGAAGCCGTCCCCCGTCTCTTCTGACACAAGCAGCCTACCAGCAGCCTTCCTCAGGCTAAAGTCAGAAATCCCAGCGTGACTCGCTGCGAGCCTTTAGGGCTGCTGGGAGTTGTAGTCCGGTGGCTTTTGGCAGCGAAGCAGAACTTAGAAAACTCACTCCCAGGATGCACCGCACCTCTAAACCTGGATTCTGCGGAAGGTCGGGTGGGTTCGCGTCCTGGTTACCTAGTTACAGCGTTTCTTTTCTGGAATCCCGTTTCTCTCTGGCTTGGGACTGGAGAGACTTTTGGGGCGGAAGGCTACCGGGGTCGTGGCGGCGTTGTGTTTGTGGTTATCTGTGCCAGCAGCAGAACCGCGCTTGTTCTTAAGCCCCCTGCTAGGGTTGCCTGATGTAGCAAATAAAAACACACAGCTAAAGAGTAAAATAAAATCAAGTTTTATAAAAATTTGAATTTCAGGTAAATACAGGTTATACAGGTATGTCCCAAATATTGGAGACTTTACTAAAAAGTACTCGTTGTTGATCTGAAATTCAAACTTAACTGGGTATCTTGTGTTTTATGAGGCAACCCTACACTCTGAAGAAAAAACTCTGAGGTCTGACCTGAAATAGCAAGTCCCACTCAAACTGGTTCAACTGGCTATGGTGGTGCTTGGCCAGGAAGCTAATGAATCCGTGGAAGTGGTCTGATGGCCACCCACCGCTTCCATTTGGTGCTTGGAGTTCCCCCAGCTCTGCCATGTGTACAATTTTGGGAAGACATGCCTTCCTGAGCACTCTAACTGGTATACCTTTTAAGCCTGTAGAAGTCCTATTCATCCCCTGAAAATTTCAGCTCCTTTCTGATGCCCTCCTCAAGCCTCCTGAGGGAATCCAATCCTCTCTCTCTTTTGTATTTTGATAATACTTTGGCTATATGCTGGTGTAGCAGTTATCAGGTGATATTCAAGTTGTTTGCCTGGCTGCCGGGCCCTGTCCCCCTCAACCTGATCGTGGAAGACCTGTCTTCTTGGGCTTTCACACGGACTTCTTTCTGAAAACTGGCAATTGAATTTGTTTGTTGAATGTCTGCCCTCCTGGCCAGATAGTAAGCTGAGTCAGGGTTTGTTCCTGGTAATAGACATTGAGTAAGTTTTAGTTATATTAATGGACTTTTTAATCCAATACCAGTACAGTCCCAGTACAAATACATATACCCAATAAAATGTATCGAAAATATTTTATGGTGTGTACCATAGAAACATTACAGTTCAGGGGTGCCTGGGTGGCTCACTCCGTTAAGTGTCTGACTCTTGGTTTCAGCTCTGGTCTTGATCTCATGGGTCATGGGATCGAGCCCAGTGTCTGGCTCAGCACTCAGTGGGGAGTCTGCTTGAAGATTCTCTCCCCTTGCTCTTCCTCCCTCCCTCTAAAACTAAATAAATCCTTTTTTAAAATTACAGTTCAGTGATAGAATTCAAAGAACATTTTGGTTGTAGGATTTGAAATGTATCAGTGAGCTAACTTTCATGAGTTAAAATTTATTTAAGTCAATTAGGAATAGATACACTGCACTGGGTTAATATTGAAGCATCAGAAAATAAAGATAATGAAGGCTCAAGGATACTTAAAAGCTTAATAAGGTGCAGTTAGTTGCACAGACCGCACCAAACTACAGCATTGCTTTGGTCTCCTTTTCATTTTTACAATAGGTTTTAAGACACAGAGCGTGGGCAGAGACCCTAGAAAGTATAATAAGCCCATTCATTGATCCCCTGGTTTGCCAGTGCCATAGTTCTAGTCACAATACACATTTGAAATTCTAAGATCCTGGTGCCAATACTCCTTCAAAAGAGTTGTGACCTTTTTTCAAAACAGCATATTTTCTACCTTTATCATCAAACATTTACTGAGTGCCGACTCTGTAGAAGGCTTAGTGGGGAATACCAGAAATATTAAACATAGTCCCTATATTTTAAACGTTTTTTGATTCCTTCTGTGCTTTTATATACCTTTTGCCAATGGTAAAAAGCAATCCACTTTCCTTGAAAGGTTCTTTGTGTTTTAAATACTGTAGAATAGGCTGACCTTTATAAATAATTAATAAAGGCACACGGTTGCTGAGTCTCTGTGGCAGGGGAGAGGGCTGAGAAAACTGCAGGCTGTTCCAATGAAGTGTGTAGGTTCTAGCAGTCTGAGAACATTGAAATTCATTCATCATGCTCCAGTCTCTGACCTAGGCACTGAGCATTAAAGACAAACAAATCGTAATTCTGTACGTGGCTCACAATCTCAGGTGGGTATGAGACTCCATTTCTAGTCCGTTAAAATTTAAGGCTGTTTTCTGAAAGTCAAAGCAAAGTTGTATCATCAGGATTCAGCTATAAAACGAGGGATCATTCTAATTAGTGTGTGCTGCCTAATGTGTGGAATCAAGGTATGCTTTTAGAGAATTTTCTTAGAAACTACTAAAATGAAAGTGAAATACTTACCTGCGGTGTATTCTGATGACACTTAGTGAAATATGAGGGCAGTCAGGACCAGTTGGGGTATAAAATAACCTATACATGGAGAAGGTATAAAATAAAGGTCGATATCACCTTCCCTTGAAATCCAGCTCTTTGTAAATTTGGCTCCAAGTTCCTTTGGGTAATTTTGGAGTGGGAAGGCCACACATTTGTATCAAGAACTTGCTATCTATATATAAGACACGAGGCAGGGAAATTCAGGCATGAGCTTTATACCCAAGGAACCAAGATGGCAGTAAGGCATATGTAAATACCTGTGAGAAAAGGTAGGAAGTGGTAAGCACCGCAAGAGAAATACAAGAGAAACACTGGGAGTTCAGAGGGAAAGAGTATTTCTAGCTGGCAGCCTTTAGCATAGAAGTAAAAGGTGGCTCATGCAATTGTTGGACACAAGATCGTTCCAAGAACAACAGGAACAAGGTAGAGAGACAGGTGCTGACTGTCCAGTGTATACTGCTGTGCGGTCCTACAGGGGATGAGGAGGGGAAGGGTTCAGACAGGACAAGTGTGGCACTTCCAGCAAAGGTTGAAGCAAACTGGTGGAGGATCTTACTGAGCGAAATGGACTTGATCTTGAGCCAGACTTGCAGCCAAAATAATATTTTCAATTAACATCTTGAGACGATTCACTCCTCTTTATTCTGCTTCAAAAAGAAAGAGAGATACAAGAAAATCAAAATGTTATAGCTGTGAGTTCAAAAAGAACAAACCTTTCTGGGTACCAGAAAGAGAACCAAAATGCAAAATGGTAATCAGATCAAAGCCACCATAGGTCCCGGACTCTGTATGTGGAAGCAGGAAGACATGAACTGGGTTCGGCTCTTGAAGAATGACAAAGACTAAGGGCTCTGCCTGTGGCCAGAGACAGGAACCAGGCTTGTAGGAGGCGTTTACATTGGTGGCTTTCAATGAACCACCTTCCAAGAGTCACACTCTCATCTTATTCCCTCCCACACTGGCGGCAGGCTGGGCCGCGTGACTTGGTTGGCTAGCAGGTCATCAGTAAAGGGGAGGGAGCAGAAGCTTAATTAGTAAGTGCTTTTGCACGCATGGATGTCCTAACGGATACTCTCTTCTTGATCGCCTAGGGCTATGCAGCAAAGAAACTCAGGCAAGATGCTGAATGATGAAAAACCACCTGGAGAATGAGAGCTTGGGCTTCCACAAAATTAATGAGATACTTCTTTCTTATTTATTCGGTCCCTACTGAATGTAAGACATTGTTTTCACACTGAGGATTATGGGTAAATTAGACAAAATCCAGCTCTTGATGACCAAATGACCAAATCCATTAAGGTCACAATTTTCACCAAACTGCTACTTTCCTTGAAAGCCTTAAAATGGGGGCCTCCTGGCTGGCTCGGTCAGTAGCGCATGTGGCTCTTAATCTCTGAGTCATGAGTTCGAGCCCCACATGGGGGATAGAATTTACTTAAAATACATTCTCCAGCCTTGTGGCTTAAATAATCAGGAACATCATGCAGCACTTGAGTTTACTGTGTTTGCTTTAAGCTCTTGAGGCTTCCCACATATTTTTTATTTTGCAACAAGTTGAGAATTTTCAGTCCACATTCCAAAGCTGTTAGTATGAAAAAGACACAAGTGGCAGTAGGCCAGTTACCCACCTCTACCCTGAGGACCAGCCCCATCCCAGTTCAGACGCAGCCTACAGCCCTCGGGGATCCAAGTGCAAATCTCTTGGCAGTTACGGAGGGCTAGGGGTGCAAAGTCAGACAGCAAATAGTATTGTCCCAGCCCAGAATTCTCTATTATATCCCCCATCTAAATGGCAGTTAGGAAGCCAGAGCCACTAACCAAAACAGCTTTTAGGTGGTTTTAGGGGAGATCCAGGAATCCAGCATAAGCCAAGAACTTTGCTCACAGTCATGCTTCTCTCTTTCAGGATGATCCCTTTAATTTATAAATTACATTGTATTTTTCAAATTGTTTTCACGTATGGTAACTCAGGTGAAGTTAGCAACTCTGAGAGGGAGATGGGATTATCCCCCACATTTGACAGGTGTGGAAACTGAGGACCCATAGGGTTTCTCAGCCTCTTAATGAGGTGAGGTGACAGAGCCCGTGCTTGGATTTAGACTCTCTTTATACCAAAGATGAGCAAAGTGACTCTTTCGTGCAGTGTCTGCTGTCTGCTGCCCCAGCTCTCAACGGAATTTGACCAACAGCTACAGAGGAGGAGAGACTGGTAGGAATCAAATGAAGGAATACAGCTAGGAATTGAAGCTGATGAGTTATGTACAAGCCCTTTCAGAAGGCTAGGAATCAAACAGTGAAACCAGAAGGAAGAAGGCGCTTTGGGTTGAAGGTCATAAGGCAGGGACAAGAGGAACAGTGACAGGAGAGGAATGACCGGGCCAACGCCAGCAAAGGACAGCCGTGATAATGGCAGCACGCTGGGGACTGGTCCCAAGCCAGCTCCAGATCGGTCGTGTCCCCAGGGCAGGGACTGAGAACTAAAGCCAGGAAAGGAGCAGGGGTCCAGAGCCACAGGCCACAGAGGACTTGCGTAAAGGGGAGGAGAATTCAGGAACTGCTTAGGGACCAAGAGAGGAAGGGCAGGGATTTGGGCCAGGGTCCAACAATTCTACTGTGCGCATCAGAAACATCATCATCTTCCCCCTTGTTATTGTCCAGCTTGGGTCACACAAATTTGATCAGGAGCGTTTCCAGTTGTAAGGAGGTCGCAGTGTATGGAGAGAGAAGCGTGAACACAGCCCTTTCCAAAAGTCTGCAATGAAGTGTTGTAATAGATTGTGGATCTATCTATCTTTCTATTTCTGCAAGATGCTAGGGAGGGAGTTATTTGCTAAATAATTTAATTCTGTGCACTAACATTTTTAATTTGCCAAAAGGCTTAATACCCCTAAAGCTGCCTTCATTCTGGTTTGCCAAACGTGCGGTAAAGTCAGAAACGTGCAGTAAAGAGAGAAGAATCCCTTAGCCACGAGAGGGGAGATGTAAACAACCAGAGCATGAGGCCACAGAGTTGGAGCTGGAAGCAGCTGGAAGATGCAAGCTTTCAAAGACATCAGGGGTTATCACTGGACTCTCCTTCATCATGAGACACGGGTCAAGTGAAATCAAATTGAATCTCAAAGGAAAGAGAGATTTCAAGCTAATTCTTGGGTCACATTTGCTTCATCTCATTCATTCATTCATTCATTCAGATGTTAGTTACCTGTGAGAGAGAGAATGCGAGCGCGAGTGAGGGGTAGGGCAGAGGGAGAAGCAGACTTCCCTACTGAGCAGGGGGCCAGATAGACGGAAGTGGGGCTCCGACTGGGGCTTGATCCCAGGACCCCAGGATTATGACCTGAGCCTAAGGCAGACACTTAACTTCACTGAGAATCTTAAACATTCTGAGAGCTGCTCCCTGGGCTTCCCCAAACTGACATCAAGTTTTTTTGTGCCCATGTCTCTCCCCATCCCTCCCCCTTCTCAATTCCTTTCTCTCTTTAAAACATGCTATTGCCTTTGGCATAAAATGTAGAGTGATACGATATTAAATAACACAAAATCTCATGGCCTGAATAATGGCGTTTATTTTCTTTAAATACACTTAAATATGAAACAACAGAACAGTAATGCAGTAAACTCAAAACTACAAGCTGGACAGTCATCAGAAAATCAGTGCTGATCCTACAAAATCAAAATCTGCATAATATAGAGTCAGAATAATTCACAAGAGAGTTGCATTAGCAAAGGATTTGGAGACTATAAAATTATCTCATCGGCTTTGAGCAGTCAATCACATGGCCCCGCTGATTCTAGGATGATCAGACCTTTTTCATTCATTAGGGAAAAAAAAAAAGGTTCACACAGGTTCCCTCCTCTCCATTCTCCTTGTGCAGGGGCATGGTCAGTTGGAAGACATCTGTCAGTGAGCCAGGGCAGGGAATCCTCAGCTGGTGTGTAATGGAAGAGTGGTCTGGATTCACTGTGGGACTGGGTAAAATGGACCTTTTTCTAGTACCTGGGGAGGGGAGGAGTGACAGCAACTTGGCAAAGCAGCACGCTATTTAAAATGTCAGGGCTGGGGAACTTCAGAACAAAGTTGAGTCAAGGATTTTCTTGACCGTGGAGCCCATAGGCAGCTTTCTTCTCTTTTGGAAAGCGGCAATGCTTCGCACATGCTGGTTTTCCATTTGCACATGTTCTGGTGTGAAAGGGACATCTGTCCTCACAGCTGTTGTGAAAGAAAATAAACACGAGAGTTCCGAATCAAGGACTACATTCAAAGGAATAACTCTGTTCTGATTTGATTATGTTTTCCAAGTGAATTTTCCAGATATGTATTTAAAATGTCAACATAAAATCCTGAATGGTTATTCCACATGGATGCAAAAATCTATGAAAGGCCAAACAGTAACCCATAAGGGTTCTATTTATCAACAAATTTCTTGTTATATAAATCCAGTGCCATCACCTTCTTCAAAGAAAAAAGCAAAAAAAAAAAAAAAAAAAAAAAAAAAAAACCAGAGGTGGACATATATTGAGAGAGATGGAACCAAAGAGTCTGCTGATTTGAAACTCAGCCGCCAAAATGATTGTTTAAATCTCATCAATTAAAGTTTTTGCTAAAGATCCATACCCAACAATAGCAGGCAGGATTTTTTTTTAAGATTTATTTATTTATTTGAGAGAGGGAGTGGAGGGGCAGAGGGAGAGAGAGAGAGAGTCTCAAGCAGGCTCCCCGCTAAGCACAGAGCCTGACAGGGGGCTCGATCCCAGGACCCCACGATCTGGACCTGAGCTGAAACCAAGAGTCAGCTGGTTAACCAACTAAGCCACCCAGGTGCCCCATGACTGTCTTGCTTTCACAATTCATCATCACTCTATATACTCTCACTTTGTCCTTAGTTGCCAAACCTCTGTTTTACTATCTAAAAAAGGGGCTTGGCCACTGCAAACAATGCCTCAACAAGAAATGTCACCACATCAAAAGAAAGGGCATTCACACTCAATGTCAATGGGTCAAATGAAGGTGAAAGTGAAAATGCACTTGACCTGCAGGTGTCTGCGTGAAATATCTTGTGCTTCTGGCAGCAGCTCTCCAGGCTCTCTCTGCACTCCAGGCAGCTGCAGTTTTCTGGGTGCTGGATGAGATCTCTGGGACATGGGGTCTTACAGACACACTCACACCGATCTTCGTCAAACTTCATGTGTGGCCCACAGAGAGCCAGTTCCTGGAGATGAGAGTGGTCTAGACGGAAAGAGAAAAGGGTTGCTTGAGTGGCTGCAGCACGGATCATATGGCATTGAAGTTGGCTGTATACTCTCCATTCGTGGGAAAATAACTTGGATTCTCCTCATCTCCTTTCCTATCAATTTTTGCTTCTCCTCTTTCCACGCAGTGAAGGAGGTTCACCTCTGATTTCATAATACAAACACCAAATGCATGTGTTCTCTTACGTTTGTGAGAAAGAGGTTTTGAGCTGAATATTTTTGATCGGATTTTTAAAGAGATTTTTTGGTTGGTGGGTGACTTGTTACACAATGCAATCTTTCACAACCAAGTATTAGGAATAAAACATAGGATAGCTAAGAATTATGAGGCTGATCCTTCCTAGTTTTGAGGCAAAGACAAAAGGAGGGAGGAACAGAGGTATCAGCATGATAGAAATACACCTTAGACCTTCCAAGCTGTGGATAGAAAGAGTGATGTATTTCCTCACCACAGATCACAGTGCTGTTATTAAAAGATACACCAGTGATAATAAACTTTGATTCCACAGACATCTGTTGGAAGAATATGTTCAGCTGAGAGGAGGGTCTGAGAGATTTTTAACACACTTGGTTGACAGCTATTTCTTCTAAAGAGTGTACACAATTGGGCAACTATTACTCCATGTTCAATTCTGATCATCAAGTTGAGATCTAGTCAACTTGGAAGGAAATGGAAGAGATAGAAACTTGGGAAGAACTTGACTGTGACATCTTTCTTAAAGGTTCTGGAGGCAAGTATGTGGTTAGCTTCTTCCCCAAACCCACTTCTTTCCAAACCTACCTCATTTAGGGAATGATGCCATCAATCCCGACTCTCCTGCCATATTGGGTCTCATTGCTTTGTCCATCCAGTTCTGCCATCCTGAATTTGTTCTATCATTTCCATCAACACTGTCACAGATCTTGCTATCACAAGTTTTATCCCTTCTATCAATTTTCCACAATATTATCAAATGTAAATCTACTCACATCGTTCTACTGCTTTAAGTTCCTTAAAAGGTTCCCAATTGAAATAAAAACGGTTTACCCACCAGGACATATGAGACCCTAGATCTTACTAACCTCCCAGACTCATGTCTCTCCCTCTCACCTTCCCCTTCCATATATATTCTGTGTTCCATCCGTACCAAATTGTACTACTTTTTGTTCCCCTGATATGCCAGGATCTCTCAACCCCATGCTTTTGTCCTTGCCTTTCTCCCTGCCCATCATCTTTCTCCCCCAGTATCTTTCCCACCTTCTATAAGTTCAGCTAAGCGCCCTTGCCCTCTGCATATTTCCATCCTGTCCTTTCTTATACTGCTTACATTTGTCCATTTTCTTGATGAATTAAAAGATGCTGAAGGTTATAGGAACCAGATCTCATCATTCTGACATAAAATAGGCACATGATAAATGTTGAGTTCATCTGCCATAATAAAAGGGTCTGAAACAGGCAGATATACGAAGACTCTGAAGAATTCCATCCATCGTTCCAAGACATTGGGTTAAACCATGTGTTCTAGTCAATATCTGACTACTGATAGTATATCAAAATGGCAATCTCAGGTTGTCTAATCTCATAGTTTTAAATTCTCTTTGGTTGATGATATTCAAGGAACCATGTGGAAAGCGTGTTGGAAGGCCAGATCTGGGGAGATTCTTGGAGTTGTGTGAAGAGGAAAAAGGTAATCTTTATAAGCCATATGCCAATGAGGCATATGTCACTTTGGGGCAAGATGAGAATACATTGTTCCCATTGGATAGTTTTTCCTGCTTTGTCAAAGATTAATTGACTGTATAATTGTGGGCTCATTTCTGGGTTTTCTATTCTGTTCTGTTCATCTATGTGTCCATTTCTGTGTCAGTACCATACTATTTTGGTGACTATAGCTTTATAATATAACTTTAAGTCTGGAATTGTCTATTGATTGATAAATGGATAAAGAAGAAGTGGTATATACATATACCATGGAATATTATTTGGTCATAAAAAAGAATGAAACCTTTCCACGTGCAATGACGTGGATAGAGCTAGAGAGTATAATGTTACATGAAATAAGTCAGGCAGAGAAAGACAATGACCCTATGATTTCACTCACATATGGAAAGTAAGAAACAAAACAAGCAAAGGGGAAGAAAAGAGGGAGAGAGACAAACCAAGAAACAGACTCTTAACTCTAGAGAACAGACTAATGGTTACCAGAGGGGAGGTGGATAGGGGGTGCGGGGGAAAACAGGGGATGGGTATTAAGGAGGGCACTTAACGTGATGAGCACCAGGTGACGTGAAATTCAGAATTGCTGAATCACTATATTGCACACCCAAAACTACTATAACAGTGTATATTAACTATATTGGAATTAAAATAAAAACTAAAAACAAAACAAACCGATTATTAAAGGATAGTTAAGGAGTTCTTAAAAGACCCATATGAATCACTGGGTGGCGGTAGAGATTCATTTAGACCCCTTAGAGTAGCACCAACGCCCTTGAGTGGTTTAGGGAAACAGTCCACTAAGCGTTTGCTGAGGTAGTTGGCAGAGGCTGGCCACAATCCCTACAGGCATTAGTTAAAAGCAACAGAGACTGGGGGACTTGGCCAGCTCAGGCTATAGAGCATGTGACTCTTGATCTCAGGGTCATGAGTTCAAGCCCTACTTTGGTGTAGTGATTACTTAAAAAAAAAAAAAAAGTAACAGAGACTGGGTGTAGGAGAACTGTGTGAAGCAGCAACTAGCCAAGGGTGATACCCGAAACTATTATACACTGATTTCAAGCCTAGGGAGGTTGATGATGGAATGCCATGAGTTCTGTTCCCAGCCTTGTTTCATTCATCATTTTTATCAATAAGCTTGTGGATTTTTTTCCAAATAAATTCTTAAAGTTGTGGCTACCTTGAAGAATTTAAAATATAACATAAGGACTCCCCAATTTTCCTTTTTTCTTTTAGGCTATTGTTTGTTGTAACACTTTAAAGCTATCATCTGAATCCAATGAGATGAAATGAAACTGGTCTTGGATTCACTAAGCCACATGCACTCATTCAAGAAGAGAAGTCATTGTAGATGTAGAAAAAGCAGGTGGCTTAACCGCCACATGTGTGCAAAGGGTGTTTAGTGAACAGTAAACTCAGTGTATGTCATCAGTTTGATGAGCTTACTGGAGGAGTGACCGTGAACTAGCTACCCCATGTCTCTTGCTTCTGTCATGGTGACCACGTCCCCAAAGGCCCTTGCCTCCTTTCCTACCCTGGGCCAACACATCCTCTTCTACCCTGTCACTGGCTGATTGTGTTAAAATTCAAATCGGTGCTTCCTTGGGGCTCCTGGGTGGCTCCGTCCATGAAATGTCTGACTCTTGGTTTCAGCTAATGGTTCGTGATCTCATGGGTCATGAGCAAGAGCCCCTGGTGTGCTCCGTGCTCAGTGGTAAGTCTGCTTGAAGATTCTCCCCCCCGCCCCTCCCCCAACTCAGGGGCTTTTGTGCATGCATGCGTGCTCTTTCTCTTTCTCTAAAATAAATAAATGAATCTTAAAAAAAATTCTAATTGGTGCTCTCGCTCTCCTGCTTGAACGAAATGAGGGGTTCTCTTTGCCTTAGCATCACATCCAATGTTTGGGACAAGATGCCCAACGTCTCCTGTGAACCTCTCCGGCTTCCTCTCTCACATCCACCCGGCCCCCTCCCATTATGTTCCCACCAGGCTGAACATTTTTTAGCATGCTGACCTGCTACCTTCTCTCACTTCCTGTCCTGAGCACTCATGTTGCTCCTGCTCAGAGCACTTCTCTCCTTCCCGACCCCCCACTCTTCCCACCCTAGGCACACACAAGCAAGCACCCGCTGAGTCTCTCCCCAGGACAGCTCATTTAGGAATTGTATACCGAGAACATGCTGAAATGATTCTATTTTGATATGTTAGATTAAATTAAAAGATATAAAAATTAAACTGACTTGTTCTTTTTGACCTTCTTAATGTGAGTACTACAAAATGTGAGTCACATCTGTGACTCTTACTGTCATTCCATTGAACAGTCCTGTTCTGGAAAGACAGACTGAGGTTCAATATGGTTTAGTAACCAACAAGGGTGAGCCCAGGGTAACTGGGCTGCCTCGGTGGGTGGCAGGCTTCCCCGGGACTGAGGTATACTCTAGCAGAGGATAATCTCAACACTTGGTGGGAAGGATGTAGACCACATTCAGGACCAGCATGAGCTTTCAGGAAAACATTTAGGAGGAAGCGGAGAGACAGAAGTCTAGAAAATGGAATGTTATTTATGGTTTCTAGGACAGCATTGCATAGAGTAGTTTAGTCCTTACAGAGTTTGGCTTGTAGATCAGCTTAAAACAAGCAAGGTTCAAAGCGCATGACTCCTTGTGATTTTTTTTTTCCAGTGGAATTCTGTCATGTTCTCTGGGAAAGAAATTTTAACAATGCATCCATTTTCAGCCAGAGTCGTCATCAAACGTCACAGCACTGTGACTTTGAGCAGTGATGGGATTGGCTTCCCAACTCCTCTCAGCCCATTAGCTAGCTGTGCTTTTACTTTGCTTTTACTTTTGCTTTTACTTTGCCCTAGTTTCAGAAAAAGTTTTCTCCGACTCCCCATTTTTTTCCCTCAAGTAATTGGCCTGTTTTCACATGCCACTGTTGAAAGAAACCAACAAGTCTAAAATTACCTTATGTTCCTGTGAGACTTTTAAACAAATAAATTAGTAACATGTGGTTGACTAGTGTTGAGTTTGGAAGTGGCTTTCATGAAAGGCTGCCATTGCCTTTCAAACCCAGTGTTGGGGGTCGCTCTAATCCCCAGGCTTTTCTTTAAGATTGAAAGAGTCCTGCATTGGAATTATACTTAACTGTATAATGAGAGCAGAGAGGGCTCTGGGACCTGACTGCTTCTGTCACTCTTAGGGGTGTAATCTGGAGAAAATGACAAGACATCTTGGTGTGTCCATTTTGTCATTGTAAAAAAAAAGGGATAATAATAGTACATTATGGGGGCGCCTGGGTGGCTCAGTGGGTTAAGCCTCTGCTTTCGGCTCAGGTCGTGATCCCAGGGTCCTGGGATGGAGCCCTGCATTGGACTCTCTGCTCGGCAGGGAGCCTGCTTCCCCCTTCTCTCTCTGCCTGCCTCTCTGCCTACTTGTGATCTCTGCCTGTCAGATAAATAAAATCTTAAAAAAATAATAGTACATTATGGATTGTTGCGAGGATCAAATGAGTTAATACATCGAAAAGTCTTACAACATTGCCTGGTCATTGTAAGCACTTGGTAGATGTGAGTTACAATTGTTATTTTTATTATTACTGTTATTATTTCCTTACTGTCATCATTACCTTCCATTCCAACGAGTGGATTCTCCTCCTGTAAAACACATTTGCATTTGTCCCTGTCCCACAGCATGTCAATAGGACAGAGTTTCTTAGAATGGGAGCAGCTAGGAAAAGAAAACAATAAACCAGATTTAAAATCTTTCAAGGGTAATCACACCTTTGTGGCATTTTAAAAAAAAAAGACTGAATACATTTCTGAGGGGAAAATAGTTAAGGTTTTTAAGGAGCTTAATCCATATTTATGAACTGCTTGTGTTATTAGACAGCAAATCCGTAAGCACAAATACTCTATTTGGGAACTAAACTGTAATTTTGGACAGTTATAATCTTTTTAAGAAGGCTGCTGTTAAAACTGTGCAAATTAGCTGTCACAGCTCTTAAACACTTCCTTCTTTAAGATGGAGATAAGGGGCAACTGGGTGGCATAGTTGGTTGGGTATCTGACTCTGGATTTTGGGGTCAAGTCGTGATCTCAGGGTCATGAGATCGAGCCCATGTGGGGCTCCATGCTGGGCGTGGTGCTTGCCTAAAATTTTTTCTCTCCTGCTTTTCCTCCTGCCCTGCACACATGCTTGCTCTCTGTCAAATAAATAAATAAAACTTTAAAAATAAAATGTAGATAAGAGCACTGGCGAGGACAGCAGGAACACGAGGATAAGCAATCTTTCCCCAGGAGCTTTCGTTTGTGCTTGAGAGCGACAGAAGTGTCTTCTTGGCTGGGTAATAACTAACATAAGTACCAGCTCAGTCCACTTACCACTCGTTCAACACATTTACTGCTCCACTTCTGCAAGATCGAAGTATCTAGCTTACTCACTTTAGATTTTCATTCAGCAGTGCCTACCCTTGCTTTCTCTTTATGGAATTCCTTCCTCCTCCCTCCCCACAAATCCGTGATTCTTACCTTAGATTTCAGGACATCAGGGTGTCATAATTGGTTTCATAAAGAACTACAGACTACTCTCAAGAAATTTCAAAGTCAAATCAATTTTAAGCCATTTTAATTAAAAATAAGACTTTTCCATTTGGGACTCAGAAGAGGAAAGTCAGAATAATCACCAAACACAGATGCAGACAGTTTTGTCACTCTCAGGGACTTTGGGAACCTTCCCCCCACTCCCCCCACCTGCCAATTTGGGGACTTAAAAGGATAGACAGCTGGAAATGAGTTCCATGTAATGCTTGTTCTGGAATAGGGATATGTGCCAAAGCTAAGGCTGAAGAAGAATTATACAATTCCACTGGACTATGAATATTAAGATCGAAGGTGTCAGGGCATCTGGGTGGCTCAGTCAGTTAAGTGTGTGACTCTCATTTTCGGCTCTGGTCATGATCTCAGGGTCATGAGATCAAGCCCCGCATGTGGCTCCATGCTCAGCTTGGAGTCTGCTTGAGTTTCTTTCTCCCTCTCCCTCTACTCCACCCCCCATCCGCCCATGCTCGCTCTCTCTTTAAAATAAATAAATCTTTAAAAAGAAAAAAAAGGTGTCTAGGGGTGCCTGGGTGGCTCAGTTGGTTAAATACCTGACTCTCGATTTCAGCTCAGGTCGTGATCTCAGGTGGTAAGATCGAGACCGGCATCAGGCTCCACACTGGGCATGGGCATGGAGCCTACTTGAGATGAGCTCTCTCCCTCTCCCTCTGCCCCTCTGTCCCCTACCCCACCCCCTGATCTCACATGCAGGCATGTACTCTCTCTCTTAAAAAAGAAAGAAAGAAAGAAAGAAAGAAAATAAGAATAAGAATTATTTTTAAAAAGATTACAATATTGAAGTTATTTTAAATATTTAATTATTTTAATTATTTAAAATAATTAAATTTGATTTAAAATAATTTTAAAATTATTATTTTTCTTAGAGATTTTATTTATTTATTTGACAGAGAGAGATCCCAAGTAGGCAGAGAGACAGGCAGAGAGATAGAAAGGGAAGCAGGTTCCCTGCTGAGCAGAGAGCCCGATGCAGGACTCGATCCCAGGACCCTGGGATCATGACCTGAGCCAAAGGCAGAGGCCTTAACCCACTGAGCCACCCAGGTGCCCCTAAAATTATTTTTAAAAAGAGCAAAGGTGTCTGTAAGTGGATGGGTAAGTTCATAACCACTGAGCTTTTTGGTCCTAATGCAATATCTATCTAACACCTCATTAAGGAAGAATTCTCCACATACAACTTTAGCAAACTCAAGAACAAGCATAACTGAATACAAGAAGGGCTTACTGATCTTCTTCTGGGATCTGGATGGATCTTCTGATAATAGTGTACGGATGGCGGGGAGCCGTTGGCAAGCACTTACAACCTGTATGGTTGGCAACTTTAACAGGCACTAATTCAGGTACGGAAGTCAAAGGCACTGATATCTCAAACAGCTAGAAGAGAGAAAGAACCACAACACATATATATTTTTAGATAATAATTTCTATAGTCTGCATTTTTGCCTTTGTCCTTTATGGGAGTGACTTTGGCAAAGCTGTCCATTAACAACAGAACTAATAAGGATAAGGGCTGGCATGATGGAAAGGATGCTGGGCTGGGAATCAGGACACTGGGCTTACGCAACTTTAACAAGTATTTAAGCCTGACCAAGTCTCTTAACTTTTTGGTGTCACTGGTACCCCTGTAAAAAGCACTGTTGGTATCTGCTCCTGTCTTTAATTTGAGTGTAAATTATACAGACTGAGTGAAATTATAGCTATGACGTTTGAGACCATGGTGAATAGATTATTGTCCAAAACTCTTTACTTATTCTTTCTCATACCATCTCCACTGAAGGAACAGTTCCCTGTTCGTTGACTTTGGACGTGGCTATGTGACTTCCTTTGGCCAACAGGATACTAGCAGACATGACACAGCTACAAACTTGAACTGTGTGTGCTTTTTGGGCTCATTTTCTCCTGCGTATGCTGTGGCCATGAGAAGAGCATGATTTGGCAGGTGTGCTGGGCCAAGGGATGAGAGACTCAGGGAACAGACCTGCACTTAACCTGTAGCCTGGAGTCAAGCCCACTCCAAACTAACTGATCTTTGAATACATGGGTAAGAATAAGTTATTATCATTTGAAACCACATTTTAGGGTGTATATTATACAGCATTACCCAGTAATAAGTGGCTGATACAAGATCACCATGCTCAACCAGATACTATAGGTAACATGAACAGCATTCTTTCTAGGTTTCTATATGCCAGGTCCTATTTTATATTCATTCATTTACCCCTTATAACAACATTATAGGGTGGGTTTTTTCTTTATCCACCCCCAACTCTATGGGCAAAAAACCCAGATGTACAGAGAGGTTACATAACGTGCCTAAGGCCACATAACTATTTATTGGAAGAGTAGGGATTTGAATTCAGACAGTCTGCTCCAGAGCCAGAGGTGATACTCTTAGGAATATGCCTTATTGGGGCACCTGGGTGGCTCAGTCATTAAGCATCTGCCTTCAGCTCAGGTCATGATCCCGGGGTCCTGGGATTGAGCCCCGAGTTGGGCTCCCTGCTTGGTGGGAGGCCTGCTTCTCCGTCTCCCATGCCCTCTGCTTGTGTTCCCTCTCTTGCTGTGTCTCGCTCTGTCAAATAAATAAATAAAAGCTTTAAAAAAAAGAATATGACTTTTTGGAACAAAATGTCTGTGACCTGAAGAAGCAAGATGGGATCCTGCCAAGTAGAAGTCAGAGAAATGTCAATTACTTTGTTTTTAGACTGGTTCTAGGGTGTCTGGATAAATTTGAACTTGATTTTAGTGTTCTATTCAATCAGTCCCCATTCCATGTAGTCCTAACTATGCAGAGTATTCATTTATTCACTTAGTTTCAAAGGTGTATTTCATCAAACAGTCCATTACTTTGGGGTGAAGGTAGTTTTTTTAAGCCACTATTAAAATGTTCAAGTGTGCATATTTAGAACAGAAAACTTCTGTAGACTTACACTTAAGTACGTTCTTTAAAACTAATTATTTGTTGAGTACAAGAGTCAAAATAAAGTACTCAAGTATCTATTAAGTGGAAACAATCCATTAAAGTTGTGTTTATTCTGACCCTTTGATATGTGTTGGACCCTTTATGAGTCTAAGTAAGAAAACGTTTTTAGAGTGTTTACTTTGCATAAAGTTCATATCCTTGCGAAATTTTTCAGCTATGCTTTAGGGAATAACATGGTCATGAACCAAAGCCTCTTATGTTATGCAAGCTTGTTTCTACTGATAGTTGGTGCTTAGCCATACTTACGTCACTTTCCCCGTGATTGTCAAATAGTGAGAGGTCAATTTTTTTTACAAGTTCCAAGATTCTCTAAAAGAATTTGGGGAAAAAACTGAACAGTTTGTGGAATATTTTAGGAGGTAGGGGGAACAAAATTAAGGATAAGTTCAACTATTATCAAATCAGCATTCCATTCTTTCTACCAATAAGAAAAAATTCCTCTAAAAAAAGTGGGGTGGGGGGGACATGCTGGGTAGCTCAGTTGGTTAAGCATCTGACTCTTGATTTCGGCTCAGGTCGTGATCTCATGGTCCTGAGATCCAGCCCTGCACTGGTCGCCGCACTGGATGTGGAATCTGCTGGAGAGTCTCTCTCTCCCTCTCCCTCTGCCCTTCCCCTTCCTTGTGCCCTCTCTAAAAAAATTTCTTTTTTTTTAAAGATTTTATTTATTTGATGGAGAGAAAGATCACAAGTAGGCAGAGAGGCAGGCAGAGAGAGAGGGGGAAGCAGGCTCCCCACTAAGCAGAGAGCCCAATGCGGGGCTCGATCCCAGGACCCTGAGATCATGATCTGAGTTGAAGGCAGAGGCTTAACCCACTGAGCCACCCAGGCGCCCCTAAAAAACTTTCTTAAAAAAGATAATTTCCTACCATGGATATATATTCATTGTGTATGTCATTTTATTATTCTACCTCTGTTCACAAACAGAGAATAGATGGCGTCTGGAATGTGACCAAGTGAATGAATGCCTGAACGTGCATGAGGAACGTGTGACACAGAACTAAACAGAATGCGGTTGGACTTATAGCCTGTTAATAT
This sequence comes from Lutra lutra, assembly GCF_902655055.1. Classification (NCBI taxonomy): domain Eukaryota; kingdom Metazoa; phylum Chordata; class Mammalia; order Carnivora; family Mustelidae; genus Lutra; species Lutra lutra. Next base: position 88,056,860 of record NC_062296.1, on the reverse strand, counting down.
CTTTTCCTACGTTTGTTATTACTGCTCTTCAATGCAACATTTCTTACACCTGACAATATGGTAGTGATAGAAAGAAAAACTTACCTATTGGGCAAAAGAGATTTTACAAGATGGAGAGAGAAGAATGATTTCTTTCATGGGGGCTACAGACTACTTTTCAAAGATCTTTTGTGCTATGTGCACTCCATTTGCCCCTCCAGAGATGCCACCCTCTCTCCTTCCTCCCCCACCAGGCTCTGGGTCTAAAGATGCTGACCCCCATGTCTCCATCTAGAGGTCCCCTTGCCCCCCCCCCCCCGAAATTCTTGCTGCCACTCCTCCAACCCGTCTAGCAGCCTCTTCTCCCCTTTCTCTCTGTGTTCCTGAACTGCTCCAGCCTCTTCGGCCCAAGGATGACAAGATCTCCCCGCTCTTGCTAGCACTGGGTACTTCCCAGCCCTTTCTCCTTCCCATAGCCCTGCCCACACCACCCATCCAACTCTTCTCTGTCACTCCCCTTGAACAACACAGCCCCCAACGGATACACAAGGCAGTGCAGATGTCTTCATTCCTTTTATCGTCTGTCTAGTGAACTCCCTTGTGATTTTCTGATTCTTCACATTATAGCATCAGAGAGACAGGAGCTGATAAGCCGTTCAGGCCCTGGAGTTGCACAGGCCTGGATTAGAGTCCCAGCTCTGCCCCAGGTTAGCTCCCTGAGCTCAGACAGAGGCAGATAATAGGCTACCCTCTGAGCTGGGTTCGGGAATTAAATGAGATCATGCCCACAGGGCATTTAGCCCAGCACCAAGCCTCGCTATAGCTGTCAACACGCCTGTCCTCGGGGCTTCGTAAGGGCCACACTGGCGAGTGTCCACCTACCTGCTTGGAAACGTAGGAGGTGCTTGTGTTCATACAGACGAGGCTCTCTTCATTGCAGCAGCCACCGCACCGGAACACGCTGACACAGGGCGGCTTGAAGAAGGTGTTGGTGCTCCTCCCAAGCTCGCTGGCCACCTCCACGCACGTCTCTCGGGGGCTGCACTGAGTCCGCTGCCATTCCTCATCTATAACTGCGGAGAGGAAGCTCCTGGGGGCCGGCCCCGGAAATGGCCTTGACAGGCCAGTGTGCGCCAAGGTCAGGCCGCACACGGTCATGTTCACGTGTGCAGGGCTGGTTATTTTATGAGATGGATATTTTCTGTCCATCCCCTAGCGAAAGACTGTTTTCAGAAAAATCAAAACCAAAATCTGTGCTCCTTCCCAAATATGCAATACCTTCTCTGGTGAACAACACCATCTCTGGTATAAAACTACACTGAGTACCTCCGGAAAAGCTGCCTAGTAAGGAGGTAAACAGAAGCATGCAGAGAAATAACGTGTAAGTGGCATTTGTTAAGCAATTTAAGGACACAGCTGGATAGCTTATCTTCCACTTGAAGTCAAGTGTGGGTAGGTCTCACACTGTCAAGAAATACATTTCTGGGGCGCCTGGGTGGCTCAGTGGGTTAAGCCGCTGCCTTCGGCTCAGGTCATGATCTCAGAGTCCTGGGATCGAGCCCCGCATCGGGCTCTCTGCTCAGCAGGGAGCCTGCTTCCTCCTCTCTCTCTGCCTGCCTCTCTGCCTGCTTGTGATCTCTCTGTCAAATAAATAAATAAAATCTTTAAAAAAAAAAAGAAATACATTTCTGTTGCTTGTTTAAGTAACCACGGTAGGATTCAAAGTGGGTCAGTTACATGAATGGAAATTTAAGTGGAACTAATCTTTCCTTGAGCAGGGGTTTTTTTTCATGGGCGAGTGCCTAATACTGATGTTTAAGTAAATAATTGAATAGGCCAGTTCCTTTTGATGGCAGAGCCAATACTCTGGCCATTCTAGTGAATATGAGAGAAACAAGAAAAAGAGACAAGCCTCTGGGAATAAAAATATTACCTACTATAGTACTAGAGGGCTTTGTCTCGGCAATCAGACAACAAAAAGAAATAAAAAGCATCTGAACCGGCAAAGAAGAAGTCAAAATCCCACTTTTTGCAGACGACATGATGCTTTATGTGGAAAACCCAAAAGACTCCACCCCAAAACTGCTAGAACTCATACAGGAATTCAGTCAAGTGTCAGGATGTAAAATCGATGCACAGAAATCAGTTGCATTTCTCTACACCAACAGCAAGACAGAAGAAACAGAAATTAAGGAGTCTATCCCATTTACAACTGCATCCAAAACTATAAGATACCTAGGAATAAACCTAACCAAAGAGGCAAAGAATCTGTACTCAGAAAACTATAAAGTACTCATGAAAGAAATTGAGGAAGACACAAAGAAATGGAAAAACGTTCCATGCTCATGGATTAGAAAAACATATATTGTGAAAATGTCTATGCTACCTAGAGCAACCTACACATTAATGAAATCCCTATCAAAATATCATCAACTTTTTTCCAAAGAAATGGAACAAATAATCCTAAAATTTGTATAGAACCAGAAAAGACCCTGAAAAGCCAGAGGAGTGTGGAAAAAGAAACCAAAGCTGGTGGCATCACAATTCCAGACTTCAAGCTCTATTACAAAGCTGTAAACATCAAGACAGTATGGTACTGGCACAAAAACAGACACATAGATCCATGGAACAGAATAGAGAGCCCAGAAATGGACCCTCAACTCCATGGTCAACTAATCTTCAACAAAGCAGGAAAGAATGCCCAATGGGGGGAAAAACAGTCTCTTCAATAAATGGTGCTGGGAAAATTGGACAGCCATATACACAAGAATGAAACTGGACCATTTCCTTATACCACACACAAAAATAGACTCAAATGGATGAAAGACCTAAATGTGAGACAGGAATCCATCAAAATCCTTGAGGAGAACACAGGCAGCAGCCTCTTCAGCCTTAGCTGCAGCAACTTCTTCCTAGAAACATCACCAAAGGCAAGGGAAGCAAGGGCAAAAATGAACTATTCGGACTTCATCAAGATCAAAAGCTTTTGCACAGCAAAGGAAACAGTCAACAAAACCAAAAGACAACCAAGAGAATAGGAGAAGATATTTGCAAATGACATATCAGATAAAGGGCTAGGATCCAAAATCTATGAAGAACTTATCAAACTCAACACGCAAAGAACAGATAATCCAATCAAGAAATGGGCAGACATGAACAGACATTTCGGCAAAGACGACATCCAGATGGCCAACAGACACAGGAAAAAATGCTCCAGATCACTCAGCATCAGGGAAATACAAATCAAAAGCACAATGAGGTCACACCAATCAGAATGGCTAAAATTAACAAGTCAGGAAATGACAGACGCTGGCGAGGATGCAGAGAAAGGGGAACCCTCCTACACTGTTGGTGGGAATGCAAGCTGGTGCAGCCACTCTGGAAAACAGCATGGAGGTTCCTCAAAAAGTTGAAAATAGAGCTACCCTATGACCCAGCGATCACACTACTGGGTGTTTACCCTAAAGATACAAATGTAGGGATCCAAAGGGGTACGTGCACCTGAATGTTTATAGCAGCAATGTCCACAATAGCCCAACTATGGAAAGAGCCCAGATGTCCATCAACAGCTGAATGGATAAAGAAGATGTGGTCTATATATACAATGGAATACTGTGCAGCCATCAAAAGAAATGAAATATTGCCATTTGCAATGATGTGGATGGAACTGGAGGGTATTATGCTGAGCAAAATAAGTCAATCAGAGAGAGACAATTATCATATGATCTCTCTGATATGAGGAAGTTGAGAGGCAACATGGGGGGTTAAGGGGGGTAGGGAAGGGAAAAATGGAACAAGATGGGATCGGGAGGGAGACAAACCATAAAAGACTCTTAATCTCACAAAACAAACTGAGGAATGCTGGGGGGTGGACGGGTAGGGATAGGGTGGCTGGGTGATGGACACTGGGGAGGGTATGTGTTATGGTGAGTGCTGTGAAATGTGTAAGCCTGACGATTCACAGACCTGTAGCCCTGGGGCAAATAATACATCATATATTAATAAAAATAATTTAAAAAATAAAAAATAAAAAAGTTGAAAATAGAGCTACCTTATGACCCAGCAATTGCACTACTGGGTATTTGACCTAAAGATACATATGTAGTGACTCGAAGGGGCACGTGCACCCCAATGTTCATAGCAGCAATGTCCACAATTACTAAACTATGGAAAGAGCCTAGATATCCATCAACAGATGAATGGATAAAGAAGATGTGGTATATATATACAATGGAATACTATGCAGCCGTCAGAAGAAATGAAATATTGCCATTTGCAACAACGTGGATGGAACTAGAGGGTATTATGCTGAGCAAAATAAGTCAATCAGAAAAAGACAATTATCATATGATCTCACTGATATAAGGAATTTGAGAAACAAGACAGAGGATCATAGGGAAGGGAGGGAAAAATGAAACAAGACAAAACCAGAGAGGGAGACAAACCATAAGAGATTCTGAATCTCGGGAAACAAACTGAGAGTTGCTGGAGGGGAGGCAGGTGGGAGGGATGGGGTGGCTGGGGGATGGACATTGGGGAGGATATTTGCTATGGTGAGTGCTGTGAATTGTGTAAGACTGATGATTCACAGAACTGTACCCCTAAAAATAATAAATGTTAATAATAAAAAAAAAAGATTACCTACTTTCTGGCAAAACAGGACTTGCTTTTCTCTCATCGTTTATTTTTAAAAACTAGATTCTGACACGTTGATACTCAAAACTTTAGAGGCTTTCTACAGATGTTTTTGGGAAATGATTCAATTTTATGTTAAAGGCAATTTTAAAGATTTTCTTTTAGCTTGTCATACAACTGTAGAGTTTATTATATGTTGGATAGGGTGGTGAAAACCTCCTGTGGTAGGAAGCATTTAAACTGACTCCCAATGATACCTACCTCCTGGGGTTCACACCCTTGTACAATCCCCTCCTCTGTATGGGCTAGGCCTAATGACTTGAATCTTATGAAGAGAATACAGGAAATGTGATGGGATGCCACTTCCATGCTTAGGTTAAAAAGACTGTGACTTCTGTCTTGCTAGCAGTCTCTCTCTTGCTGGCACACTCTTTCTCTTGCCTTGTCAACTTGTAGGCTCTGATGAAGCAAGCCGCCATGTTGGAAAGGTTCACATGGCAAGGAACTGAGAGTGGACTCTGGCCAACGGCCCTGTGAGGAACTGGGGCCCTCAGTTCAACATTCTGTGAGGAACTGAGTCCTGCCAACACCCTCTGAGTGAACTGAGAAGCACATCCTGCCCCAATTAAACCATGAGAAGCCACCTGCAACCCAAGATGACACCTTGGCTGTGACCTCTGGAGAGATCCTGAAGGAGAGACACCCAGGTAGGCCATGTCTATATTTCTAAAAAGAAATTGTGACATAAAAAATGTGTTTCAAGCAGCTAAGTTTGAGGGTAATGTGTTACACAGCAAGAGATAAACTGTTCTCCATTTTTACCCCATCTTCAAGTTTGTACTGGTCTCTTCCCACATTATTCTGAGTTCCCACAGATGTGAACATGCTTCTACTAGAAGGGGCAAAGAGAACTTCTGCTCGAAGTACACAGATACATTATTGTTGGAGATTTGACCCCAGTGTCTAAATTATTCCCTTAAAGCACCTTTCCATATCTTTATCCCTCCCCCCCATCTTAGTACTCCTCAGAAGTTGCTCCTTTGGTCACTGAAAACACAAAAGACTGTTGGCTGCCTCAGAAACGTTGTATACACGACACAATTTGCCTTAACTTTGTTTTTTCATCATAAAATCTTCTAACCCATGGGGCGCCTGGGTGGCTCAGTGGGTTAAGCCGCTGCCTTCGGCTCAGGTCATGATCTCAGAGTCCTGGGATCGAGCCCCGCATCGGGCTCTCTGCTCAGCAGGGAGCCTGCTTCCTCCTCTCTCTCTGCCTGCCTCTCTGCCTGCTTGTGATCTCTCTGTCAAATAAATAAATAAAATCTTTAAAAAAAAAAAAAAAGAAAAATCTTCTAACCCAAGAGACCCTTTTAAATTTCCAAATATGAATATTTATATAAAGAGCCTAAAGGCTATAACCATGAGAGATAAATTACCCAATTAGGTATTAATATGAATATTACTTAATTCACGGTTTTTAATCATGAATCCTGGGAAAAACAAGTAGTCAACTTATGAAAACATTCTTTGTTTAAAAGTCTACTTAAATGTTGCTTTCCATTTGCTTTTTTGTAAAACTAAGTTTTGAAATTTGGAGTGGTGAGACTTGAATCAAAATTGTGTGGAATTATGTCTAATGCCATATTCTTTCCCACTGCCTAGCACGACTGCTCAGCCTCAAGGAATCACCCTTAAATCCGTGGGGGAGATGATAACCATTTACAATTGGTGTAACACATCGATTTGATTATTTACTGCTTCTAACTTAGTAAATCACTGCAGATGATCCTCCATGTAATAAGAGACGTTTTAATTAGAGTTGGCAAAATTCCATATTTTTATGTTCTTTAAAAAAATATTTTGGGGTGCCTGGGTGGTTCAGTCTGTTAAGCATCTGCCTTCAGCTCAAGGTCACAATCTCAAGGTCCTGGGATTGAGCCCCGCATTGGGGTTCCCTGCTCAGTGGTTGGGGGGGTCCTCCTTCTCCTTCTCCCTCTGCACCTCCCCCAACTCATGCTCTCTCACTCTCTTTCTCTCTCTCAAATAAACAAATAAAATCTTTTTAAAAATTTTTATTATTTTTAAGGTTTTCTCCTTAGAGAATGTCAATGTCACTGGCTTTTTTTTTTTTTTAAATCACCTTGTCTTTGTTGTATGGTAAATGCTTGTCTCTCTCTATTCTCACAGAGTTTCTCCAGGCTCACCTCAGACTTTCAGACAGGCAATCTGGTTAAGGCCTTGGATCTCCAGGTGAGGTCTGACCCCTTTGTTTCCATGAAGTCCATGTCAGTTCACCACACAGAAACAACTAGAGCTTTGAAACCTCCAGCCAAAGTGGGTTCTAGGCCTGAGTGCCGACTATCTCAACTCACTCAGACACACAATCACATGCACGAGCACAAAGAATCCTCTTCACACTCCTGCCCGCTGTGCTGTCAAGGGATTTGTCCCAACCTCACACAGCCTTCCCCACAGCTGACAACAGGGGCCTGTGCAACATCATCTTTGTACAAATGGAAAAAAGACAGATAATTCTAGAAAAAAGGCAAAAACTAATTTTGGCTTAGTGGCTACTTTGCATTATGTGATAGATACAATCCATTATAGATGATCATATAGTAATCGAGTCTCAGATGCTAGATCAACAACACCACAGTGGCTTCTTGTGCTGTGTTGCTAAATCATCCAAAAAGTTAAATGCTTATCAGAAGCCACACCACTGTGCTTGGTAAGCTTCATTAATTATGGACAGTACATATACGACAATGGTTTTCTTATGAAGAACCTCCATACCCTTACTAGGGAACAATCATCCCCCTTGTTTCAAATTAGGTGATTTCCTATCTGGAGTTTGGATTCTTTTGTCTAGCGGATTCCCCACCTCTATCACCGAGGAAACTCCATATGCAATATTACAACTCAGCTTCCAACTTCTACTTTTCATTGTTACTAAAAAAAGAAAAAATTACAGAATTTTGAAGAAATAAAAAAGCCATGCCTATCACACTACTGGGTATTTACCCTGAAGATACAAATGTAGGGATCCGAAGGGGCACGTGTGCCCAAGTATTTATAGCAGCAATGTCCAGGATAGCCAAACTATAGAAAGAACCTAGATGTCCATCAACAGATGAATGGATAAAGAAGATGTGGTATATATATATACAATGGGATACTATGCAGCCATCAAAACCCCCGAAATCTTGCCATTTGCAACGACGTGGATGGAACTAGAGGGTATTATGCTGAGCAAAATAAGTCAATCAGAGAAAACAACTATCATATGATCTCTCGATATGAGGAACTTGAGAGGCGGGGCGGAAGGGTTGTCGGGGGAAGGGAGGGAAAAAATGAAACAAGTGGGATCAGGGAGGGAGACAAACCATAAGAGACTCTTTAATCTCACAAAACAAACTGAGGGTTGCTTGGGGGAGGAGGGTAGGGAGAGGGTGGCTGGGTGATGGACATTGGGGAGGGTATGTGCTATGGTCAGTGCTATGAAATATGTAAGCCTGACGATTCACAGACCTGTACTCCTGGGGCAAATAATACATTATATGTTAATAATAAATAAATAGATAAATAAAAATTTTAAAAAGCCATGCCTAATCTATTGGTTTTTATTCATGTAGGTATAGCGGTAGAATGCTCCTTGCTGATGAACCCCTACGTCATTTTATGTTTTCAAGTAACTCAATGATATAGTTTTTTCTATTAAGAATGGCCTTTCTGGGTTTGTTTTACATTCGCATCTCTGAGTTCAATATATTTCTGAATTCTGAAGTGTTCTTTTGTGTCAGTTTTAGATCTCAAAATCATATTGAACATATTTCTCTATAAACACAGCAAACCAGGATTCTTTGCTAACACCCAGTCTATGAAGTTAAAGACACCCTTTTCTTCTCCTAGACACGTGCCTGCCCTCCTGAAACTTCTGGAAGAAGCTGCTGCCTGTGTTGGTAGCTGACAAAGAGTGAGAACTGGCTTACACGCACACGCACGCGTGCACGCATACACACTTACACGCACACATGCCCAGGCGCACACCTACCTTTTAGGGTCTCAATGTCATAGAAAGTTGCTGCAAACCTGGTGGCCCGATGGGATGCGGAGCGAGAGTCTGTGCTGGTCAAACTTTTGAGCTTCAGTCGGCATTTCCACAGCTTCCAGTCCTCGAGGTGGGTGATTCGCAGCAGTTCCTCCAAACCAGAAGCTGCCCTAATCTGCTGTTCAGACCGTTCTAATGTTGACCGAGATGCCCGCTTTAAAAAAAAAAAATACTGGTTTCAAAGCCAGTTACTAAAGTTTTAGTTTGTTTTGATAACCCTCATTGCTCACACTTAAATATGTAAATAGAACTGAAAAGAAATTAGAGGGATTATTCAGATGCACACCAGTATCTAGGAAAAATACTAGTTAGTATTTCTGATTCACATTCTACTCATTTATGATTGAATCAAAGAAATTATCCTCCTTGGGGCACCTGGGGGGCTCAGGTCATGATCCCAGGGTCCTGGGATTGAGCCCTGCATCGGGCTCCTTGCTCGGCGGGAAGCCTGCTTCTCCCTCTCCCACTGCCCCTGCTTGTGTTCCCTCTCTCACTGTTGCTCTCTGTCAAATAAATCAATACAATCTTAAAAAATAATAATAAAATAAATAAAAATAAATATAAAAAATTATTCCCCTTGGGTTCTTGGAACAAAAAACAACATCAAAGTGGGTTGAATGGTGGACTTTAAAATGATATGTCCACCTACTAACCCCCAGAACCTGGGCATGTGACTTTATTTGGGCAAAGGATCTTTGCAGATGTCATGAAGTTAATGATCATCAGAGGAGACCATCTGGGATTACCCAGGTGGACCCTAAATACACAGACAAAATGTCCTTATAAGAGGCAGAGGGGGGAAGACATGGGCACAGAAATGTTGTGAAGATGGAGGCAGAAGTTAAAGGAATGCAGCCATAAGCCGGGAATGGCCTGGAGCCCCCAGAAGCTGGATGAGGCAAGGAAGGCTTCTCTCCAAAAGCCTTTGGAAGGAGCACAGGCCTGTCGACACCTTGATTTCACAATTCTGGATTCCAGAACTGTGAGAGAATCCATCTTAATTGTTTTAAGCCACCCACTTTGTGATAATTTTGTACAGCAGCCACAGGAACCAAATACAGGTTTCAAAATCATACTATTTTTGTGACAGGAGCCAGTGACAATTGCTTTCGTCCCTGTGATCTGAGAAACTGGTCCACAAAGTCCCAGGGACCCGGCCTGCAGTCACATGAGACAGGAAGGTTTTAAGATCCTGAGACTTTTTTTGGAAAAACCTGTTTACTATTTCAAAGACATCTTTCTTTTTCTGAGAAAATGCACTTCTAAAGTTTATGTTAAAATTTGCTTTCCACACCATTGCACGAGCTGAATTGGCTGACACAATGCATGGATTTGTGCATGTGTCATGCACAAGTGACAAATGACCCCGCTAATACAATGTTTTCAGTATGGTAGCTCAATTGTTTAAAATTTGGGGCTAGGTTATATAAACAATGATTTTCACATACAATGAAATACTACATGGTCATCAAAACCAGTGATAGAGATATATACTAGGACAGAATGACACAAGCTCCTCCCTAGAACATGCTAGAAAAACCGTACAGGGGTCTGTCCATGGTTGGGGACCCAGATTTTCTCCTGCTGAGCCTGGGGTTACTGGATCTTTGTTTTCCTGGGCAGCTTGGACATGCGGGCTGAGGGGATTTTTAGAGCTGGGTGAGGGGGGAGCCGCAGGACCAGGGCAGCTGCAGGATGGTACTGAGAAAGGTTGACAGAGAGGTGGAGATCGGCTGCCTGCTGCAGGGGGAGGAAGAGAGGGGAAAGAGAGGTGAGCAGATGGGGCCTTTAGGAAGTTTTATGTTGAGCGGTGTGATGTGCGCCATCCTCCTCCACTGCCCCTCAGAAACTTTAGTTAAAATCTGCCTCATTCATCAGTATTTTAGGAGTAGGACTTTTTGTTTTTAGATACGATGATGGATACTGAGTGTTGTCCAAAAGTGGGTGCTCAGAGGAGCGAGTGTGGTCCAAGTCATGTATGATTCCGTTATGATGTCTCTTTAATTTATGTGTGTAAGACGTACATGATATATGTATGCATAAACAATTAATCGTTGTTAATCATGTATATAAAATTATATATACAATATCTGGAGGGATTTAGATGAAAATATAAACAATGGTTCCTGCTCTAGATCAGGGGCTGTCAAACTACAGCCCCCTTGCCTAATTCAGCCTGCCGCCTGCCTGTTTTATGAATAAAGTTTTATCGGCACATGCCGAGCACATTCATTTACATATTGTCTATAATGGCAGGGTTGAGAAGTTGCAACAGAGACCTTCGCAGCAGTTTGAATCTTGAGGCCATTCCAAATTTCAATTCTTTATCTTTTCAAGCATTATATTTTTCATTATTCTATGTATTACATTGTCTCAATTATTTCTGAAATACTTACCAGACATGTATTGGAGCCTTTTAGTGATCTTACAGGTCTCTTAAATGTGCTTTCACCTTTATGTTTGGTTCTCCCTTCATCTCTCTTCAATGTGTTAAATTAATTGGTTCATCTTCCCAATCACCAGTTCCCCAACTGTGTGAGCCTAGAGTTTATTTTGGTAAGTTTTTAATTTCAATCACCATATTTCTAATTCCATTTCACTTCGTTTCTGTATGTTTCTCCTAATTTGTCATTGTATCTTATATTATTCCTTTCTTTATCTCTTTGAGGGTTCCAAATACACTTATTTCTTCAAATTCTATTTTAAATTAATATATATATGATTTATATCCTGATGATAAACTTCATTGGCTGTCTTTCTTAGTAATAATCACCTGTATGTGCTTTGGAATTTTGTTTAGTAGTTTCACCTTCATTGGGGACGGGGTTGTCTTTTTTTTTCTCTATTCTTCCTTCACTGAGAAGTTCTGCGGTTATACCCCCTGACTCCCAGAACCCTGAATCCAGAATCTTGCTGAGTATTTATGTCTCAGGGATCAGCTTAGTTCAAGTCCTGGCTGCTAGGAAGTATCTGCTTTCTCCTTTACCTCTAGTTAAGCAGCTTCATAGAAGACACGCTCCGGGCAGCAGTGAATGGGAACTCTTCCTTTGGCTTCCGGAGAGCTGATGGAATGCACTCCCAGAGCATCCTGCCCACTGACGTTGAACTCTCGGGGGCCTCCACCTTCCAGACCCAGCTCTGCAACTTCAGCTTCATGTTTCTTGAAAGTTTAGTTGTACTGAGATATAACGGACATACCACTTGGCATAAGTTTAGGGTGTACAATGCATTGATCTTTTCGGCTTCGTGGTCTTGGTACCATTTCTGCCAGTGTTTGCCATCTGCACATGTTTACCAGCATTGGATCAATTTTTTTAAAGATCTTATTTATTTATTTGAGAGAGACGGAGATAGCGACAGAGATAGTAAGAGAGGGCATGAGCAGGAAGGAGAGGGGGAGGCAGGCTCCCCACTGAGCACAGAGTTCAAACTGGGGCTCAATTCCAGGACCCTGAGATCATGACCTGAGCCGAAGGCAGACGCTTAACCGACTGGGCCCCCCAGGCGCCCCTTGATCAATTCTCTATTTTACCTATCATGGCTATGGACTAGAAAAGATCTCAAAACATGAACTGAGAAGGTCATCCTGCTTGGAAGTTCAGATATGAGTGTGTGTGTGTGTGTGTGTGTGTGTGTGTGTGTGTGTGTGTGTGTGTAATAAAAGCGGGGGAGCTTTGGAAAATGTTTCTAAGCCAAGGTTAAGTGCCACCAGAGAGGAAGACACGGAATACATATGCAGGAAAGAAAGCAGAGGGGCTGGTTTGACCTAAGTTCCAGAGATAAATGCATGAATGGATGAAAGGGTCACCTTCCAGAATAGGAGGCCTGCGGAGAATGACATGGGTTTGTGGATTGTAAGGCTGCTTGGGACCTAGGATTTCTCACTTCTCTGTGAAGTTTAAATCGAGGTAATTTTTGGGGAGCATGGGGAGGAGGAAGCTTGGAGAGCAAAGATAGGGTTTGTGGAACAGGCATCAAGTTTAAGGGGCAGGCCACAGTTTTTTCATCTAGGGAATCTGGGGATGAAACTGCCTAAATGTTCAACTGTCAATTTGGAAAAGCAGTGATTCTCCATTAAAGACTCATTTGTCGGGTGCCTGGGTGGCTCAGTGGGTTAAGCCGCTGCCTTCGGCTCAGGTCATGATCTCAGGGTCCTGGGATCGAGGCCCGCATCGGGCTCTCTGCTCAGCAGGGAGCCTGCTTCCCTCTCTCTCTCTCTCTGCCTGCCTCTCCATCTACTTGTGATCTCTCTCTGTCAAATAAATAAATAAAAAAAAAATCTTTAAAAAAAAAAAAGACTCATTTGTCAATAGCCCCTCTTTTTCTGATTATTCATTGCCTCTTCTGGTTGGACAGTATTACTATTTCATACTCAATGTCATCCTTGAAATAAAATTTTGTTACACCATTGCTTCCAGATGAAAATAAACCAAATACCTTTCTAATGTTTTAAAAGTCACGTTGTATCTGAAGGAGTTTTATTTATTGAGGCAAATTTCATTCAATACCATCCATAAATATAGAGCGATGGATGTACGCATAGCTCTGACAGGCTTCAATTCAATCTCAGAAATGGTTTTAAACTACCCAACTGAGAACTCTGCAGAAAGATTTCAAATCTCTGGATTGCATGAAAGGCGCTGAGCAGCTCAAGACTTCCCTCATCATAAAAAAAAAAAAAAAAAAAGCAGCGTTTACTCAAATACTCAGAGCTATTTAAGCGTGCTGTAAGTCTCATAATTTCAAATCTAGTTTGAAATCGCTGAGAAATTGCAGGTGCTCATTTTACTACTACAAGTGGGAGTACTAAGCACTCAGCATCAGCCTAAACCTGACGACTCATTTGTCAGTGGATACGTCTACAAAGGATCAAGAACGGTGGCTGGGCTCCAATAGACTTTCCGCGCTGGTTGATTTTTGTATAATTAACTTGATGCTATCTGCTTGGGGAAGACAAAAATTAAAATCGCCAAGTATAAAATAGAGTTCCGAATATATATTTAAACCATTGATTTCAACGGTTTTAACTACCAAACATTTGCCAAATGAGCTGCTCGTAATTTCTTCCTCTTTTCTAGTGGAAGTCCTAGTCAAAACTAAAGTAATTAGAAAGCACTCAGCAAGAGGAAGAAGTGAAGCAGGCTTGCCTGGTCTCTGCTTTTTGTTACAGCGTCTTTTTATTCACTTGTGTGATAATTGATCTGATACTGTTAGCAATTTCACTCCTAAATAACAAATCATTCTCTGATGTCCTGGCGACCAGAGCCAGTTTCTAAAATGTGAGGCTCGTCTACGGCCATACCACCCTGAACGTGCCCGATCTCGTCTAAAATGTGAGGCTTAAAGCCTTTGTAACAAGATCGTACATTTATTTATTTATTTATTTATTTATTTATTTATTTATTTATTTTCGTACCCTTATTTAAATGTATACTGGTCCCTGCAGGGCAAGAGGAAGGAAGGGGAACCATTTTTCCTTTTGTTAATTGCTAAGGTCACCGGGCATTCTCCGTGTTGTGAGGAAATCAAAGGCTTCCTGCGTGCCTACTAGTTTAAATTATAAATTTCCATCCCTGCTTCTCCTCAAAAATATCTAGTAAAGTAACACCTTCAAAGAGTAAACAGGGGCATGATTTGGGGATATCAAGAAGCCCTACTGAAAAGACCAGTGGGAGGGTCACTTTGGGAACAGAGCAAGTTGATGAGTGGGAAGACCAGGGAATAAGATTAGGGAGAGGTTGGCCCTAAGACGTACCACTTCACATCCACTGTACCAATTCAGGAGGCAATGGAAAATACTGGAGAGCTGGATATTACTGGACATCCACTTCGTTGATTCGTTCTTTTGTTCATTTCCTCTTGCTCTGGCCTTGGTCCATGCTGTTCCCTCTGCTTGGGAGTGCCCTCCACTCTCTGTCCCGTTGAGCCTTTCTTAGCCAGGTGTTACGTTCTTAGGGAAACCTCCCCCACAACTCCCAACCCCACCGGGGTCTGGTCCCTAGGTCACATGGATTCACAGCACCGCATTTTTCTCCTTCCCAGCGCTTACCACTGCTGACACTAATGAATTATTTGTGTCATTACTTGCTTGGTGTTTGTCTTTCCCACTGGGCTGTAAGGGCTACTGCCGCAGTAAGGAGATGTCCTAATCACATAGCAACAGTAAGAGCTAAAGATTCATTAAATAGGTGAAAAAACTGATTCATCAAACACTAGAGCAAATCTAACCCTGAGATAATTCATTTGCTCAAACTACGTCAATTATCATTCAAGTATCTTCCTCCAGGTGTCCTCTTTCCAAGTCCAAATCCGATGCTGCTTCCTCCATCAAGCTTATATGATGTCCCTAACTTACACTGTATGATTTATGAACACACTGCATTTCCCTTACTACACTGTGATCTCCTCTAGGGTAGAACACAAGTCTGCTTCATCCTTTTTATGCAACAGGCACTTAGTAGATATCTGAGGAAGCAACTGATGAGTAATAAATACATCATGCATTTGACAACGAGCCATCAGGCCCAGGTTTCTGTGATCTGTGTAACGTTTTGTACAGAGTAGTGCTTCTCAAAGCTTAATGGGCATACAAATCTCCTGGCCATCTTGTTAGAAAGCAGATCCTGATGCAGGAGATTCGGGGCATGACCTAGGATGCCACATTTCTAACAAGATCCCGGATGATGGTGGTCCTGCTGGCTGGCTGAGCATACTTGGAGAAGTAAGGGTTTGTAGCAGTGCTTCTCACTCTTGGCTTCACCTTGAACCTCTTGGGGAAAGAAGCTTCGATCTGTGATCCCATCCTCAGAGGTACTGTGCTGAAGCTTCGTCATCAGGTTTTTTGTTTGTTTGTTTGTTTGTTCTTAACTTTCTGAGTGTTTGCTAGCCTTTGGGGAGGATGGGCGGGAGATATATAGGAATTCTCTATACTACCTTTGAAACTTTGCTGTAAATCTAAGACTACTTCAAAGTAAAAAGTTTAGCTAAAAAATCTTCCCAAGTGATTTTAGGGGACATAGGTAGCTCAGTCGGATAAGCGGCAGACTCTATGATTTCAGCTCAGGTCATACTCTCAGGTTCGTGAGATTGAACCCCATGATGGGTTCTGTGCTAAAGAGGGAGTCTGTTTCTCTCCCTTTGCCCCTCCTCTCCCCACGCCTCGTGCTCTCTCCCTCTCTCAGATAAACGAATCTTAGAAAAAAATCTTCCCAAGTGATTTTAATGAGAACCACTCCTCTGTGGGGATTGGTGCATGCTGGTCTAAGTCCAAAGACCTTGGTTAGTGCCTGAGCTAGGTACAAGTCCATTCAGTAGGGAATAAATGGTAGACGCATGCTGAGAAATAATCTTATTCTTAAAATCCTTTTGGGTTACACCTTGGATTCAAAATACTTGTGTAAGTATCTTCCTTAAGTGGATTTCCAAAGCCTTTCTTAACTCAAGTCTGACTGATAGTACACCAGTTCCCAACCTGTATGACTTTTTCAAGATTGAAGACCAACCAGAATGTTTTCCAGGTCAAAGAGCATGAGGAGGCCAGCTGCCTTCTTGAGACCAGGCGAAATGATAGAATAAATTGCTTCTCAAATTTCCAAGGACTCAAAACAACCCATTTCTCAAAACAGAAAGAAAAATAATAGGTAGTACTTCCACCTACTGGAATTCAACACGGGAGTGTCAATTACAATCCTTTCACAAGGCAGTCCATGAAGTATTTAAAAGAAAATATAAATGAGGAGTATAGACATGGATGCCTGGGCGGCAGGAACATGGCCTGGAGTACACAACATGGCTCAGATCCCTGCTCCAAGCTCTCAGACCTTCGGCAAGGAATTTCAGAGTGGGCCCGCTGACTACTTTCCTCCAAAGCTCCATGAAAAGCTTATCTTGAGCCATCCGTTCCCATGCTATTAGGAGTCTTCCCATTCTAGATATGGGAAAAGACCAGCTTTGCAAAATTCCTCTCTGGACCTCTGTGAGAGCAGGGAGTCTGAGCCTGGGACTCCACGCCTCTTAAAAACAGTTTATGTTATTTTGTCAAACATGTTGGCAATATCTTCAGGAAGTTTGATAATAAGGAGGTGGAGTGACTAGAATTTATATATTGGGAAAATCCAGAAACTTCAGGGTGGGCTATGGAGGAAACACATTTCACACGACTTTCCCTAGATCTGCTTAGGGATTTACAAGTGTTGCCTGGGGTCACAGTTCTATTACTTGCCCCTGGAGGTCAGGGGCATCACAGCAGTTAGCAATTTCCCTTTGCAGTGGGTTTGGGTTTGTGGATCAGGTTACAACACAAATATTTCTGCGTTCCCTTCACCTCTTAGTAACTTCTGTTTTGCGGCAATAGCAGCTGGCATTTCAGTTCCAACAAAATGTTTAAAGCTTAGCCAAAACCACCAAATTTTTCTCAGTTTGGGGTCCAGGTGGCACAGACATCCTCCCAGCTGTCCTCCCCAAATACAGTTCCCCCTGTCCCCCGAGTCCCTGGGCCACGTCACCTTGATGAGTCCAAATGAACTTTTCTGCCTTTGCCTCCTGCAGCTCCCAAGTGAAAATAATATTCCCTGAAAAGAAGCTTAAACCACAGCTAACTGGAGAGGGGAATGCATGGAGTTGAGTTGTTAATGGAACAGCACTCTGGAGCATGTGTTGGCAGTTTCTGACAAAGTTCAGCAGACACCCAATATATGACCCAGCGGTCACACTCCTGGGAATTGACCCTTGATAAAAGAGGACTTAGGTTTACCCCAAAGCCTTTACACTAAGGTTTGTTTACAATAGCTTTCTTCATCATAGTCCCCATACTGGAAACAACCCATATGTCATTCAATGTGTGAGTACTTAAGCAAACTGTGCCATCCAGCCTGTGACATACCACTCAGCAAGAAAACAGAACGATCTGGTGCGCCAGGGGACTCAGATGGGTCCGCAGGGCATTGGCAGTGAAAGAAGCCAATCTTAAGAGGTTATGGACTGTATGACTCCATTTACGACATTCTTAAAAAACCCCAATGATTGTGCTGGAGGACAGATCGGAGGCTGCCAGGGCTTTGGCGGGAGGATGTGACTCGGAAAGGAGAGCATAAATGAATGTTTCCCTATCCTGATTACGGCGCTGGTTACGCAAATCTCTACAGTGTGTTTAAATTCATGGAACTGCCCGCCAAAAGGGGAAAAATGTTAATGACTTTTAAAAAAATAAAAAAATAAAGCGAGCAGGCTTCAAATCAAGGCACTGCTCCTTTTTAGCTATGTGACTGAGGGTCAATTATTGAACTTCCTTAAAGCTGGATTTCCTTCCCTCGTTTTATGGCTGGTGATGCTCCCAGTGCCCACCCCAGTACCTGATGGGGAGATTCATGAGGTCTGATGGGGGAAAGGGGCAGGCACCGAGTAGGCATTTAGTAATGTTAAGGCCCTTTCTTTCCTTTCTCTGGTGGTGGGGGGTGGGGTGCAGCATCTGGGCCTGCACTGCGGTTCAGAAGTTTGTGTGTCTTCTGGCCCCTGGTCCCCCTCAGTAACTGGAGGCGAGTCTGACAAGAGCAAGATGGCGCAACTTCCGTCACAGTAATTAAAAACTGAAAAGAGAAAAAGTTTTCCAGGGTAAAGCAAGGACAAGTTTTTTCATCTTCTTTTTTAACATTTGTTGGAAGGGTTTTCAGATGAAAGGCCAATTTCAAAGTAATCTGCCCAGGCTTTACGTAATATCTGTATAGACGGATGAAGAAACAACCCACATCTTAAACCTTTGTATTCTGTTATTGGGAGTCTGGTCTTACCCAGAACAGATGGTACCTAATAGAATGGGGTGCACCAACTGAGGGCAGGAAGGAGAATGCAGCCTTGTTAGAAATTACTGCTGTGCCTGCTTGGAGGGAGCCGAGGGCCTGGTCCTTCTCTGAAATCCAGGAACCTGGTCATCTTGGGGCCTCATGTTCTTGGTGGCTCTTTGACTTATGTAGTTCTGTACCGAAATGCATATCTGTAAGAAACCTTGGGTGTTTAATTAAACTTGATTAGGGAAAAGGATTGCAAACTCAGGGAAACCATGTACATGCATTTCTCTGTGCGTGCAAAGCCGTCTGGGTATTTTAGGGAGATACTGGAGGACTAAGATGCCTGGGACCTCCACATCCTCCAGTTTGATGAGTGCTGTGGGTGGTTTTCTACCCAGCCAAATGTGGAGATCTGGGGATACCTCTATGCTCCCTTTACATTTTTTAAAGTCTGAATATTAAAAATTTTTTTATTAAATTCAATTTAGTTAACATGCCCCTTCACATATTTCATTTATTTTTATTTTTTAAATAGGCTCTACACTGGGTGTGGTCCCAGTGTGGGGCTTGAACTCATGACCCTGAGATCAAGAGTTGGAGACTTAACCGACTGAGCCACCCAGGCACCACCCCCTCCCTTATGTGTTTTAAATCCATGTTCCACTCAATGGCTCTGCTCCCATCTGATGTATCTGTGCTTAGGAAATGTGGGGCAGATGACTGTGGGATGCACTCGAGTGGCAAGACTCAGAAGGATGCTCTGAATAACCCCAAGAGTATATATTCCTGAGGTCTGTTACAGTTTCTTTACACCGATGTCAAAGATCAAGGGCCCAATTTGTAAGAAAACAACTCAAAGCCTTCATGGTAATATGGTTATTGTTAAAAACAACCCCACAGGGGCACCTGGGTGGCTCAGTGGGTTAAGCCTCTGCCTTGGGCTCAGGTCATGATCTCAGGGTCCTGGGATAGAGCCCCACATCGGTCTCTCTGCTCAGTGGGGAGCCTGCTTCACCCTCTCTCTCTGCCTCTCTGCTTACTTGTGATCTCTCTTGGTGTCAAATAAATAAATAAAATCTTTAAAGAAAAAAAAAACCCCACAGCTCCACACAAAAAGGGAGAAGTGTCTTTCTAAGCCCTATTGATGTTGGGTCATGTGACTTGCTCTGACCAGTGACGCATTACAAGATATGATACAGAGAGTTGAAATGTACGCATGAGCGTACACTTCTACATTTCTGCTATCACAAGTACCTGCCCCTGCTAGCCCACTGATCAAAGGAGGATGAGAGACATGTGGGGCAGACCCACATTCAACCAATGGTCGAGCCTTGATCCTGACTCCCAGCTGACCCACAGCAACAAGAGTGAGAAGGGATTTTTTAAGCCATTGAAGTTTGGACTGGTTTGTTACACAGCGTTACTGTGGCAACAGTTAATTGCTACAGTCCTATTTCAGACTAAGTATAACATAATCTGTTATATAATATAATCTGAGCAGAGGATCTTTATGTAAATCCTCATGTCTTTTTGGCAAGGCACCCCACTATACTGCTGGGAGTCAGTCCAGTGTGTCCCCTTTTTCCCTTCTTCCAAAGATGCAGTGGTCCCACGTCAGCATCCATGGCTCTCCTCTTCCTTACCAATATCCTCTGCACCGGCGAAGATGCCCAGTGATCCCCAGTCTTGCTCTAAGGGTGTAGTTATGAACCACGCACACCACTGCAAAGTCTACTTTTAGTTTTTCAGCCCACTCTCCTTTTTGGGGAATCTTAATTTAGGATGAATTCAGGGCATTCACCTAGTCAAAATTACACCCTTCCTAACTCTCTCCTGAATGGAACCGTAAGCAGCAACAAAATATTTGTCATGCTTGTATCCCGCAAATGTCATTCTCTCTCTCCAGAAACAATTTTCACCAAACCTAGACTTCAGAAAAGCAATACTTTTGTCAAACATGTGACTGTTATGATTGTTTAGGTAGCAATGAACAACAACCAAAAAAAGACTCCTAAAAATTGGCATTATTACCTAAAGTTCCAGGCCTTAAAATTATCCTTCCTGCAGGCCACAACTGAACTCCTCAGCCATTGGTAAGACATGAAAATAACTAAGACATCTTTATTTCATAAAAATATCATTTCCACTCATGTGCCTGGCACACAGCAGACATTCCACAAATACTTACTGAACTGAAATGTACAGCTGTTCTTTCTCTAGGGACAAGAAGCCGACTCTTGAACAGCAGAAATAAACTTGAGTGTCTTCCTTCAGCAACTCTACCCGAGTAGCCAACCATGGTTGTTTCCCATCTCAAAGACATGTTCAAAAACATTTAGAAGCAATCAGAGCTGGGCTGCTAGTCATTTATCCTGTTCACCAAATATTTCCAGCTCTCTCTTCTGAGCACATGGAAGGATTGAGCACTTCCTGGCCCCTTGTGGTTCGATGGAGCGATGGGTCAAGGGACTGTGACCAGAAGTGACATGAGTCACTGCCAGGCCAGAGCATTTAATTGCCAAAGCAAAACTCTCCGGGGGCTCTCCTGCCCTGTCACAGAGATTGATGACATTTAAGATGTGGGTGTTCAGCCAATTTCATCCTGAGCTAGCAATGACCCTGAACTAACCCAGATGGTTCTGCGGTAGGAGAAATAAATAAACCTGTTTCTGTGTCACCACGATCTGGGGGGTGCTTGTTTTTGCAGTATACCATGGCCGATACTGACTGACAAAGTACTGAACCAGAGTGCTTTGCCATAATCTACCACATCCCCACAAATCACCACATGGAAACATAGATAGCACTTCTCAGGAATCCCAAAGATGAAGGAAATCTTCAAGGTGTCTATGTTTTATCCAGATCTGCCATGTGGCCCAACGCGGTTTTCCCTGCCTCTCTTTCTGTGACCACTAAGGCTAGAAAATGGGTGAAGGGGACATCCTTCTGTAACTGGCTCCTAGGAGTGAACACCTTACTGGAGGGCCTGTGGCTATAAGGACACTGCAGTGTTCTTTGATACCGTCATCTGACCCCTCTCTAATCCCCAGAGGAAGATGGCACATGGGGAATCAACTGCCTTATCAAAAACACTTCTGAATGTAAACAATGGAAATCAGACAAGCTACGATGAGAGGAGCCGTTGGAGATGATTTAATGTGGCAGTTTGTAAGCTGGGTATGTCAAAATCTCAGAGGCCTTGTCCATCAGTCCGTCCACACACACTTGTTACTATCTATTCTCTTATGGGCTTTGTACTAAGTGACCGAGACCCGGTAGCATGCAGTGCAGTTTCCCCGGACTCAGGGTACCCTGCAGGGGGTATGAAGGATGTGGCCGCCATGTGGGCAAAGGAACTCTGGCTGCAGTTGGAGCAGCGGCGCATGCACAATGCCAAAGAGCATAAGCAACTTCTTAAAACAAAAAACAAAGGAGGAGAGAAAGAAAAAAAGAGAAAAGTCCCTGTTGTTAAAAAAACTTTCCTTCTAGCAGAGGATGACAAAACAGTAAACTTAGACACCAATTAAAAATGTCGGGTACCAGTAAACAGACTGCAGAGGATAAAATCATGTAATGATATAGATCAGGGTTGGCAAACTATGACCCACGGGCCACATCCAGCCTACAGCCTATTTCACTGTCATTTGTGAGCTAAGGATTATTTTTAATAATATTAAATGGTTGAAACAAACGAAGAGAAGATAAGGATTATTTCATGATGTATGAAAGTGATAAGCAATTCGAATTTTAGTATCCATAAAGTTTTACTAGAACACAGCCACATCCTGTATGATCTGCCCTGGCTACTTCTCCAACCTCAACAACTGTGGCTTTGGCCCCTGCCTCTAATTCCACCTCCACTGGAGCTACAACCCAAACACCCAAGTCACTTCCCGGCCCTCCCCATGGCCAGTGCGCAATGGTTGTCCCACCCACCTCACTTCCTTCAGGGCTCTGCACAAATGAAATCAGATCCGGTAAGTCTCTCCCACCCATCACTCTGTGTCTCCTCCTCCTGCTTGATTTTCTCCATGGGACCACCTTGAGATACTCCACGTTCTAGATTTGCTACTGCCTGCCTCTCCCTGCCATTGGAATGTAAGTTCCATGAAAGTCAAAACACTGTCCTCTTTCCTGTTGCATTTCCAGCACTGAGACCAGTGCCCAGACATAGTACAGGCTCAACATTCAGTGAATGCACTGTCAACCACGGTTAAGTCCTAATGAGAAGCAAAGGAGATCCTTCACCAACTGGGATGTGATGATCGGTCACAGCTTTCACGACATGCAGGGAGGCCTCAATGTGTCTTGGTTTTATAATGTCCTAATGTCTTGGTAGAGATTATAAGAACTAGTGGCAAGAGAGACAAAAGTGGACTTCACATGCAAGCCACCTAAAAAGAAAGGACTCCTCTCCATGCATCTCAATCACATTCCCAATTACGTGTAGTTTCCCATCCTCACTGCTAATCTCTAGTGGTAGGAAAGACTTAGGTTTAGAAATGTGCTCAGAAACAAGGTTGCTCTCATGTGTGTCCCAACTTCTCTAGGACCTCGAGCCAATTGTGGTGATGATACATGTGCCCAGGAGTTCCAGATCTTACCACATCAGGTTCTATGTGGAAGCGTTCACGTGTCCGAACACTATATTTTTGCTCCATAAGCTATCTTTTATAAGCTGCTCCCAAAAGGGAGTTCCATAATGGAACTCGTTCAACATTTAGCATTACTGATATTGTTTTTCCTAGCACTCGTAGGGGTCTACAGTACAGGCTCATCCACACGTCCAAATCAGGATTTTTAAAATTAAAAAAAAAAGTCACACAAGGAAGACATAAGATACAGGGAGGGTTCTACTGTATCCTGAATACCAATAATACGCTACGGAGATATGAAAGCTTCAACCACCATTCAGGGTGACTGAGTAGGGGTAGAACAGATCTGTGTATAGAAGCAAGTAATTCAACCTATTTAGCCACGGGGTCATAAGTGAAGAAGTTCATAGAAAACATTTCAAATGTCTTTTGTGCCAAGGACTGTGCCTGATCGAAAAGTGAACAAGAACTCAGTAGGCCATGTGACTAGCAACGTCAATGGGCTTCTGGTGTGGGACTTAGAATGTGAAAAGAGGGAGGGGAACGGAGGGTCCGCTTCCTGGAGTGAAATATGCAAGATGCACTCAGTTCTTGTTATTCAGTTCGCTCTAGAGTGGATGTCAGGAAAAGGCACGTGACACCAGGCTTACAAAGTCTTGTTGGCCATGGGACTTCTCATGAAAGTTAAGAGGTACCCCACGTTCCAGTGGGTCTTGGTATCACATACAGTTTGAATGACTCCAACCCCCAGCAACATTCATCCACCAGTGAAGAAGGAAGGGGCTATAAGGTAGTGAGGAGGAGAAGGAAACCAGTTTTGCCAGAAAAGAGTTGGGAAAGCCTATCATAACCTGGAGTTACTCCTTCATCACTCTAGTGATGTGTCTGCATCAGTGATGCTGAAAAGATTTAGGGAGGCTGACTTCATAGGAGATGTCAGGATTCCCCATGACAGCAACTGCTTATCAAGTAAACCAAAATAGTGCTGGCCAGACAGTCCGTGTGAACGACTGGACAGTGAAATTGTAGGTATTTATTACCAAATGCCCAAAATGTCAACACTATGGGACTCAGGGCTGTCACAGACAGAAGTGAGTCTATGTAAAGCTTCCTAGAGTTGGGCAGTGCACATCTTGTGCAAATTTACAGGACTATCCCAACTGTAGAATAAAAGCTGGAGAAAACAGACACCAATAAATCCCACATCTAGATGGTTAATCTGATTCTATTAGTGAGCCAAGATCAGGCACTGGGTTGATGTTGTCTCTAGAAGAAAATGTGTTCTGCTTAGATTGAGAAAGTTAGCAGCTAAACAGCATGTGCAGATTTGAGTTGAGATTTTCAAACAGAATTATCTCAGTCCACAAAGTCCATGCACTGCCGACCCCAAACAGCTCTCCTAAATACAGGTGGCAAGCCTAAAGAAAATAGGATGCCTCACTCTAAAGTGGCATTAAGTACAATCGTCTAGGATATCAGTGGCTCGATGCGTGGTTGTTGCAGAAAAAATATTCACAGACTCATATGATTAGGGTAGAGGCAAGACTAGTCAAAGCGAAGACAAGGACAATGTTTAAGGACAGAAAGTGAGGACTGTGGGGGAAGGGATCCATTTAGGAACAGCCAGGGCTGTGTCTAGACAGGAGGATGGAGAGAAGAACAGGCTCACAGACCTACTACTGAGAAGGACCCTGAAAATGTCTAATAACAAATGGAACATTTTTATCCCCAAAAGCAGAAGAATAAATTCATATCCCAGTGTTCATTACCATCTCGAATACACTTCCATACTAAATTTTCCTTTAAACAAGAAGAACATTAAGAAGCTTCTTCCATCTTAGATTTTCTCTTAAGAAAAAGGGGTTAAAGGAAAAGCCTAATAACCTATACGGTACAGCTCCTCATCCCTCACACGATCCAGTCTCATCTATGTCGAAACTTCTGTTTACTCTAGGCACCTCCCGCCCCTTCACATCGGAAACATTTAATTTAGCTGGGGGTTGGGTAGACGGAAGCGCAATGTGTGTAGCTTCACTTTTTAAATGAAACTCAGACATATAAAAAAAAATTGCTAATAGTGTATTCCTAAGCAAATGATGCTGCATCTTCCATGTAGAAGGTCATGTCTTCTGTCACATGCAAATTCACACGCTTTCTTCCTCTGCCCCAAGAAATAAGTTCATGTGTGATCAGTACATGTGAACCACTTCAAACCTCACTGTGCCCAGGACACCTAGAGAATTCTTGGTGTGTGAATTCTTTAAAAGAGCGGAAGAACCTAAAACATATTCCTTCTTTCCAACAATTCAAAATCTTCTCTTGTACTGTCAAGTGCAGTGACGTTCAAAGTCAAATGGAAACATTTTTTAAATCTATGCATAACACTGGGGGGAAAAAAGAAAGCTTCCATGAACACAGCGCATCTGAAGGATTTCTGAGTTTCGTGGACTTCAAAAAAGCTGAACAGCCTGAGAAGTCTTATTTGCTTCAAACGAGTCCAATTTTCCCCCCGTCACTGAGGCTCAACGGTGGGATCCTCTCTGCCTACCATCTGGCATTGAGCTGCAGCGCGAAGGCTGGCAGCGGTGAGGTAGGGCTGCACGGCTGTGATTTCTCCGGAGTGGAATTTGGAATTTGGAAAGCCAGACCTCCTTTTCTTTTTTTTTTTTAAAGAAAGATCTGAGTAGACTGCCAGACTACTCAAGGTGGCTGTCCCCCGGCACAGTGTTCAACCTTTACAAACTGTATGTCTATTTAGGCACCATATGTACATCGGCATTCCACATGGAATGAGAGGAAGACTTGTTCACCCCAAGGACCAATCTTCTCCTGTTGGGGGCGCTATCACCCCTGCCGAAAATATATGTCCTAACAACAGCTACAAAACCTCAAGTTCACATCTAACTTGTCTATTTGCGGCCAGAAATTCCTAAATCAATAACGATTTACTATCTCTTCCATCAAAACAATGAAATCCAAATCATTTTCAAAATAGAGAGCTGAAGAAAACAGTCTAATCTGCAAAATACATGAAACTGGGTGAAATATTGCTCAGCCAGTAACAATCCAATTAATTCTTTTGCCTTACTCTCAACTCGTCTGGCTCTGAGGCTTGCCCTTAAGAACCAAGGATTCAATTACTGTTGAATTTTACACACTTTAAAAAGCAAAAAAAAAAAAAAAAAAAAAAAACAAAAAAAAAAAAAAACAAAACCAAAAAACAAACAATTTCCAAAAAACCATTTTTCTAGATGGTAGCAATGGGTATTTTAGAAAACCAGATAGAAACCATTTGGATAAAGTACTGCACTTTGCAATTTACGAAAGAAATTAACTAAAGTAACCAAACTAACGTTTGCTGTTTACAAACAACATGAATAAATGGCCCACACAGTTATCCTCGTCACAAAAACAAATCAGTGCTTCATTAGAAAATCACTGTGCCATCTGCATATATAATTGAGGCAAAACTTATCCATCTGAAAAGTGTCTAGAAGGCTCATTCATGTTCTATTACAGCTCCAAAATTTAAAAAAACAACAACAACAGCATTTTCCAACACGCATGGCAAGATTCTTAGTAAGCCTAAGAACCAGAACACTCGTTAACCAATGAAAGATATCTCTGGTCTGCTACTAGGAGTGTTCTGTATTTTAATATTGTCTGGAAAATCAGGGGCAAAGAAAGAAAGTCCTATGTATAAGCCATAAGAAAACTCTGCATCACACTAAAAATTAAGACACCTACCTTCACTGGTCCATGTTCATAACTGGAACCCTGCACCAACTGCAGAGAAGACATCATGAAAACATTCAGCACGGCCCACTGTCTGTACATTTTGAGTATTTTAATATCCACTGATTACGAAGCAGTTGACATCAGGCAGTGAGAGCAAACTGTTTCAAAAGGCATTCTCCAGAAGGAAAGTTCGAAACCCCAAGACACATGGAAAAACACAAATAATCAGTTGTGATCAAAATCCAATGAAATGACTTCAATTAGTCAAGGAACATTTTTGCTCAATCTTATGTGGGGAGAGACTTGAAAAAAAAAAATCTAAATGCTCTCATGCTCCAAAAATAATCAGGAGGTGCATATGACTTGCCCTTGACATGAAAAAGCACTCGCAATTCACTTCACATCCAGCAAATTAAAACAAACAAACAAACAAACTCTCCACCCTATGCCCCAGGTTCTAGTTGCTTTGTGAAGAGGTGGTGTGGCCACCGCAGAAGGCTGGAACCCAATTCTGGATTCAAACTTTTTTCACAACCCTTATGGGAGGTTGCGGAAGCATGTGTCTGAAATCTGACAGAGATTTTGGCAGAAAATGCAGGGAAGTCTTGGCTGTAATCCTGTCACGTCCCTACCAATAGCAGGGCAGTTTTGAAAACTGACTCAAACCGTCAGGACTGCTGTTATTTTAATGCAGATAACCTGTAACCTGAAACCCCAGAGCACAGGCATGAACGTTGCATGGAAACTGCATTGCTCGGGAAGGGACCTCAGATACCCACACATCGACTGCCAGGGACAGGCAGAAAGCAATCACATATGCTCACAAAACTTACCCGTGAACAAAAATCACAAAACATTCAGACACACACAAAAAGGGAAACAATACACGAAATGATTTTTTTAAAACAGAAACCTAATAACTTAGATCAAAATGAAGGACACTGATTTTTAAAGAAGCAACAATTAGGTTTATTTGCATGTAGCAGGAAATACTCATGTGCGTTGCTATAAAAACTGTGTTATCACTTCAGGGTAGAATTCATTAGAAGCATGGGCTCAGTCAGCTCTGGAAACTCCAATGTGCTGAACGGACGGATGCCACCACTGGCAAAATTCTAGAAAGCACGGAGATCTGCTCCTGGGCTCTTCACTGGTTTCCAATCTTTGATTTCCAGGTTTTGGCTCTTTCAAACCCATTTTTTGCATTTCTAAAATCAAGAATGGCCTGAGAAATCTCTTCATTGGTGTCCATCACAAATGGACCTACGGCAGAAAGAGACGTTCACAAAGTTCTGGTTGACAATAATATTTTATCACTAGAAATGGTATGTATTTCTGGAGTCCTTAACCTGAAACCAATCCAGGCATATGTGAGCAGTAAAAGGCTTTTTTCCGCAGCGTTCAGTCCCTGAGGAATGTAATACAAGTTTCTTGACTAGGATCATGAAGGATTACAAAGACCAGACTTCAGATAAACAAATCAGATAAATGATTGCCTCCCACTCAGCCACTGTTGCAATCTCTTCATTCAAAACATTCTTGGGCTTGGTTCCATTACAAGGATTTTGAGAGTTGTGAGGTATTTCTCTCTCTCTCTTTTTTTTTTTTTAAATGAGGGGTAATTGACATGCAACATTATGTTGTATTTTCAGGTGGAGTTTCAGGTGGACAAGTAATGATTTAATAATTGTATATACTGCAAAATGATCAGCCCAGTAAGTCTGGTTAACAGCTGTCACCACACACAGAGAATTGTTTTTCCTTATGGTGGGAACTTTTAAGATTTCCTGTCGTTGTTAGTTTGAACTGAACCCATCTGATGCCAAGAAATGGCAATGTCGTAGTTTGATGTGTACGTGGCAAATAAGGCTGTGCGCTTACATGAAGGGTTTGAGTCATTTTTGAAAATTAGCGGCAACTCATTGGCCATAAACAGGAGATTACAAACATTTTGAGTCAAGAAGCCATCATGTTTTGGATTCTCTAGGGGTTGGCAAACCTCTTCTGTAAAGGACCAGACAGTATGAATTTTAGATCTTGGGGGTCAAACAGTGTCTGTCTCCACTACTCAAATCTTCTGTTGAAGCGTAAGAGTAGACACAGACGGTATGAAAGCAAATAGGGACGGCTGTGTTACAATAAAACTTTATTTACAAAAACACGCAGTGGGCAGATTTGGTCCATGGGTCACACCCTATTGGCGCCTTTGTCTAATTCCTAGGTTTGAACTTGAGTTTTGTTAAAAGTGGAAGAACCGAGGACAGGGGCACAGTGCTGGAAGGAGAGATTGAAGCAGGAAAGAAATGAGGGGCCTGCCTTGCCAGAAGAGGCCAGACCCCTGTGGGATTTGGGTGTGCTCTATGGGAAGAAGTTTGGGCATAATTCTGCAGATGATCAACAGTCACCAAAGGGTTAAGTAGACAGTAATGTGATCTGATTTCTAGTTTTTCAGACTCTGGCACCAGGGTAGAGAAGGGGTCTGGCCTGGGAGGCTGAGTAAATGGTACAACTGTTAAGGGCAGCTGAGATCCCAGACACAGGAGGGTGTGGGTAGGACAAGAAAGCCAGCTCTGGCTATGCTGACAGGAAGGAACTGGAGAGACGACAATGGCTTCCTGGCAGGGGTGCTGGGTGTGTTGTTGGAAACACGGATCTGGGGCTCATGAGAGAAATTTCATCTGGAGACAGAGAACTGGACTCTGTCAGGTAGGGAAGAATGACGACAGAGATCTCATATGCAAAATCAATCCAAGAGGGCGACTTGGGGACATACGCTTCTAAAAGACACATAGAAGAAAGGGAAATGGAACTCAAAATGAGAGCAGATCCTGGGCCAAGGACCAACTTCTTGCATGTCATAATATCGCTACAGTTTGGATTTGTGGAGCACTTCTCCCATCTCCTGATTACTTTCCTGAAAAAATGGTGCACTTCTCGGCTTCCATTTCGACACATTTCTACAGTACGATGTTCTGCTTCTCAATTTCTAATGTGCACGTGAACCACCTGGGAATCTTATTGAAATGCATATTCTGTTTCAGGGGTCTAGAGTGGAGTCCGAAACTCTGCATTTCTCACTGTTTTTCCGGTCATGCAGATACTGCTGGTCCGTGGACCACACTTTGGGAAACAAAGGAAGCACTGGAAGTTTGGAGCCCCCCAAAGCTGAGCTGAGGAAGCTTGTCTCCTCAAATCCTTAAGATGAAGAAGAAAACCAAACCCAGAAAGCATGTTTTGTTTTTCTTAAGAATCTTAAGAATGGAATCTTAAGCAGGTTCCATGCCCAGTGCAGAGCCTGATACAGAGTTCCATCTCATGACCCTGAGATCATGTGCTGAGCCGAAACCAAGAGTCAAACACTTAACTGACTGAGCCATCCAGGTACCGCAGTCTGGTGATGACAACTTTTAAGATCTATTCCCTTAGCAACTTTCAAATAGGCTCTATAGTATTATTAACTGTAATCATCAAGCTGTACATTACATCCCCCAGAAAGTGTGTGTTTTATAATTGATCAACTATAAGGGTTAAAAATAAGAAAAATTATTTGATAGTTATCAATTATTTCATAAATACTCTTTCAAACTACAGGTTTCATCTTTTCTCTAGTTAAACCTTTACACTCCCTCCTGGGTAATAAAAATGGTGTGAGTTCAAGCTTTCATTAGGTAGAACCCCCTAGTACAGTGGAGAGCACAAAGCAGGGGGGCAGAAGACTAGGGTTCGTATCCCAGCTCCACTGTTAATCATCGCTTCCCATCAGAGAAGCCACAGGGCAGAGCAGGGGTCACCCCAACACGGTGAGAAGCAGAAGGGCAGGGTGGCTGGAAATCAGATAGCCCGACTGTGAATCCAGCTATGTGGTGGTGGGCAAGCCAATGAACCTCTGTACCTCCACTTCCTCATCTGTAAAATGGGGATGAGAGTACCAACCTCATAAGTTTGTCCTGAAGATTAAATGAAGTAATAGATGGAAAGCACTTTGACCCTTCATAGTAATGATAAATACTACCCAATTATCTGTTATGTAAATAAATAAAATACATTGATTTCATTTTCCTCATTTATAAAAAGGGACATGACTACATCGATGTTAAGGACATTTCCTATTTCAACATTCTGTGGTGGTCCATGCTTAATTTGTAGCATATCATTACGGACAATCTCTGCTAAGCTAGTTCATTAAATTGGTATGGTTCCCAAACAGCCAAGAGATGGTTGTGGCTGTCTTTAACATACAAGGGTAAGAGAAAAACTTTCTAGGGTTTAAAAAGTAAGCAAAAACAAACAAACAAACAAACAAAACCCAAAAAACTACAATAAACAAACGAAATAAAATGCTTTGCACCTTTCATTAACTGAGATGTCAAGGGACTTATCTATCTTGTCTGGTTAATCTGAGTTTGAAGGTGCGGGCTTAGTTATGCAGTATTCTCAAGACCTAAGCCTCCGAGAAAGGATTTCCGTAACACAGATGGACGGTGGCCTTGGTGGCCTCGAGCAGACCCTCCCTTTCGGTTACCTAATCTGGTCGGACTCTCATTTCTCATCCTCAGTGCAGAGGCGATTATTAAACTCAAAAGACTTACATCCCACACTTCCTTTCCCCACCTAAATTCTAGCCACTATGAATAAAGATTATGACCCTTTACGATCTGTCTTCAGGCTTCTTCTAGAACAACAAACCATTTCAGTGCTCTTCATTCAAGACGAAAGGCAACAAGAACCATGGACCTTTGGAGTGGAAACTGGAGCACGCAAAATGGAGGTCAACTGCTATCGGCTAGGTAGAGTATTAACTTCATGTTTTCCCCTGAAGTTATTAATAGAACAAAAAAAAGAATCTTTTTAAAACAGTATGTTGTTCTTGAAATGTATGATCAGCTGGGTTTTTCTCATTGTGTATACCTGGGAATTCATGCAAGGCAAGCTGATACGATGGGATTTTAAGGCATGACAAATTTCATAATCAGATAGGTAGACTCATGTTTTATAGGCATTTATCTAAGTAAGTTGGCAAAAAATTTCTTAGTAAAAATGAATATGAAGGTGGATTCCAGCTGTTTTTAGATGCTCTTCATTTAATAAAACAACAATATTATGAGGAAGTCAAGACAAAGTAAAGTGAGTAGGTCCTTATTCCAGGAGTTTCTGCCTCCAACTAAAGTCTTAGTCCTACGATACCACTGTTCCCTCTATTCATTTTCGTTTTTTAAACAAAGAAGGAGTGACTCAGATATTTAAGAAACTGCTAAAGAAATATTCTTAAGAGGTACCCGTTTTTCACTAAAAATACAATGGACTACAAACAGTATTGAAATCACTGCTGTTTTTGATAAAGATAAAAATGATATTCAAGCAGCAGGCCACAAAACCTTTCTGTAAGTTCAAGTTCCCTGTGACAAAATGCAAAACACTATTTCTGTTTCCCCATAGTTTGATATTCAATGTCCTACAGGTAATAGATATTATTCCTTTAAAAGAAGGAGACAATGAATATAGAAATAAATGCCACGTATATATTTTCCTCTGATGATGGCACAATGAAACAAAATCCTCGAATTTGTAGGTAAAGAAGACAAAAATCCAGCCACTCCTCCCTTTAATACTATCTATGCATACTACTTTCAAAGAAAAAGAAAATCAACAGGAAAATTGCTTTGGGGCTTACCATGTTGGACAACTGCTTCTCTTAGTGGCTCCCCAGCAATTAGAACAAAGTGGCTTCTCTCAGGGTCCTAAAGTTAAGGAAGAAAACATCAAACAATAAACATGCTTCCTTTTTTTTTGTAGATTTTATTTATTTATTTGACAGCACAAGTAGGCAGAGAAACAGGCTCCCCGCGGAGCAGAGAGCCCGATGTGGGGCTTGATCCCAGGACCCTGGGATCATGACCTGAGCCAAAGGCAGAGGCTTTAACCCACTGAGCCACCCAGGCACCCCTAAAATACTTCTCTTTCAAATGTCTGTTGATTCACACTTAAATTTCACCACTCCACAGTCATTAGGGAAAAAAGCTTTCTTCTTTTTTCTTTTTTTAAAAAGATTTTATTTATTTATTTGACAGACAGAGATCACAAGTAGGCAGAGAGGCAGGCAGAGAGAGAGGAGGAAGCAGGCTCCCCGCTGAGCAGAGAGCCTGATGCAGGGCTCGATCCCAGGACCCTGGGATCATGACCTGAGCTGAAGGCAGAGGCTTTAACCCACTGAGCCACCCAGGCACCCCTAAAATACTTCTCTTTCAAATGTCTGTTGATTCACACTTAAATTTCACCACTCCACAGTCATTAGGGAAAAAAGCTTTCTTCTTTTTTCTTTTTTTTAAAAAGATTTTATTTATTTATTTGACAGACAGAGATCACAAGTAGGCAGAGAGGCAGGCAGAGAGAGAGGGGGAAGCAGGCTCCCTGCTGAGCAGAGAGCCTGATGTGGGGCTTGATCCCAGGACTCTGGGATCATGACCTGAGCCGAAGGCAGAGGCTCCAACCCACTGAACCACCCAGGTGCCCCAGAATAAAGCTTTCTTGATAACTGCATTTTTTAAGTTGAATTTTTAGTTATTTAAATGTGATATTGAAAAGAAAAATAATTTCTGATAGAAACCACACCCTTTGCTCAGAGCTTAGTGTATATTATGCACAATTGAACCTGCTCACAAATTTGGATCATCAGCATGTATATTAATTATTGTCCTGAACTATAATGTATGATGATGTCTGTAGAGCCTATTGGCTTAACTAAGTGGTCCTAGACTAGTTTTTAAGCTTCTGTGCCTGTTTTATGGAGGTTTTTTTCATTTCCATCATTGATCTTTTTTTTTAAAAGATTTCATTTATTTATTTGACAGAGAGAGATACAGCAAGAGAGGAAACACAAGCAGAGGGGGAGAGGGAGAGGGAGAAGCAGGCTCCACTCTGAGCAGGGAGCCTGATGCAGGCGGGGCTCCATCCCAGGACCCTGCAATCATGACCTGAGCTAAAGACAGAGGCTTAACCGACTGAGCCCCCCGTAGGCACCCCTCCATCAATGATCTTAAGCTATTTTCTTGTATTGCTCTATAATAGTCCTTTTCTTTCTTCTACCTCTGAATACCTCATAGATTTGTACTTGTAACATTTGTACTTGTAACATTATAATGATTTCTAATTAATGAGCTTTGTATCAGAAGTATATAAATATAGGGGCACATGGGTGGCTCAGTTGGTTAAGTGTCTGCCTTGGGCTCAGGTCATGATCCCAGGGTGCAGGGATCAAGCCCCATATCGGGCTCCCTTCTCTGTGGGAAGCCTGTTTCTCCCTCTCCCACTTCCCCTGCTTGTGTTCCCTCTCTTGCTGTGTCTCTCTCTGTCAAATAAATAAATAAAATCTTTTTAAAAAAGAAGTATATAAATATAATATGATGTAGTATAATGACCTTACCACATATTTAGAAATATGCTATATTAGGAGCGCCTAGGTGACTCAGTGGGTTGAGCATCTGACTCTTGATTTTGGCTCAGGTCATGATCTCAGAGTTGTGGGTTCGAGCCCTATGCCAGGCTCTGCACTCAGTGGGAAGTCTGCTTAACATTCTCTCTCTCCCTCTCCCTCGTCCCTCCTCCTTGTGTGCTGCCTCTCTCTCTCTAATAATAAATAAGTCTTTAAAAAAGAAAAAAAAATAAAAAGAAAAATGCTATATTATTAGACTAGGGTAAAGTTTTAATCATTATTGCTTTATTTATTATTTTATTTTAAATTAGATAGACCTAAGACATGCCTCCAAAGAATTACATAACATTCAGTTCTGCATCAGTGATTAACAAATCACCCTAAACTCAGTGGCTTACAACAGATAGGGTTTCTCACAGTGTGGTGGGGGCTCTTCTTCTGCTCTCTCTGGCGCTGGTTGGGGGACATCACAGGACATCAGTGATAGCAGGGGATCGGAGTCATACTGTCCATGTGTTCTCTGGAAGGATTCCTGTAGCAACTTAAAATCTCCCAAGTGATCTATAAACCTGTCTCTTTTCCTGCTTCACACTGGCACTGGACATCATAATTAATACTTTTTTCAGTTTCAGGGGGAAAAAATAATATCTTAATTCTAAAGACTTTAGAGACTTTAATATAATAGGACCCGTTCAGAGAGAAATTTACCTGAGCAGATATCACTTGGATGGTTTTAGAAGGCTCCATTTAGTGCAATATTTCTGGGACCTATTTTACATTAATAGCAAAGAAATGTCAAATATAAACCTTACTGGGGCACCTGGGTGGCTCAGTGGGTTAAGCCTCTGCCTTCGGCTCAGGTCATGAGGTCAGGGTCCTTGGATCGAGCCCTGCATCGGGCTCTCTGCTTAGCGGGGAGCCTGCTTCCCCTTCTCTCTCTGCCTGCCTCTCTGTCTACTTGTGATTTCTCTTTGTGTCAAATAAATAAAATCTTTAAAAATAAATTTTAAAAAAAGTAAACCTTACTTTTGGATTTGCATAATCCTCCCTTTAAAAAATTGTTAATGAGAGATTTTAAACCTTGTAATAAGATAAGTAAATCACATGGTTTGTCTTAAGGGTATTTCTGGTTAAAGAAACTCTTAATTTGCATTTTCCTCATTTATCTGAGAAGGTTAATCGTTTGGTGGTCTGGACGCAATGCCAAGTACTGACTGAGAAGACCAATCTTCATAAGGAGTAAATGTTTCCATATTGAGTGCTACACAGAAAATATTTCTGGAATTTATTATATTTGGAATTAGGAACATCGTCCATGTGGCCAGCACGTCAGCTTCAAGTTATTCCTAATGTGACATTCAGAAATAGACATGTTTAGGGCTCAAACTTCTAACCCCAAGGTCAAGAGTCACACACTCCACCCACTGAACCAGCCAGGTGCCCCAAGAATGTAAGTTTCTTAATTCAGAAGGCGTACCTTTTGTGAATGACAAAATATCCCCAGTTTACACATTTAGAAATGATGGTCAAGTTTAAAAATAAGAGTTTTGCTTCTTTTCATATTAGATCAAATGATGACTTTCTATTTATAATTTGGATAGTAAAATAAAGGGACACTTACAGCCGGTGTGAAATGAAAGATGATTTCACTGCTGGGTGTTAAGGAGGCAAGGAGTTTGGATTCCCATTTCAGAAACCTGAATGATGGTCCACGTTTCCTTTCATGACCTTTCCACTAAATTAACCTCTCAGTAGCCCCTTCTCCTCTATCCTAAGCCAGATGTCTGATGTCCTTTTCTTGTTCCTTAAATATATCTTTTTTTCTTTCCCTAGTTAGCCTTCTTTGGAGAAAGCTAATCATCTTTCTGGATCTTCAGTAGAGTGCTGATATGGTTAAAAATCCCAACTGCTATGACCTTCAAAAGTCCTCATCTACAGTGACCTTGGGCATACCGTCCAATGATGAAAATCACACACAAGGAAAGAAAATGGAGAGCTGTTTCAGACATGGGTCCCTGTGAGGATCTCAGTAAATGCCTTTTAGGGCTTGATGAAAAGACCCCATATAAAGGTAACGGGGGCCAACGTACTGCTTCAGGTATAATTTCCCCACCTGAAGGTCATGGTCTCTTTCGGCCCAGGCCATATATGTCTCTGACTTCAGTCAACCTTCTCAGAGTTCTTAGTTCAGAGTTAGGCCCTCCTGGGTTTCCATGAATAATTTCCTTTTACAAATTGCTCTTGTTATTCCATAAATTCTATTCCTAAGAAAAATCCAGAGTTCCAATGATACCAACGATAAATGATCAACGCCCAGGTGAAGGCCCTACGATTTATTGGAGGTGTGGACAGCTTCCCAGCTATGAGCAGTATGGACTCCCAGTCTGATTCTGAAGCTTGAGACGGCAGTAGGACTCTGAGAATGAATCTAAGGGCACGCTTTTGGTTTAAGGACACCTATCATAGTGCTACATTACCTGAAAACAATCACCAGGAAGAAACTGTGCTTTAGCACGACTTAATTGCATGCAATTGTTCTTACTGGATTTCACTGTTCACACCTTGTAGGCCAATTGAAAGGTAAGAGAAGGAACTACTACCAGTTTTTTTAAAAAAATAAATGGTTATGAATTTTTACCCATAAATAAGCGAAAACAGTTGTCTCTATCTTTAATAGAGTGTTTTATTTCTGCCTTTTGATCTATATTTGAATCAAAATGTTCATCTTAATCAGTTACTAAGTTCCCCATGAATGGTGGCAGTTAAAAATTATCGTGACCCTCACCTATTGTTTTGGGAGCGGCCAAAGAAGAACTGATTGTCTACCTTAAACTACAAGTGAATCGGCTGATCCATGAGGCTTAAGGCTTTCTCAGTAGGACATCAATATAAACATGTGTCTAAAGGTGACATCGAGCCTTTCATATCAAACCGATGTGCTCCTGGTCAGAGAGCCATCCTGGCATCCAGAGCACCCATTGTGGGCCAGAGCCGCAAGGGGAGCCTGAGCTCCTGAAACAGAGACCATTTCAGGGTCATCAGTACAGTCCAGGATTAAATGCCCAGAGTAGCATGGGGTTGATCCTAATCTCTAAGAACTCTGAAAAAATTAAGACTATTTTGAAGCCACTGTTGGGGAGTTTGGGCTTCCTCGAAGAAGTCAAAGTTCTGGCTTAAAGACTCTGAAATCTGGCATAAACCAAGCCCCCTGCAGTTGCTACCTGCCAGAGAGGACTTCAGAGTAATAGTCACGGAGGACAATCTCCCTGTGCAAGAAGACGGGGGTCCCTGAAGCCGAAAATGTGCCGATCTAAGGCAGGTTAAATGCTAGATGGAGCTGGATAGCTGGGAACAGACGCGACCTGCATCATCTTTGGGGCCGCCCCCCTCTCCTGCCCCAGACGACTGGCCACTCTAGAGGAAACTGCCCATTACCACTAGTTAACCAGGAAGACAGGCTTGACTGTGGAAGTAAGGAGTACTGAAAGGGCTAGATGGAAGCCAGGGAGCATACCGAATCCTTATTCTTGGCCACAGCTCAGTGCCAAGGGGACTATGGGGAGCATTACGAAGTCACATCTTCCTTCTCTGATCCTCAGGCTTAGTTCCAAGTGCAAATAACCCTGAGCTGGGGCCATGGAGTGAATCAGGATACTTCAGAGGCTTTTTCGAGCTCTAGAAACTGTTATATGCCCTGAACCCACAGGCCTCAAGTATAAATCCTCATTAGGTAACACATATCTGACATGACGATCTTTTCAATTAGGCGTTTAGCTCAGTGAACTTTCTAGCTACCATTACTGGGCAGCTGCTAGGTACTAGATCAGGCATTATTAGCACACTTGCCCTGGTAAACAACCAGAGGAGAAGTACCTTGGGTTTTGTGCGTCACCCAGTCTCTGGGACAAACACTCCAATCTACCGTTGTGGTTTGAAAACATCCACAGACAAACAGAAAGGGACGTGTATGGCTGTGCTCCGACAAAACTTTATTTACAGAGCCAGGTTTGAATTTGGCCTATTGGGCAGAACTTACCCTGTGCTAGACCCCCTGTGCATGGCATCATTATTTCGGTTTCACAGCCAGAGAAACTGAATCTCAGAAGTGGAGCAACCCGCCCACAGTCACACGGCGAACAAGTGGCAAGGTCACTATCTCTTCTCCCTCCTAATCTAGGGGGACTTGCTGCTATACATGGACATAAGCATGACATACCCATTGAAATGCTAGTTTTCTAAAGTCCTTTTTTTTTTTTCATTGAAATCGGTCTCCTGCATCGCCAGCTCCGCTGTGCTCATACAGAGCAATATCGACAGAAGTGCCCATGACAGGATGGTGCTTCTTGGCTCTCCCAGCTGCCTCCCACCTTTCTGGCTACCCCCCACCCCCCAGCTCTGCTGCAAATCTTTCTGGTGGTTCATTCCAGCTTCTGGACCCTTCTCATTTGCAATGTGCCCTCTGCTAGATTATAGGAGGAACAATGGTGTCAAGTTAAAATCAGATAATGTTACAAACAAATCCACTATCAGGAGGTTCTGGCCTCTGTGTAGCTTCCATGCCTCTTTCCTGCCTGGGGTCGGCACAGAGGAAACTGCCATTTCTGTAGGTCCAAAGTAGCAGTTTCAAACAGTTCAACCTAATAAGAGAGGGCACGGACCCCAAGATCTGCATTTTCTCTGGCGCCCAGGAGAATTTTCTTCTATTTGCTTCCTATTTCATGGTGGTGCCTTGGGTGACTAAAGCTGCAGTAGGTGAGCCGCCAGAAAAGTGGGCAAGGATGTAGTAATTCTTAAAATCCACTGCATTCTACAACCCCAGGGGCAGAGTGCCTCACAGCAGTCAGCCTGTCTCTCCACCAATCACCTGCACACTGAAGTAGTTTTCATCCCTACTTTGCAAAATTCACCTTGTTGGGAGCTTTTGCACAATTGTCTCTTCAATCCTCTTTATGAGAAGGACACAAAGCCACGGGGTTGGCTTAGCAGGCTCACACGAGAGTGACAGAATCACCCAATGCAATGAAAGAGACCCAGGGAAGAAACTGACAATCTGGGGATAGAAGCTCCCGAGACTCCTAAAATAGCAGAAACTTTACCTAAGAAGCAGGGGTTGGACCCAAAAGGGACAAAATGCATCATATGCTCTTCTTGGTTCGAAATGGGGCTGACTTGCAAAGGGCTCTCTGTGAGTAAGCATGGAGATCTGTATTTATACTCCTAGGGGCCTGATCCATTTTCACTTTGACTAAAAATGAAATCAATCAAGGGTCTAAAGAAAGAAAATTAAGAGACAAGGAAGACATGTTGCCTCCAGATTCACATGTCTAGTGGTAAAAAAGAAAGACTTCAGGTGAGTTCTGAAGATGAGCAATGGGTATAGAGAAAACCTTAAAATAAATCGATAGAAATAGCAGAGATTAGGACGTCTGGGTGGCTCAGTTGGTTAAGCCACTGCCTTCGGCTCAGGTCATGATCCCAGGGTCCTGGGATTGAGTCCCACATCAGCCTCCTTGCTCAGTGGGGAGCCTGCTTCTCTCTCTGCCTCTGCCTGCCACTTTGCCTGCTTGTGCTCTCTCTCTCTCTCTCTCTCTGACAAATAAATAAATAAAATCTTTAAAAACAGAAATAGCAGAGATTAATGAAAGGGGACAATAAACTTGTGGCATAGTTTCCTTGCTGAGGGAAGAGAGAAAATTTTCCAGCTGCACTGGAGACGGGCATTTACCTGTAAACCAGTAGAAAGTACAATTTAAGAAAATTACCGATTTTTAATACTTACCTTGTTCTCCACCTGGACATTGTCACCTTCCCCCAGCACTGCTGTGTGATGAGGTGCTATTCTCTGTTGTGCATCGTCAGGTCCTACAAAGAAGATGACCCATGAAATCAAACGTTCTTTATAGTACATTTATCACATGGTTACAAAAGTGGTTAACTCCATAGCACTGTAATATTTGTCTCGACCTCAGACTTAAGAGACTTAGGAGTCTCCGTAAATCTCTTGGTTTATTATACCTGTAAGTACTAAAGTCTGAAACTGGCTGGTTTCCAATGCAGAAAAAACAAGGAGGTGAATCCCACATCATGTTTCCACTTACACTTTCGGTGGCAGGCCTAACAGTTCAATTTATAAGCAATTCGGCATTACATGCTAATAAGAATGCTTCCTTGAGCAAATTATACACACCTCCTAGGAATTAAGCATACTTGGGAAAATTAGTAAATGCTATCATTAATTCCTGCCAACAAGTATTTATGGAACACCCATAAGTGCCTAGTTCTATGAGAAAATCCAAAGAAGATCAAAGCCAATTCCTTTTTTTTTTTTTTAAAGTAGGCTCCACGCCCAACATGGGGCTCGATGGAACTCATGATCCTGAGAAGCAAGAGTCGCAAACTCTACTCAATGAGCCAGCTGGGCACCTCTCAGGTTCCTTTTACACAAGTAACTCAAATCTCATTGGGAGGAACTAAATATATTTTCATAAAAGAATCAGAGAGTAACTCCCTTGAAAAATAAATAAGTGGGATAGCTACTGCACTATGAACAAGGCTCTGTTCTAAAGACTATGTTGGGGGGTATGTCTTTAGGATGGCTACGTTCCTACCCCTTCTATAATGAGACCGAC
This sequence comes from Lutra lutra, assembly GCF_902655055.1. Taxonomy (NCBI): domain Eukaryota; kingdom Metazoa; phylum Chordata; class Mammalia; order Carnivora; family Mustelidae; genus Lutra; species Lutra lutra. Next base: position 88,015,965 of record NC_062296.1, on the reverse strand, counting down.
AGATGAAATACAAATGAAATTGTGTCCTAGTTCAACAGTAAAATAATGAGCAAAGTTCAATGAGAGAACAGGGCTGTAGGGGCTAACTCAGGTCTAGGGACCCTAAGGATTTGTCATGGAGGAATTGACTTGAACAGAGCTTTGCAGGATTACAGAGATCTACACCATGTAAAGCTAGGGGATAGGGCATTCTAGATAAGACAACAGCCTGGGCGAAGCTGAGGTGTGGGGAACATGCAGGGCATCTCTAGGGGAAGCGTGACCCGTCCACTACTGCTGTGACATTCCTTTGGGAAGAATGATGGAAATGGAGACCGGCTTCAGATCAAGAAAAGATTTGGAAGCCATGCTTATCCACATAAAGTGGGGGGCCTCTGAGGACAGAGTGGGGTGTGAAATGGTCAGATCTGTGTCTTGGGGACATAACTCTGGGAGCAGAGCATAGAATAGACTGAGGACTGAGGAGGCAAGAATGAAATTAGGATGACCTGTTAGGGGCTTACTATCACAGTCTCAATGAAATGAATTACGGTCTGGGGGCACCTGGCAGGCTCAGTTGGTTACACTGCTGATTTTGGCTCAGGTCCGGATCTCAGGGTTCTGGGATCAAGCCCCGTGTCAGGCTCCATGCTCAGTGGGGAGTCTACTGGTTCTTTTCCCTCACCCTCTCCTTCTGCCCCTACCCCCATCTCGTGTGCACACATGTGCGTTCTCCCCACCTCAAATGGATAAATAAAATCTTAAAAAAAAAAAAAAAGAAGAAAATCAAGTACAGTGTGAGCTAAGAGAGTGGGATGGATTTTCGAGGCGGAGTTAAGAAAGAATCTAAAGGACTTGGCAACAGTGGGAGAGAGGAGACCAATAGGATCCTCGCTAGGAACGTGATAACACAGCGACCAGATGACAGCAGTGCTTTTGCACAAGGGTAGGGACTGGAGAAGCCACATGGGCTGGAATAGTCACAGGAGGCTGGAGACAGGAGGCTGGGATTTGGGCTGGTTCTTTCAGTTGGGTAAAAAAACCAAGACATGCAAACAGACAACAGAGAGAAGGTTCCAAGCAGGAAGAGAAGCCCATAGAGACACTTAAGAGGGATACACCTTAAGGACAGTTGGAGACATAAATCTGGGCATCCCCCTGACATGTTAAAGCTAAAGCTGAATAATCAATTAGGATATGCTTATTTAAATGAAAACAACAGCTTGAGGAATTATTATATAAACAGACACATAATTTGTGAATTTTGTGAATACTGGAGCCCAAATATAGTAATTTTTTTTTTCCGAGGGAAAGCCTCCCTTCTACCTCCACTTTGAAGATTACCCATGTGAGCAACAAGGCTCATTTTGATGCTTGCAAATGTGAAATAGGATTCTAACCAACCGAAAGTTCTTTTTTTTAAGATTTTTATTTATATTTCAGAGATCACGAGTAGGCAGAGAGGCAGGCAGAGAGAAGGAGAGGGAAGCAGGCTCCCTGCTGAGCAGGAAGCCCAATGCAGGGATCGATCCCAGGACCCTGAGATCATGACCTGAGCCAAAGGCAGAGGCTTAACCCACTGAGCTACCCAGGCACCTCCCGATCCCCGCCCCAAGCAAGAGTCCTTAACCTGGGCTCAGTGCAGTCCCGGGACCCATGGCTAGAACTCAGAGCAATCGCTGGAAGGCAGACAAAAACTTTCTTTTCATGAACACGGAGCTGAGATTCGGTCTTTCCTTTGGTCATGAATGTAGCCAACGACCACTGTGGTATTGGCTGGGCCGCTGACTCCATCTCCAGTAGAGATCACAGGTATTTTCCCCTCCTGTTACAGTGCCATGGCCATCTCAAAACACCCTTCATGGGAATCAGTGCTGAGAACATAGAGTAGAGCTACTGCTCCATAGTGTTCTTTCAGATGTCATCCAAGAAGCACACCTAGAACTCTACTGCAAACTTCTGCTTCTAACATTTTAATGGTTTCATTGAATTAAAAACAGCAACAACAACAACACTGTTCAAGAGGTAGAGACTTGGCAAATGACAAAAGGGTCCATGGCACAAAATAAGATTAAGAACCTCTGTCCCAGAAGAAGGGGTATGTTAGTCAATGTTTAACACTAGATTTCAGATAAAGGGCTAATATCCAAAATCTATAAAGAACTTATCAAACTCAACACTCAAAGAACAAATAATCCAATCAAGAAATGGGCAGAAGACATGAACAGTCATTTCTGCAAAGAAGACATCCAAATGGCCAACAGATGCATGAAACAGTGCTCAACATCGCTGGGCATCAGGGAAAGACAAATAAAAACCACAGTGAGGGGCACCTGGGTGGCTCAGTGGGTTAAGCCTCTGCTTTTGGCTCAGGTCATGATCCCAGGGTCCTGGATCGAGCCCCGTATTGGGCTCTCTGCTCAGCAGGGAGCCTGCCTCCCCCTGCCTCTCTGCCTGCCTCTCTGCCTACTTGTGATCTCTGTCAAATAAATAAATAAGATCTTTTTAAACATTAAAAAAAAAAACCCACAGTGAGGTACCACCTCACACCAGTCAGAATGGCTAAAATTAACAAGTCAGGAAACAACAGATGTTGGCGAGGATGTGGAGAAAGGGGAACATTCCTACACTGTTGGCGGGAATGCAAGCTGGTGCAGCCACTCTGGAGAACAGCATGAGGTTCCTCAAAAAGTTGAAAATAGAGCTACCCTACGACACAGCAGTCGTACTACTGGGTATTTACACTAAAGATACAAATGTAGTGATCTGAAGGGGCACGTGCACCTGAATGTTTATAGCAGCAACGTCCACAGTAGCCAAACTATGGAAAGAACCTAGATGTCCATCAACAGATGAACGGATAAAGAAGTAGTACACACACACACACACACACACACACACACACACACACACACAATGGAATACTATGCAGCCGTCAAAAAGTGAAATCATGCCATTTGCAGCAATGTGGATGGAACTAGAGGGTATTATGCTAAGTGAAGTAAGTCAATCAGTGAAAGACAATTATCATATGATGTCACTGATATGAGGAATTTGAGAGGCAGGGTGGGGGGCTTGGGGAGTAGGGAAGGAAAAAATGAAACAAGATGGGATCTGGAGGGAGACAAACCATAAGAGACTTTTTTTTAAGTTTATTTGTTTGTTTGTTTATTTATTTGACAGAGATCACAAGTAGGCAGACAGGCAGGCACAGAAATAGAGGAGGAAGCAGGCTCCCTGCCGAGCAGAGAGCCCAATTTGGGGCTCTATCCCAGGACTCCGGGATCATGACCTGAGCCAAAGGCAGAGGCTTTAACCCACTGAGCCACCCAGGCACCCCCATAAGAGACTCTTAATCTCACAAAACAAACTGAGGGTTGCTGGGGGGTGGACGGGTAGGGATGGGGTGGCTGGGTGATGGACATTGGGGAGGGTATGTGCTATGGTGAGTGCTGTGAATTGTGTAAGCCTGATGAGTCACAGACCTGTACCGCGTAGACAAATAATACATTATATGTCAATTTTAAAAAGGCATTAAAAAAAGTAATTTGAGAAAAAGAAAGGATTAATGTAAATTTGAAATAGAATTACTGAATAAAATGTTTAACTGGAAAAAAAAAAAAACTGGCTTTCCGGGAGGAGTGTGAGAATGAACCCAATTTGTAGCACGTGCTCATTTCCGTGGCGTAAAGGCTCCCACTGTGGCTAATTTCAACTTACCAATGTGAGGTGTGAGGTCAGGGAAGAGGTGCACGATCAGCCCCCTCCAGCCAGAGACAGTTGCCCCAATGCACCACAAAAGGTCCTTTCTCTATCCAAGATTTAGGTCAGCAGGGGCCATGGAAGTGAACGAGAGGCCACCGCGGACTTTCTACTCGTGCATGGATTTGGCAATAGAACAGAGGTCTGGGAGTCTAAGAATAATCTCACTTAGAACTGGGTAATATCTTTAACTGTGCGATGAAGAAGCATTTGATTAAGGGTGCTTTACTGAGCACCCTGAGCAATGGACCATGTCTTTTATCTTCAACTCATTCATACAAAACACCCAAATACGTTACCCACAAGATCTACTCCTGGCCCCTCATTTTAGAGGGAACATTTTAGAATGTCCCACCAAACAGAAGCTGCAACAACTTCTACAGCCCGTCTCCTGTCGTTATGGAGTGGGCTGGCGAGGGACAACTCTCCACTAATGCAGAACTGGGTTCCTCTGCACCTCCTCAAAAGGGAGCTCACTTGACTGTGGTGTTCCCGGGTCTATGAGCAAACGTGAAATTGGAAACAAAGAGTTCATGTTTTCCTAAGAACGCCAATCGTCACTTTATTTGGAACACCATTTCCACCCACCCTCTTTGCCGCTCAAGGGGAGGAATCATAGTGCTGATTCTGAAGCCATAAGCTTATGGCTGACCTTCGTTGTAGATGCTGGAGTCAGGTTTCCAGGTCATTCTAACTGTACCTTAAGCTTCTATATTGTTTTAGGAAACGTTTAAAACAGGATCCCCGAAAACAAAGACTGCTTCTGTCATCTTATCATTTCTATGCTATTTCACCCACCTGGTTATCTCCTGAACCTAAAATTAGTCTCAAAGAAAATATACTTTATTGTGTTTGACTACTTTCAATTATACCAGAGCCAAATCAGATACTAAATAGTTTCCATTGAGAAGCTTCGCCAAGAATGTTGACTCTAAGAGGGCAGTGAAGGAAGATGTACTGGAAAACAATTGAACTGCAAATAGTTTGGTTTGCCGAAACAGTCCTGAAAGGGCAAAATACTTTAACACATATTTTCAAGTTAGTGCCGCGGTTTCAGTGTGTGATTAATCGCTGGTCAACTTTTCCCCATATGCCCGATTTCCTTTCTCTTGTCTTTACAAGGACGCCTGTGCCAGTGACGGCACTTCCACCAGAGTCTGATTTCCTCAATTGTGTATGTACAGCCGAAGCCCCCTTATCTGATGTAATCAGGATCATTAACTGGAAAAGATAGTCGACTGCCTCTGACATTTTAAATTAAAGCGCAAATGTGCATACATTTGCCAATTTTTAGAAATACAGTCAAGGTGGGTCAGCTGATTGGACTGAAGCCCTGTCTCTCGAAAGCTACATGACTGCAACCACTGAAATCCTTCTAGATTACTAGTTGCCCCCATTCTCTTTCTTTCAAAAGCTCTTTTTTAGCAATTCACTTTTACCAAGCATTTGGCTGAGTTCTAAAAATACCGACTCTTCTTTTTTTTTTTTTTTTAAGATTTTATTTCTTTGAAAGACCACAGGAATGGGGAGTGATGGGGAGGGGAAGAGGCAGAGGGAGAGGGAGAAGCAGGCTCCCTGCTGAGCAGGGAACCTGACCTTGGGGCTCGGTCCCAGGACCTGGATCAGGACTTGAGCTGAAGAGAGACGCTTAGCCAACTGAGCCCAACTCTTTTGATACCTACTTCGTTAATTTACATATTGCTTAATTAAAGTGCCTCATTGCAATCACAACTGCCTTTAAAGTTCAATTTGGTTGCAGGGAGTAGCAATGGGCAAGCAGACCAGGGTTGCCCGTTATCCTGGGTGTTCAAAGCACCTCACGCAAGGTATTCCTCATGGAAGGAACACACTGCTCAGTCCAGTTCATTCTAGGTGAGTGGAGGTCAATTCGGAGGGCTGCTAGCATTTCTCCCCTTTTACCGAGATCCAGGGTCCATGTCAAACTTAGTACCACCCAGAACCAGAAGCAAAGGGCTGAGCACAAACTAAGCATGAATAAATACTTACTTAAGTGAGTCTGACACATTTCACTACCTTCATAATAAGCCAGTTAGGTCTCATTTCAATAACCACAGACAAATATTTTTAGATTTCTAAATATACTTCCTCAGCCAAACAGTATACGCGATACTGGTCCCTCTAGGAGACTGACATCCAAGCTGATAAACCGTCCCACGCTGGAGGGCTACGGGATATAAACTCCTCTACCCTTTGATCCGTGTTAATGTCTAATGTCATTTTCATCTCAGCGCCAGGGAAGGGGTTCAGCGCCAGTTTACTTGGCATCTACTGGCTTTCTGACTGTGTGGTTTTCAGTTTGTTTTCTTTTTCTTTTTATCATCTACTGACTGCACAGATGTCAGCTGAGGGCTGGTCAAAGGACTTGATGCCTCAGTAGAAGATGATTGTCAAAGATGTCACTCCAGTAATCTGTCATGTTGAAACCTCCACCTGTCCTTACTCAAAACTTATCAATATCTGTCTTTTAGGAACTTCCTGCATCAATTAATATTTTCAGTCCACCTGAATCTCCATTTTATGGAATCTCCCCAGATTACTTTCTCAACCCAAATGGCAGTCTCTTTATTCCAGCTCAATGCACACTTAGAACATCTATTCCAACAGAATGGAGGTGCGCGGCATTTTGGAAAAGACAATTACTTGCTTACTGGTTCCTGCCATCTGTGGTTTGCTGGTGCCATCCAGGTTTTAAAAGCAAGATAAAAATGAGGCAATAAAGTCAGAACGCGTTTCCTGGATTCTCTTATAGATTTTATACATCAGTACCTATTTAAGAGCTTTCTGGCTTTGTCTTTTTGTCTCTGGCGATTTGGGCTTGCCCTTTTGTTTTTCTCATTCACATCTCCACGGGGGGTGAGGGGGGTAAGGAGGAAGGGAAGAAGATAAAATTCAAATGAGATCATTTGGCCAGTCACTGATTGGCTAAAGCAGAGTCCCCAGACGCCAGTATGCGAGTTGGATTCTCTCCACCGTCCAGTTTACCCTGGACGGATGCAAGTCCGCTCCAATGCAGCACACTGTGACCCCATTTCCTGCCAGATGTTTTGCACTAGTGGCCCACAGTCATGAGAGGGGACCAGGGCAGTGACTAGAAACGGCTCAGAAAACTCCTGCCTTCTCAAGAAAAACAAGGGGATGTACAAATCAGTTTTACCCCTTCGGTTGTTGAGCTTTTCACTTGTTAAATTCTTGGACTAAAGGTCTGCTAGGAAACAGGGCTCTAACTACTGATGAAAACAGGTTTTGAGTGGGCGCCTGGGTGGCTCAGTCAGTTCAGCTTCTGCCTTCGGCTCAGGGAAAAGGATGGAGCCCAACTTGGGGTTCCCTGCTTAGCGGGGAGCCAGCTTCTCTCTCTGTCCCTTCCCCCTGCTCCTGCCCACACAGGTGCGCTCTTCCTCTCAAATAAAATCTTTAAAAAATATTTTATTTATTTACTTGACACAGAAACACAGCAAGAGAGGGAACACAAGCAATGGGAGTGGGAGAGAGAGAGAAGCAGGCTTCCTGCTGAGCATGGAGCCTGATGTGGGGTTCAATTCCAGGACCTGATCCCAGGACCCTGGCATCATGACCTGAGCTGAAGGCAGATGCTTCACCACTGAGCCACCCAGGCACCCCCCAAAATCTTAAAAACAGGTTTTGAAGGGAGGAGGATGAGGGGATGGGCAAAATGGGTGAAGGGAAGCGGGAGGTACAGGCTTCCAGTTACAGAAGGACTAAGTCACAGGGATAAAATGCACAGCATTCACAATCAAGCAATCAATCAATCAAAAATTTGGGTGGGGGGGAGGCACAGCATGGGGAATACAGGCCTTGATATCAGAATAGTGTTGGGTGGCGACAGCTGGGAGCGCCAGGTGTGGTGAGCACTGTAAGGACCTATTTAGCTAGAGGATTCCATCAAGGTTAAAACAATAATGTGTTTAACCCTTAAACTGTCCCTGCTTCCCTTCCCCCAGGTGATTTACTTAAAAACAAGTTCCAGAAACCAGCTCCAGGTAATAAAACCCAGATACAAGGGTGGGTCAGGCCAGGTGGAGACATCGATCAGTGGGGGGTTGCATACTATCTCCCTAGCTACCAAGGAGTATGGGCCCCCCCCTGCCCTTTGGGAGACTTTTTGGTGCCAATCCTAACCAAGGTGTGATAGGGTGGTTCAAATGTCTACTAGGGTAAATTATAACTCAGTTGGTCACCTAGCATCACTGTGGAGTTTCCTGTGTGTGTTATAACCTCATTGGCCACCTGTGTGTGGCCAGGCCCGACCGCAAGGCCTTTGCCCTTAAAAGCTAGACTGTGAAACAGAGAAGGGTCGCCCTCTCTTGTAAGAGGCGGGTCCCCGAACGTTCAGTTTGATTCTTGATGTTTGGCGCGAAATAAAGCTTTGCTTGACCTTCGCTTTGTATCAGTCTCGCTCCTTTAATCACGGACCCATTTTGGAGGGTATAACAAGCACAGCATCACCTACAGACCTGTTGAATGGCTACGTGGTACCCTTGAAACTAATGTCACGTGCGCGTCAACCATACTCCGAATAAAAAAACAGGTTTTGGAGATTATTTGTTAACCTTTTTCTCCGCGTCATCCTCCACACCACCATTTAAACCAAAATCAAATAGGCGCTTTTGTAGCGTTCCAGAAGCTAAGAAAGTTTTCTACCCCTGTAGATGGCTGAAATGTATCAAAATAATAGCATTTTGTGACACATGAAAAAGACATGCAATTCAAGCTTCAGTGGCCACCACAAGGGCTTCCGGATTACTGGATTACTGCAGCTGCTTTTGTGAGGGGAGGGCTGGAAAGAGACCTTGACAACTGAAACTGTCTGGTCCACAGAGACGAAACTATTTATTATCTTGGCCTTTATAACAAGTTTGCTGCCCCTGCCTTTTCTCATTCTACACAAACATTTCTGCTCTCCTTACCACCTCGGAATTCACAGGCTCCCTTTGTTACTTTTCATTTGTGTAGGTTATTTTGTTTCTCTTGAAATCCTAAATTAATGGGCGCTACTGCCACAAAAACCAGTCCGTACTCTTCACATGTATCAAGTACGTTGTGACACTCAAGATTTTCAAAAGCTCTTAAAACAGTTGATGCTTCGCCTCTTTCAGATGGTTAATAGAGTTTAATTGTGATACTTGTGATATTACTACTAATTTTTCTCATGTTTTTTTCAAATGCTGAAAGAAATGAATTTTGCTTCTGACCTGTAATTGAAATGCTATTCAGTGAAAGAGGAACTAAGGCCATTTTTACTGTATAAAATCAAAATACATGGATTTGTATTACCACTATTTTCCAGGAGAGTAATTTGAGGCAACTGAACTCTTTCAGAGATTATGAAGAATGGTTTAAGTGGCTCTGGGGGTCGCCTTCAAGTTCGGAGCAGATGTTATCAATAAGGCAGCGGTTGGGGCTGTATCACCCCAGGAGGTGGCCATATAGGGGCCTTGTGAGGTTGAGTGGCACACATCACTGTCATGAGGGGCAGGGAGGGGGCGGGGGAGGCTGATTCTCTTAGTTCTAGTTTTCCCAGCTGCACTGTCTGGGATGCATATTTAAGGGCAAGGAATTTACCCGAAGTTGGACACAGGAAACAACAGTCCAGGAACTGAGAGAGTTAGGTCAGGGAAAAAGGACAAAGAAGACTGTGCTCTCAAGCCTGTGCCCATTGTGGGTGGCTGGGACATAAGCCCATGGGGAAAGGCTTGGAAAGGCCTCACAACACACAGCCCTCTGTTATCCCACCTGAGGGATGAGGTAGCTTCTGGAAATGTCGGTCCCCCAGCACCTCTATCCTGCCCTGTTTGGGGCAAAGAGAGCAGCTTTCCCCATTTCAGAGACAGCTTCAGGCCATGAGACACAGATACCCCCGGTGAGTTGGGAGTTGTCAGTGGACACCGTGGAGATGAGCATAGGGGATGTGGGGAGGGCACCTAGAGCATCTGCGACAGCAGTGTTCCGTCGGGCCCACAGAGAGACGTGCCTGACCCCTGTGGCGCTTCCAGGATGACAGGGCAGGTAGGGATAGATGCAGCAGGAGCCAGCCTACAGGCTGGACTGGGAAAGACAAGTTCAATGGTGGAGCTGCTGAGTTGTCACTGTACAAAGATTATGGAGCGTGGCATGGGAAACAGGATTGGGGAGTCCTTGGTTCTGGTCCCGGGTCCACCAAGGCATAATCGTGGCAAGTTATATAACTTCCGTTAGACTTCACTTTTGTCATCTATAAAATGACGGTTGAGTCTTGAAATGGACCTCCTAGACTAGCCTCAGCAAGAGATGCGTATACAACCCTTAAAATAAGAGAAGACCAACTTCAAGATTTCTCAGCAGCACCTGGGACTGCAAATTCACCTCCGTCTGCCTCCCAGGAGACAGATTCCGGCTCCCCTTAGCCCGTTAGAGCCCCATCCATCGATCAGCACAGAGATCGCCAACCTCTTAACAAGGATGTCAACCCACAAGATCATGCCTGGACCTCACATCCACACACAGGCCACAGTAAAATGGTGGCTGTTGTGCGTTCACATTCCCCTCCCTCCCTGAACATGCTGGAAGCTGAGGCGTGCCCTGTCCTGGGCTTGCCGGGATGTACTAGGATGTAGAGAGGGCTGGTGCCTGACAAGAAGGCAGCACAGTACTGGATGACATGGGAGGTTTCATCTTGCTTTCTCCCCCTTCAGTCCTTCAAATTACAGTGCAGTTGAATCCAAACATCATCATCACTTACCAATATACACATTTCCAGATATGGTATAAATGAAGCTTGTCCATCCTGAAAAAGAACCAGCAATGTTAAAAGGTTAGCGTCCATAATGCCAAAAGGAACAAAGATATAAGAATATATTCAACCAATCTCTAGGAAATATAAAAACATCTAACAGATATGAAAGATAAATTGAGATGAAATCCTTTATTTTCTCGTAGATGCACAGTTAAAATTTAAACTTCTGTGAGCTGTTAAAAACACACACTCCCACATGTGTGCATGCATGGACACACGTATACATGTACCCCTAACCCTAAAGGATTTGACCCACCATGTTTTATATCCACCCAAGTAGGCAGTATACAGCTACTGCAACTACACAGCCATATGCCAACAGCTGTATTAACAAACTGTCCCCTCCAGTTTTAACGTCCCACTAATAACCGCAACACCTCAGTCTCGCTTATGTTTAGTTCATTGTATATCCAGGTAGTTTCAAGTGGGAAGAAAATTCTAGAAACACACTTTACTTAGTTGTACTTGAGTCTCTAGTGAACTCATTCCTCTTCATCTATCCTAAAATGGAGGATCAGTTCCAGGGATTTGGGGATGCACAATCTTTGCAGTACACGTGGGGTTCAGATGGTCTGTGCACTTGCTGGAACTACATACCCAATTTTTCAAGTGTGTGTGCTTTTCTGTGAGGTTATACAGCATTCAGCAGACTCCCACTGTGACCCATGGGGCCACGAGCTCAGAACCACAGACAACCTGCCTCTTGCTCTCCCAGTGCCAGGCAGCACTGGGTTTCCATGGGTCTTTGTACCCATGACCCAGAAGAGATGCTGCAGGGCCACCAGGAGACCTGAATCCAGGAATGGCAAACTCAAAGCAGAAGTAGGACATCACCTGTGTGCCTTCAGTGGAAAAGGAGAAGATGTGGGATGGTAGAGTTCAAGGTGGAAGGGCAGGGCCCAGACTGAAGCCAGTGTGAGTCACCGTGGTGACACAGGGAACAAAGCAAAGGCAGGTGTGGAAGTATCACGGAGGACAACATATACTCTAGGGTTGCGGGTGCGAGGCCAGGTGGGTTGAAACACACTCGAGTGAAGGTGTAACTGATAACACTCGACATCGACCCAGTCTGGTTAAGAAAATCCAACTGGGGGCGCCTGGGTGGCTCAGTGGGTTAAAGCCTCTGTCTTCGGCTCAGGTCATGATCCCAGGGTCCTGGGATCGAGCCCCGCATCGGGCAGGGAGCCTGCTTCTTCCCCTCTCTCTCTCTCTCTGCCTGCCACTCTGCCTACCTGTGATCTCTATCTGTCAAATAAATAAATAAAATCTTAAAAAAAAAAAAAGAAAAAAAAAAGAAAATCCAACCGATGGCGAAACAAACCAAGACACTTAGGCGGACACCAGAGGAGGTCTTCTCACTCTCCCACTGCCCAGTTTTTCCTCTCTGAGATTTCACCAGCCTCAGTTGAAGGCCTCTGGAAGTAATTTGACTTGCTGATGGCTCACTCCCCCTTGTTCTCCTACGTCTGGACCCACATGCTCAGTCTCCATGCACGTAGCCAACAACACACACTCCTGCACATGCGCTGTGGGCGGAGTCACTGGGATGAAGAAGGCCCAGCTGGAATGTGTGAGTTGTGCAATGTGGTTCAGGGAGGTTCGTGATGCAGAAAGCCCAGGCCAATGATCCACAGCCCACTTCCACATGTGTTATCAGAGCCGGCCAGGCTCTACTACAGAACAGCCCTCTCTGCTTTCTCATGGCGGCTCAGCCGCTCCAGTCCTACTGGGCCTGATGCGAACCATAATTCTGCAACAAAACCTCTTTCCTCGCTGATTTTTTTATTTAAAAAAAAAATCCACCACTGAACACTGTTTACATTGATTTTTCAAAGTGCAAACATTTTCGCTGTGTTTCTCTGATTAAAAAAAAAAAACCCTCAGGAGTCAAGATGGCGGAGAAGTAGCAGCTGAGACTACTTCAGGCAGCAGGAGATCAGCTAGATAGCTTAGCTAAAGATTGCAAACACCGACAAATCCAACGGGAGATCGAAGAGAAGAAGAAGAGCAATTCTAGAAACAGAAAATCAACCACTTTCTGCAAGGTAGGACTGGCGGAGAAGTGAATCCAAAGCGATGGGGAAGATAGACCGCGGGGGGAGGGGCCGGCTCCCGGCGAGCGGCGGAGCAACGGAGCAAAATCAGGACTTTTAAAAGTCTGTTCCGCTGAGGGACATCGCTCCAGAGGCTTAACCGGGGTGAAGCCCGCGCGGGGTCAGCGTGGCCTAAGTCCCGCAGGGTCACAGAAGGATAGGGGTGTCTGAGTGTCGCAGAGCTCACAGGTATCAGAACGGGGAAGCCGGCTACAGAGACAGAGCCGAGGAGTGAGCTCTAAACTCGGGGTTACCTTGAACCGGTCGCAGGCTCGGTCAGCTCGGAGCGCGGCCGGAGGCCAGGGTGACGGGAGTCATTGGGCACTGTTCTCTGAGGGCGCACCGAGGAGTGGGGCCCCGGGCTCTCGGCTCCTCTGGGCCGGACACCGGGAGGCCGCCATCTTCATTCCCATCTTCCAGAACTCTACGGAAAGCACTCAGGGAACAAAAGCTCCCGAAAGCAAACCCAGCAAACCCGAGCGGATTACTCAGCCCGGCCGGGTAAGGGCGGTGCAACTCCGCCTGGGGCAAAGACGTTTGAGAATCACTACAACAGGCCCCTCCCCCAGAAGATCAACGAGAAACCCAGCCAGGACCAAGTTCACCTACCAAGGAGTGCAGTTTCAATACCAAGGAGAGGGCGGAATTCCAGAGGAGAAGAAAGCAAAGCACGGAACTCATGGCTTTCTCCCCATGATTCTTTAGTCTTTAGTAGTTAATTTAATTTTTTTTTCTTTTTCAATTTTCTTTTTCTTCTGCTAAATTTTTTTAACTTTTACCCTTTTCTTTTTTAACGTTTTTTAACTAGTTTATCTAATATATATATATATGTGCATATATATATATATATTCTTTTTTATATTTTTTCTTTATCATTTTCTTTTTTAATTGTTTCTTTTTTTTTTCTGAACCTCTTTTTATCCCCTTTCTCCCCCCCACGATTTGGGATCTCTTCTGATTTGGTTAAAGCATACTTTCCTGGGGTCTTTGCCACCCTTTTAGTATTTTACTTGCTCCTTCATATAATCTTATCTGGACAAAATGACAAGGCGGAAAAATTCACCACAAAAAAAAAAAGAACAAGAGGCAGTACCGAAGGCTAGGGACCTAATCAATACAGACATTGGTAATATGTCAGATCTAGAGTTCAGAATGATGATTCTCAAGGTTCTAGCCGGGCTCGAAAAAGGCATGGAAGATATTAGAGAAACCCTCTCAGGAGATATAAAAGCCCTTTCTGGAGAAATAAAAGAACTAAAATCTAACCAAGTTGAAATAAAAAAAGCTATTAATGAGGTGCAATCAAAAATGGAGGCTCTCACTGCTAGGATAAATGAGGCAGAAGAAAGAATTAGCGATATAGAAGACCAAATGACAGAGAATAAAGAAGCTGAGCAAAAGAGGGACAAACAGCTACTGCCCCACGAGGGCAGAATTCGAGAGATAAGTGACACCATAAGACGAAACAACATTAGAATAATTGGGATTCCAGAAGAAGAAGAAAGAGAGAGGGGAGCAGAAGGTATATTGGAGATAATTATTGGAGAGAATTTCCCTAATATGGCAAAGGGAACAAGCATCAAAATCCAGAGAACCCCCCTCAAAATCAACAAGAATAGGTCCACACCCCGTCACCTAATAGTAAAATTTACAAGTCTTAGTGACAAAGAGAAAATCCAGACAGCAGCCCGGGAAAAGAAGTCTGTAACATACAATGGTAAAAATATTAGATTGGCAGCAGACTTATCCACAGAGACCTGGCAGGCCAGAAAGAGCTGGCATGATATATTCAGAGAACTAAACAAGAAAAACATGCAGCCAAGAATATCCAGCTAGGCTATCATTGAAAATAGAAGGAGAGATTAAAAGCTTCCAGGACAAACAAAAACTGAAAGAATTTGCAAACACCAAACCAGCTCTGCAGGAAATATTGAAAGGGGTCCTCTAAGCAAAGAGAGAGCCTAAAAGTAGTAGATCAGAAAGGAACAGAGACAATATACAGTAACAGTCACCTTACAGGCAATACAATGGCACAAATTCATACCTCTCAATAGTTACCCTGAATGTTAATGGGCTAAATGCCCCAATCAAAAGACACAGGGTATCAGAATGGATAAAAAAACAAAACCCATCTATATGTTACTATAAGAAACTCATTTTAGACTTGAAGACACCTCCAGATTTAAAGTGAGGGGGTGGAAAACAATTTACCATGCTAATGGACATCAGAAGAAAGCAGGAGTGGCAATCCTTATATCAGATCAATTAGATTTTTATCCAAAGACTATAATAAGAGATGAGGAAGGACACTATATCATACTCAAAGGAACTGTCCAACAAGAAGATCTAACAATTTTAAAAATCTATGCCCCTAACATAGGAGCAGCCAACTATATAAACCAATTAATAACAAAATCAAAGAAACACATCAACAATAATTCAATAATAGTAGGGGACTTTAACACTCCCCTCACTGAAATGGACAGATCATCCAAGCAAAAGATCAACAAGGAAATAAAGGCCTTAAATGACACACTGGACCAGAAGGATATCACAGATATATTCAGAACATTTCATCCCAAAGCAACAGAATACACATTCTTCTCTAGTGCACATGGAACATTCTCCAGAATAGATCACATCCTCGGTCCTAAATCAGGTCTCAACCTGTATCAAAAGATTGGGATCATTCCCTGCATATTTTCAGACCACAATGCTCTGAAGCTAGAACTCAATCACAAGAGGAAATTTGGAAAGAACCCAAATACATGGAGACTAAACAGCATCCTTCTAAAGAATGAATGGGTCAACCTGGAAATTAAAGAAGAATTGAAAAAATTCATGGAAAAAATGATAATGAAAACACAACGGTTCAAAATCTGTGGGACACAACAAAGGCAGTCCTGAGAGGAAAATATATAGTGGTACAAGCCTTTCTCAAGAAACAAGAAAGGTCTCAGGTACACAACCTAACCCTACACCTAAAGGAGCTGGACAAAGAACAAGAAAGAAACCCTAAACCCAGCAGGAGAAGAGAAATCATAAAGATCAGAGCAGAAATCAATGAAATAGAAACCAAAAAACAGTAGAACAAATCAACGAAACTAGGAGCTGGTTCTTTGAAAGAATTAATAAGATTGATAAACCCCTGGCCAGACTTCTCAAAAAGAAGAGAGAAAGGACCCAAATAAATAAAATCATGAATGAGAGAGGAGAGATCACAACGAACACCAAAGAAATACAGACAATTATAAGAACATACTATGAGCAACTCTACGCCAACAAATTTGACAATCTGGAAGAAATGGATGCATTCCTAGAGACATATAAACTACCACAACTGAACCAGGAAGAAATAGAAAACCTGAACAGACCCATAACCAGTAAGGAGATTGAAACAGTCATCAAAAATCTCCAAACAAACAAAAACCCAGGGCCAGACGGCTTCCCGGGGGAATTCTACCAAACATTTAAAGAAGAACTAATTCCTATTCTCCTGAAACTGTTCCAAAAAATAGAAATGGAAGGAAAACTTCCAAACTCATTTTATGAGGCCAGCATCACCTTGATCCCAAAATCAGACAAGGATCCCATCAAAAAAGAGAACTACAGACCAATATCCTTGATGAACACAGATGTGAAAATTCTCGCCAAAATACTAGCCAATAGGATTCAACAGTACATTAAAAGGATTATTCACCACGACCAAGTGGGATTTATTCCAGGGCTGCAAGGTTGGTTCAACATCCGTAAATCAATCAATGCGATACAACACATTAATAAAAGAAAGAAGAAGAACCATATGATACTCTCAATAGATGCTGAAAAAGCATTTGACAAAGTACAGCATCCCTTCCTGATCAAAACTCTTCAAAGTGTAGGGATAGAGGGCACATACCTCAATATTATCAAAGCCATCTATGAAAAACCCACCACAAATATCATTCTCAATGGAGAAAAACTGAAAGCTTTTCCACTAAGGTCAGGAACACGGCAGGGATGTCCATTATCACCACTGCTATTCAACATAGTACTAGAAGTCCTAGCCTCAGCAATCAGACAACAAAAGGAAATTAAAGGCATCCAAATCAGCAAAGAAGATGTGAAACTATCACTCTTCACAGATGATATGATACTATATGTGGAAAACCCAAAAGACTCCACTCCAAAACTGCTAGAACTTGTACAGGAATTCAGTAAAGTGTCAGGATATAAAATCAATGCACTTCTCTACACCAATGCATTTCTCTACACCAACAACAAGACAGAAGAAAGAAATTAAGGAGTCCATACCATTTACAATTGCATCCAAAAGTATAAGATACCTAGGAATAAACCTAACCAAAGAGGCTAAGAATCTATACTCAGAAAACTATAAAGTACTCATGAAAGAAATTGAGGAAGACACAAAGAAATGGAAAAATGTTCCATGCTCCTGGATTGGAAGAATAAATATTGTGAAAATGTCTATGCTACCTAAAGCAATCTACACATTTAATGCAATTCCTATCAAAATACCATCCATTTTTTTCAAAGAAATGGAACAAATAATCCTAAAATTTATATAGCACCAGAAAAAACCTCAAATAGCCAAAGGAATATTGGAAAAGAAAGCCAAAGTTGGTGGCATCACTATTCTGGACTTCAAGCTCTATTACAAAGCTGTCATCATCAAGACAGCATGGTACTGGCACAAAAACAGACACATAGATCAATGGAACAGAATAGAGAGCCCAGAAATAGACCCTCAACTCTATGGTCAACTAATCTTCGACAAAGCAGGAAAGAACGTCCAATGGAAAAAAGACAGCCTCTTCAATAAATGGTGTTGGGAAAATTGGACAGCCACATGCAGAAAAATGAAATTGGACCATTTCCTTACACCACACATGAAAATATACTCAAAAGGGATGAAGGACCTCAATGTGAGAAAGGAATCCATCAAAATCCTTGAGGAGAACACAGGCAGCAAACCTCTTCGACCTCAGCCACAGCAACATCTTCCTAGGAACATCGCCAAAGGCAAGGGAAGCAAGGGCAAAAATGAACTTTTGGGATTTCATCAAGATCAAAAGCTTTTGCATAGCAAAGGAAACAGTTAACAAAACCAAAAGACAACTGACAGAATGGGAGAAGATATTTGCAAACGACATATCAGATAAAGGGCTAGTGTCCAAAATCTATAAAAAACTTAGCAAACTCAACAGACAAAGACCAAATAATCCAATCAAGAAATAGGCAGAAGACATGAACAGACATTTCTGCGAAGAAGACATCCAGATGGCCAACAGACACATGAAAAAGTGCTCCACATCACTCGGCATCAGGGAAATACAAATCAAAACCACAATGAGATATCACCTCACACCAGTCAGAATGGCTAAAATTGACAAGTCAGGAAATGACAGATGCTGGCGAGGATGCGGAGAAAGGGGAAACCTCCTACACTGTTGGTGGGAATGCAAGCTGGTGCAACCACTCTGGAAAACAGCATGGAGATTCCTCAAAATGTTGAAAATAGAACTACCCTATGACCCAGCAATTGCACTACTGGGTATTTACCCTAAAGATATAAACGTAGTGATCCGAAGGGGCATGTGCACCCTAATGTTTATAGCAGCAATGTCTACAATAGCCAAACTATGGAAAGAACCTAGATGTCCATCAACAGTTGAATGGATAAAGAAGATGTGGTATATATACACAATGGAATACTATGCAGCCATCAAAAGAAATGAAATCTTGCCATTTGCGACGACGTGGATGGAATTAGAGGGTATCATGC
This sequence comes from Lutra lutra, assembly GCF_902655055.1. Lineage (NCBI taxonomy): Eukaryota > Metazoa > Chordata > Mammalia > Carnivora > Mustelidae > Lutra > Lutra lutra. The sequence continues at coordinate 87,997,535 of NC_062296.1, read as the reverse complement.
TTAGCGAAATAAGTCAATTGGAGAAAGAAAACTATCATATGATCTCCCTGATATGAGGAAGTGGAGATGCACCATGGGGGGTTAAGGGGGGAGGAGAAGAATAAATGAAAGAAGATGGGATTGGGAGGGAGACAAACCATAAGTGACTCTTAATCTCACAAAACAAACTGAGGGTTGCTGGGGGGAGGGGGGTTGCGAGAGGGGGGTGGGGTTATGGACATTGGGGAGGGTATGTGCTATGGTGAGTGCTGTGAAGTGTGTAAACCTGGCGATTCACAGACAAGTACCCCTGGGGATAAAAATATATTATATGTTTATAGAAATTTTAAAAAATTTAAAAACCCTCATACACATAAATTTCAAACATATTTTAAGACTTGGAAGTGTGCAATCTCTAAATTGAAAATCTTTCTGAAATCTTCATCCTTGGCCCGACATCAATATAGTTAGCAATTTGATATTTTATGTTTTCAGTTTTTTTGTTTTCTGCGCTATATATCATTTGCTTAAAAGCCTGAACAAACTCAATATTCTATTCTGAATACCTTTCCATGTCAAAACAGAGTAATAACTCATCCTCAAGAAAGACTGCAAAGCATTCCAGTGGAAGGACGCATCATAATTTACGCAACCAAGCCCCTCTTTGTGCTGGAAATGTACTAAAAAATTAAGGGCTTCTGAGTTCGACAAAACCTCAAAGCTCTCAATTGCTCAACTGGGTTTTTACTGTGGTTTACTGTGATTGTTCTAATCTCATTTCTTCTCTGCCCTCTGTGCTTCATTCCTACTCACCCTCCTAACAGAAAACTACTCCACACAGAATTGCCATTGGCCTGTTTTCTGTTTTATCTTTATCCATGATCCAGAAGGATCAAACATTTGCTCAAAGTCATGGCCAGGTCAATGGAGTAAGTGCATTCACCTATGTTTGCCCCTTGCAAAAGCCTTCTATTAGCTTACAGAGCCCATCCTCACCAGCAGTAACAAAATTCATGTTACTGGGGGGAAGGCGCACAGGATTAGAGGGAATGGAGTCAAAACAGGGGGAAAGGAGGGCGGGAATTGCCTTTCTTCCTTCCTTTTAACATGTTGTCCAAGTGCACATGCCCCTGGTAAACCTTAAAGAGGACTTCCAACTACCTACATTTTGTCTTCAAACTTTCTAATTGGTTCCATTCTTTCCAACTTGTCTCCTGGCTCAGGCGAAAGACCCTGAGGGCAGGGCACCCCCTGATGGGACCTGAAACTACCCCCTCAAGCAGTAAGGACCGCCCTGAGCCAGCAAGATCTCTCCCACGATGGCTTTGCCCTTCACTGCCCACCTGCGGGTACCCACCCCACTGTGTACCCACATTTTCCTTCTATAAACCGGGATGTATTTTCAGCACTTTGGAGACAATCTCTGAGATACGAGTTTGCAGTATTCCCAGTGTGGGAACAAATGAATCAACTCCTTTCTTGTTTTACCACTACTTCTTTCTCTGCCTTCTTCTGACTACAGTGAAACAAGAGTCCAATTGTGTGAATGCTTCCTATATGTTTAAGAACCAGCACATTTTATTAGAATTCCTTCTCTGCAAGAGTAGGATTGCATCAGCAAAGCGCTCTCTGGTAAGATTTTGGGTCCTTCTCATCCTTCCCTGCTCCCTCCCCCCCAACTTTATGTCCTGCACCAGGAATTAATACCATCCCCCCATTTTTATTGCTCTGTCAGAGGTCACAGGCCCTATAGTTTCCTTTCTTCCACCAACCAGGTCTCCAAGCTACTGGGTCCGGGCAGCTGGGAAGCTCTTCCCCTCCCTCAGGCCACGGCAGAATAGGGGACGGAGGTCTCATTTCACCTCTGGCCCCATAGGACGGTTTAATCAGCACCACATGTAAGTGGGGCTTCCTTTAGTCAAACGTTAAAAAAAATTTAAGACTTTTAAATATGAAAATCATTTTCTGTGGCTTCTGCTCTCATTCCCAGGGAGGTTCCTAATTCTTGCCAGTGTCCCTAGTGAGAACTTTTCCTGGCCTGCGTTCCTTGCTTTAACCCAGCTCTTTCTCCTCCTGCCTGAGCTGGAGAGTTCCTTATTTCAGTGAATTTTGCAGCTACTCCCTATACACAGGATGTGGGAAACCGAGGCACAAGGGGAAAAAATGTCCTTAATACTTAAAGCCCATGGACAAGTCCTTGAAACAGGCAGAGGGACATTCCTCTATAAACTCAGGTGCCTCGCTGTTACTACTTTGCCAAGGCAAGAGACAATCTTAGCCTGACCCTCAGGATCCTGTAAGTCTACTTCAACATTTAAGAATCCCTTTAGAAGGGTGCCTGGGTGGCTCAGTGGGTTAAGCCTCTGCCTTTGTCTCAGGTCATGATCTCAGGGTCCTGGGATCGAGCCCCACATCAGGCTCTCTGCTCAGTGGGGAGCCTGCTTCCCCTCTCTCTCTGCCTGCCTCTCTGCCTACCTGTGATCTCTGTCTGTCAAATAAATAAATAAAATCTTAAAAAAAAAAAAAGAATTCCTTTAGAAGGGTGCATGGGTGGCTCAGTGGGTTAAGCCTCTGCCTTCAGCTCAGGTCATGATCTCAGGGTCCTGGGATTGAGCCCCGCATCGGGCTCTCTGCTTGGTGGGGAGCCTGTTCCCCCTCTCTCTGCCTGCCTCTCTGGCTACTTGTGATCACTCTCTCTGTCAAATAAATAAATACAATTTAAAAAAAATAAAAGAGATCGATTCAAGGATATGGTAGATTAAGTGGATCACTTTTTAAAAAATTCCTTTAGAAACTTCCTTTATCTCTACTTCCCCCCACACCAAGATGCATGTTGGCAATCATCCTCCAAGCATACAGCCCACTGATACACATCTGAAGGATCTCGTGACTGAGTTTTTATTAGACGGTAATAAATGACCTTTTCCTAACAACAGCTAGCCCCCTCAACGTCCTGGACATCTTGTCTCCAAAATTCCTTGGAGACTTATGCTAACCCCTTCCCAACTTGAAAGTATATAATCAGTCACCCACCACAACCCCAGTCCGCTCTTTCTGCCCACAGGTCCTGTCCCCGAGCATTAATAAAACCACCATTTTGCACTGAAGACATCTCAAGAATTCCTTCTTGGCCATTGCCTCCGAACTCCCCCCCACCCACTTCAAACCACATCACTCACAACAACTCCCCTACCCGTCCCTGGCTCTAAGTTCATCTTGGGGAAGTAGCTCCCTCCCCATGGACTTCAAGCCTAGTGGTCTGGGATGGAGGGCGACCCACCTGATCGTCTCCTCCCCCTCTTCACTTAAGCAAATTCTTTTTTTAATTTTTATTTTGAAATAATTTCAGAATATAGAAATGTTACAAAAATAATATAGAGAATTACCATATACCCCTCACTCAGATTCTCTAAAAGCTTACATGTTATCACAATATGCTTCATCATTCTTTCTAAAAATACGTATCTCCTTGTGGAGCATAACAAATAGCATGGAGGACAAGGGGAGATGGAGAGGAGAAGGGAGTTGAGGGAAATTGGAAGGGGAGGTGAAGCATGAGAGACTATGGACTCTGAAAAACGATGAGAATTTTGAAGGGGTGGGGGGTGGGAGGTTGGGGGCACCAGGTGGTGGGTATTGTAGAGGGCACGGATTGCATGGAGCACTGGGTGTGGTGCAAAAATAATGAATACTGTTATGCTGAAAAAATAAAAAAATTAAAAAATAAATAAAAAAATACGTATCTCTTGTCTTCTGAAATATTTGAACAGGTTTACAGATATGATATCCCTATACTTTGAAATAATTCAATATTGTTAAAAAAAAGAAGTCCAAAATGGAGTCATTTGTCCCCCAAGACAGAAAGCCACGTCTTAAGTACAACTTCTTTAATTTATTTGAGAGAGAGAGCAAGAGAGAGCGTGCGCACAGACACATATGGGGGGTTCTCAATCAGACTCCCTACTGAGTCTGGAGACCCACATGGGGCTCAGTCTCATGACCCTAAGACCTGACCTGAGCTGAAATCAACAGTCAGACACTTAACTGACTGAGCCACCTTAAGGTGCCCCTTAATTACAACTTTGAACTTCTCCCAAAAATGTGACCTTTTAAGAGTCTCCCTGAAATGCCCTGACCATGCCTAGGAAGGTCATCTGCATGATAAAAACCCTTTGGGGGGGGAGTCCCTTCCCACAAAAAGGGAGATATCCAGAATTGAAATAATCCTTTTTCTTTTTTTTTTTTTTAAAGATTTTATTTATTTGTCAGAGAGAGAGGAGAGCGAGCGAGCACAGGCGGACAGAATGGCAGGCAGAGGCAGAGGGAGAAGCAGGCTCCCCGCCAAGCAAGGAGCCCGATGTGGGACTCGATCCCAGGACGCTGGGATCATGACCTGAGCCAAAGGCAGCTGCTTAACCAACTGAGCCACCCAGGCGTCCCGAAATAATCCTTTTTCTTTTGCTAATATCTTGCCCCATCCTTCTACTGCCCTAGAAAAATCTTCCATTTTGTACAACTTCCAGGAGCCCCTGTCTACTTACTAGATGGGAAGCTGCCTCAATCATGAACTCCCAAATAAAGCCAATTCAATCTTCAGATTTACTCAGTTCAATTTTTGTTCTTTAGCAGGATATATTTCCTAAAAATAAAGATATTTTCCTACATAAACATATTTATAACAATTATGAAACTGATATAATACTGATGAGGGAGCAGGAGGCTGGCTGAAAACAAAGCAAAAGCTGGCACCTTGCACCCCCTCTCCACCTGCTCCCCTCGGTAATATGTGTCACATTCCTCAGGCACCCCTGACTGCCATAAATGAGAAACAAATAGTTAACTTGCAGAGATCACAATCCTGCAAGACAGAGTCTCCCTTGGTTTACAAATGTACTTGAGATTTACAACAAAGAAGTTACCTTATCAATAGCACAATTTCCAGAGGCACATAACTCAGTTCCTCAAGCCCTAATGTCACCCTCCCCTCCATAAACAAAACTGAAGGAGGCTGAGGTAGAAGGAAAAGTAAATAAAGTTAAATTTCTTCTAAACCTAAATCTCACTAACAAGGATGCTTTGATAGCAGGAATGTAACATTCCACCAGGAGACTCCCGATTGTCTTTATGTTAGTGCCTCATTAGAGGGAAAGCGGCCTTGGCTTGATAGTAACCAGGCCTTCAATATCCTGACAGTCTTCTTTACCCCAATAGCCCTTCTGAACACCCCTTTGTCCTCACCTACCCAACTCCTGTGTATATAACCAGCCACTCCTCACATGCCCGGCGCAGCATCTCCGTCTGCCCACGGTTCCTGTCCCCGTGCTCTAAGAAACCATATTTTTGCACCAAAGACATCTTAAGAATTCTTTCTCAGCCGTCGGCTCCGAACCTCACCCCACTGAACCTCACCTAGGTTCAAGAACTTCATCAATACCAATGAAAAAAAATACACAGATATCCAAATTGGGCCAAATGTCTCAATAATGCCTTTTATGCCAAACAAAAACAAAAAAACAAAACAAAACAAAAAACCAACCAACCAACCAACCACACAAACAAACCCCGAAACAGAAGCCCAGGCCAGGCTCTGCTCCTGGGTCACAGGCTGCATTTAGTCCCCACATCGAATCTCCTTCCACGGGCAACACTTCCTCAACGCTTTTCATTAAAAGCACAGACCAGTTATTTTGTAGAATGTCCCTCAGTTTGGGTTTGTCTGATGTTTCCTCATCCTTAGACAAAACTGTTTCATCCCTCAACTTTACTTTTTAAAAGATGTTCTTTATTTATTTGTCAGAGAGCACAAGCAGGGGGAGCTGGAGGGGGAGAAGCAGGCTCCCCGCTGAGCAGGGAGCCTGATGTGGGACTCAATCCCACAACCCTGGGATCAAAACCTGAGCTGAAGGCAGACCCTTAACTGACTGAGCCACCCAGGCATCCCTCATTCCTCAACTTTAGAGAAGAGTTCCTTTTCAGGGTCTTAATTGTTTAAATTCAGAAGAGCACAAAGGAGGAAATAATGAATATATGTGTTGCCATATTTCTTATTTTTCTTTTCTTTTACAGATAAAATTACAAGTGAGAGAGATGTCCCCTGGTTGCCTTCAATCCATTTGCTACACACAGCTAACGGGACCTTTCACTTAAAACCCTTCAGTGGCTCCCTGTTCTCCCCAACCCCCCCAGACGCCAACCCTGGCAGACAGACTCCTCTCAGCTGGGACCTACTTCTCCAGTCCTGTCGCCTCTCCACTTGTCCTCCCTCCTCGGTTCATTCTAACGCAGCAAATCCCTCCAGGGGAAGGAGGAAGCAGAAGGCAGCAGCCAGCCTTACAGGGACCTCGTGGTACCATGGAAAACAAGGCAACTAAGCAACAAAATCAAACACAATCACAGGCAGGAAATGCTTGTTTAAAAATCAGCAAAAGACCCTCAGGGAGACCCAGGAGCAGACAGTTAGCCCGTCTGAGGCAGTTTCCTGGTTTGTAAAATAAGGACATAATATGTATGACACAACTGTTATGCTGACCGAGTGACAGTGTGTGCCTGGTCTAAACAGACACATATCTGTATCGTATACATGCGTCTATGTACATGTGTGTGTGCTCGATGTTGTCACTGTTATCTACGCAAGGTTCCCCATTCCTGTCCCTTCCTTCTCTTTCCCCTCTCCTCTGAATTCATATAGGTCAAGAGGTTGCAGTGGCTGCTACCCATGCTTCTGATGAGCTGGGACCCAGGCCAGAGGAGGGTCCTTGTCACAGAGATGGGCCCATGGTCCCCAGAGCATCACCCTCAACTCCAAGCCAACTGGTCTCTTGGACTACAGTATACATTGAACAAAGCTCAGCAGCGTCATTTCGCAGAGTGTAGAGAATGGATCCCTGCTGTCCTCATCAAGAACCCCATGGCACTTAGGACATTGTGTCCCATCGAACACTGTGGTCTGGGATTGGTGGCATACGGTGGGCTTTCTGATCATACAGCAGCTGGCAGCCCACTAGACCTACAAGCTTGCCAAGCACAGGCATTGAACCGCTATCTTATAAGGACAAGCAAACCATGAGAGGGATCGTCAACATTACAGCTCTGCCAAAGAAATGGGAAAAGAGGTAGGTTATTCTATGACCTCGTAGGAATTCTAGCAAAAGAAAACAAGAGAATGCCCATTTTACCACATTTGGTGAGTGACACCATGAAAAAATGCCCAACGATATTGCAAAGAATGGTACCAAGGTAAAGATACTTGAGATGACTGGCTTTCCAGAGTAACATATACTCAGAATATGTTTTACATACTCAAGGATAATCTTACTACAGTCTATGTTTTTAAGCCACAGGCATATACCATTAAGAGCTATCTTAAAGCGCTTATATTTTACCAAGAAGAACCGCAACCTATAAGAAAACCTTCCCCTACAGTTCGGGCCACCATTGAGAATACTGAACATTCACTGCACCAGAAATAACAGAAAAATTAAGAAATGAATAAAATTTAACAATTTGAGTAAGAAATGTATTAGCAACACAAGGTCTCTGGAATGAAGACCACCTTTTGTGTGCCCAGAATGGAGCCTAGCCCTTTGGAAGACAAGATTTGCTGATTAACTTCTTGCTAATAAAACTTGCTAATAAAACTTCTTGCTAAATAAAAAGAAAAAAAAAGGCATTAGAATCCCCCAGGAGCTTCCCGCTCTTTACAGACTAAGTCTATAGTGAAATTTTCCCACCACTGAGATATGTTAATGTGATCATTTTTTAAAAAAATATTTTATTTATTTATTTGACAGACAGAGATCACAAGCAGTCAGAGAGGCAGGCAGAGAGAGAGGAGGAAGCAGGCTCCCCGCTGAGCAGAGAGCCCGATGCGGGGCTCGATCCCAGGACCCTGGAATCATGACCTGAGCTGAAGGCAGAGGCTTTAACCCACTGAGCCACCCAGGTGCCCCTAATGTGATCATTTTTAACTAATATAATACATGTTACTATCATTCCTTAGTTTTATTCGGACAGACTTTTTTCTCATCTCTAAGTATACAGTGCTCACAACTGGTTTTTAATTGCTCAGAAAAACCCAGATAATAATTGAAATATGTAGTTGTAATCATTAAATTACACTTAAGGGCTGTAAAATAGAAATGATTTAGGCATTTGAACTTAGATTAAGGCCAAGACAATTGGGAACCAAAATATATAGAACTTTAAGGATTAAATAAAGGTTCAGAAAGCAATAGAAACCTGAAGTAAGCAGAGAATGCCATAAATGCCCTAAGAGAAAAAACATTTTTTATAAGTTTTTATCGGGGGGGAGGGCAAGGGAGAGAGAATCTTAAGCAGGTACGTTCCATGCCCAGCGTGGAGCTCGATCTCACAACCCTGAGATCATAACCTGAGCCTAACTCAAGAGTCAGAGGCTTAACTGACTGAGACTCCCAGGCTCCCCAAGAGAAAAAAGATTTTTAAGTAGGACCTGCAACTATGAAAAACAAAACAAAACAAAAACCCCCATCAAAGCTGAAATGCATTTAAATTCTTAGAACATTTCTTTTTTTTTTTTAAAGATTTTATTTGTTTATTTGACACAGAGAGAGAGAGAGAGAGAGAGAGATCACAAGCAGGCAGAGAGGCAGGCAGAGAGAGAGGAGGAAGCAGGCTCACTGCTGGGGCTCGATCCCAGGACCCTGAGATCATGACCCGAGCCGAAGGCAGAGGCTTAACCCACTGAGCCACCCAGGCGCCCCAAATTCTTAGAACATTTCTTATTTTACACTATCAATTTAATTTGTTCTGTCCGAAGAATGACAGATTAGAAAAAGACAATACAATTTTCAAACTGGGGAGATTTATTTAAATTTTTTCAAAAATTGTTATTTTTTTAACCTATCTGCCAAGTCTTGGATTTATTTACCAATATGTCCAGGGTACTGCTGATAGGGTGGGTAATGGTGAGTAAAGAGCCACTCATTTTGTCTGGACCTTGGTAGCTGAGTCACAACAAAAGCCCAACTGTGTAAGTTAGAATCTCTTGGGCAACACTCTCTAGCTGGTTGATCTTGAGTAAGTTCAAGTCAAGCAAGTCACTTCTTTGTACCTCAGTTTCCTCATCTGAAAAATGGCATAATCATAGTCTTTACCTCACGGACTTAGGACTGCAGCAGTTAATACAGGGTGAGTTCTTAGAGCAGTTTCTGGCAAACAACAGGCACTTAATAAATGCTAAAAATAATAATTATTACCTCAGGATGATTCAGTGAAGTGTGAGCTCCCCAAATGTTCATGATATTCTCTGTCACAGATTTTGGCTATATTTTTTCTCTTTTCCAAAACCACATTAAAAAAAATGCAACTGCATCTCACTACATATGAAAATCAATTCCAGGTGTGGATAAATCAATACAACAAGCAAAACAACAAAGCATCTATAATAATAGAACACTTTCATGATCTTGAGCTGGGACACTTTATTAAAGAAGCTACAGAAAACTCTTACTAACATTTTAAGGAACAGATCAATACATTTTTAAAAAGATTTTTATTTATTTACTTATTTGAGATAGAATGGGAAGGAGAGCACAAGCACAGGGAGTAGCAGGCAGAGGGAGAAGCAGGCTCCCTGCCCAAGCAGAGAGCCCGACGTGGGGCTCGATCCCAGGACTCCAGGATCATGATCTGAGCTGAAGGCAGCCGTTCAACCGACTCAGTCACCCAGGCGCCCCAGGAATAAACCAATAAATTAAAGGAATTTTTATTTATTAACATATAGAAAAATATGATAGTATATAGAAGAGTGAAAAACAAGGCAAAAGGGAGAAGATATTTGGATATATCTTCTCATATTATATTACAAATAACTCACAATGAAAAGCATCTAGAATATATAAAGATCCTCTGAAACCCATAATACATTATATATTAACTGAATTTAAATAAAAATGAACTTTAAAAAATAATATATAAAGAGCCCCTACAGGGGCTCCTGGGTGGCTCAGTGAGTTAAAGCCTCTGCCTTCGGCTCAGGTCATGATCCCAGGGTCTGGGATCGAGCCTCACATTGGGCTCTCTGCTCTGCAGGGAGTCTGCTTCCTCCTCTCTCTCTGCCTACCTCTCTACCTACTTGTGATCTCTGTCTGTCAAATAAATAAATAAAATACTTTAAAAAATAATGAAGAGCCCCCACAAATCAGTATAAAAAAGACAAGACAACCCACCCAAAGGAAAATGATATGAAGCTTCTTTCTGGATAATTTTATGCTCGGGCTCTGGTTTGTGTTCATCACTGCTCTGAAGACTTACTAACATCCGTAACTGTTATGAATATATCCTAAGGGCGAGAGGCACGGTGATTGAATATTTTAATGTACTACTGGTAAGTAGAGAGCTTGGCAAAAACTAGCCATGAATTAAATCATGCATTCTGTGTAGTGAACAAAATCAGCCTTTCCTTTCTCTATGGAACACGCTGAAAGTCTAAAATTCTACATGAATCATCCATGTTTGGGGCATCCTCCCTTAAAAAGTAAATAATGGGGGCACTTGGGTGGCTCAGTCAGTTAAGCCTCTGCCTTCGGCTCAGGTCATGATTCCGGGGTCCTGGGATTGAGCCCCACGTAGGGCTCTCTGCTTGGGGGGAGCCTGCTTCTCCCTCTCCCTCTGCCTGCTGCCCCCCCCTACTTGTGCTCTTTCTCTGTCAAATAAATAAATAAAATCTTAAAAAAAAAAGTAGATAATGACTGTGAAGAGACATTTAGGCAGGAACTCTGAGGAGAATTCATCATGCCTCCCCTGGCCCGCCTTCCATTAAAAAAAAAAAAAGAAAGAAAGAAATCATAAGAGAAAAAGAAAGAGGACTTCATTTTCGAGTCACTGACCATACGGAAAAATGTCTGGCCCTCTGACTCGAGATCGTAAGCTTGACAAGTTGACTTAAGACACCCCCTGCCTCATAGTCATGCCCTGGGTAATCCTCTCTTCTCTGAGTGGGGGCTGCATCTGGTGGCCTGGTTCTAACCAGCAGAATGGGCAAAAGTAATGGGATGTCGCTTTTGATACCGGGTGACAGCCTCTGGTTTCCATATGTTCACTGTTCCTCTCTCACTCGTAGGCTCTGATAAAGCCAGAGGCCACGTTGTGAGTCATCCTAGGGAGAGGCCCACGTGGCAAGGAAGTAACAGCTGGCCACAGCCAACAACCCCAAGAAACTGAGGGCTGTCCCCAGCCACGGGGGTGTGGGCTTGGAAGCGCATCCTTCCCAGTCAAGCCCTGGGATAGCTGCAACCCCGCTGACCGTCCATTGCAGCCTTGTACGAGTCCCTGAGCCAGAAAGCACAGCTAAAGTGTGAGATAACAAGTGTGATCTTAAGCCACTACATTTGGGAGTAATTTGTTTGAGAGCAACATGGATAAGTAATACAGTAATATTTATTTGAATGGATCCGAATTGGATTTACGGAGTAGCTAGTGTATGCACAGCATTAAAATCCACTTTCTTTAAAAAAAAAAGATATATTAATTTATTTTAGAGCAAGAGCAGGGAGTGGGGGTGGACGGGGAGGGGGAGAGGGAGAAGGGAGAGAGAATCCCAAACAGACTCCACGCTGAGAGCAGGGCCCTGAGATCACGACTTGAGCCAAAACCAAGAGTCAGACATTTCACCGACTCTGCCACCCATGTGCCCCTACAATCTACTTTTTCAAAAAGCACTCTGAAGTGCTGATTTCTATTTTCCCACCAGTTCTAGTGCAATGTAATTGACAGGGCTCCTTTCTGTTTGTTCCTCCCACCAAAGCAAAAATACGTTGACAATATTTAAGAGAACGTATGCGTTTCCTATGGTTTCTATAATAATGACAAAAACTTGCTGGCTTAAAACAACACAACCTTGTTATCTAATAATGCTGGGGGGTTTGCGTCCAAAGATGGGTCTCCAGGTCCTAAAATCAAGGTACCAGTAGGACAGCCTTCCTTCTGGAGGCTCTAGGGGGAAATGCACTTCCCTGCCTTTTCTAACTTCTAGAGGTTGCCCCTCCTGCTTGGCCCAAGGCCCCCCTCCCATTTTCTAAAAGCAGCAACGGTATCACCTGGACTTATGTTTCCACCATCACACCTTTCCCTCGGACTCTTGCTTCCTCCTTCTTTTACACAGACCCTTTGATTATACTGGGTCCACCTGGACTATCCAGGCTACTCTCCTGGATAGCAGAAATTGGGGGGATTGATGGATATATACTGTAAAGAAAACTAAAAGATTGGGGAAGCAAAAAATACTTACACGAGGAAGTTTTTCCATGCCATAACCATCGTCCATTTTTAACATTGTAGATCATGCCTTTAAATACCTAGTAACAGAAAGGGGTACCTGGGTGGCTTAGTGGGTTAAGCCTCTGCCTTTGGCTCAGGTCAAGATCTCAGGGTTCTGGGATCGAGCCCCGCATCGGGCTCTCTGCTCAGCAGGGAGCCTGCTTCTCCCTCTCCCTCTTCCTGCCATTCTGCCTACTTGTGCTCTCTCTGTCAGATAGATAAATAAAATCTTAAATAAAATGAATGAATGCATGCATGCGTAGTGGTAGAATCCCCGTGCAGAAAGATGGGGGAGCCACAGAGGCACTGTTCAGAGCCACACTTTGATTCCATCAGAAGACAAAGGGAACGTGAGGACCAGAAGGCCCAAGTCTCTTGGGCAAGACTGGTATTTTCCTAGAAGTATGGATTTGGTGTTTCTCAGTGAATGACAAAAGTGTTGTCTGTAAGTCAATTTGCAGCAAGGAAAATCAGACTGATTTGTAAGAGATGGTAAAAGTCATGGCAAAAAAACCCACAAACAAACCAAAAAACAACTACTTATTCCTATTTCAGTCAAGAACTAACATGAAAAACGTGCAGCTAATGTTAAAGGAATCTGGTATTGTCAGAGGCCTGACAAATTGGATTCTTTGTAAGTGATGCTCCGTTCATGCAATCAGCTCCCTTACAAACCATCACTGCATGAAACATCTGTTTTCTGCGGGATTAGCCCAACTCCATAGGAATAGGCCTTAAAAAAGGCAAGACAGAGATGGTAAAAACCAATTCTTATACTATTTATGGGAAATAATTCAGATAAAACCCAGTCTGATTCATGAGAAATGCTTCCAACCACCCTTAATGGGATGTCCCTCAGGAAATCTGTATTTCCCTGGAATTAGGGGTGCGATGGTAGTGCTGTCTTGCCTCTAGTTCTAGCCCACTGCTTTGGTAATGATACAATGATGTCAATATTAGATCAGTGAGATTGCGAAGCTCATGCCAAAAGCCAAACATAACCCAGACATCCATGTCAAATCCCTTTACCGTGAGTAACAAAACAATTAAAATATTACAAACAAAATATGTCCAAGACCCAGACAATGACAAACACATTTTAAGAAATACTGGCTGCAGCAAAGCACCCAAATAAAATGAATTTAAACAGTCCTTGGGTTTCATAATGGAATTTGGTCCAGGAGGGGGTTTAAAAAAAAAAAAGGACACAGGGTGACCTTGACTTAAACGACTTGATAATAAAATTTATGCAACATGATTTCACCAGTCAATATGGCTGATTACAGGCAGCCGCAAGTATCAAATCTGTAAATAAAAAGTGCTATATATATATATATATATATATATATATATATATATACTGGAATTAAATTGTTTGTCTGGTGCTGGACAGAGATGCCCCAAACTCTGGATTTGTCACTGAATGTAAACAGGGATATGTGTGTGTGTGTGTGTGTGTGTGTGTGTGTGAGAGAGAGACAGAGACAGAGACACTGAGAAAAAGAGGGGACACAGTATAATTGGAGTGATGTCTTAGAAAAGGCAGGTCCTTCGGCTTCATAGTTGGGTTTATAACAGACTTGTTGCAAATGGGTTTATACTGACTCAGTGTAGACGTGCGTTTCTAAGCCACTAGCTTTGGCATCCCTCCAAAATTTTTTTTTAAAGACTTAATTTATTTATTTGCAGACAGAAATCACAAGTAGGCAGAGAGACAGACAGAGAGAGAGGAGGAAGCAGGGTCCCCACCGAGCAGAGAGCCCGATGGGGGCTCGATCCCAGGACCCTGGGATCATGACTCGAGTCGATGGCAGAGGCTTTAAACCACTGAGCCACCCAGGCGCCCCGCTCCAAAAATGTTTTTGAAAACAAATCTCAGGTTTAGAATTTAGAAGGATGAACTAAAACCGAAGTCTACCCTTTTCAAGTGACATATCACATTCTCTTGTGAGGCCATATAGAGTAGTGACTAAGGGTAGAACAAAACTCAACAGGAACCAGTGGCTTAGTGTCAGTGGGGTCACCGAGCAGCTGGCGCTCTCAAATGTTCCCGATGGAAAGTGGGATTGTGCTTGTCTGACAATGTGTTTTGAAATTAAACGTGCATCTACCTTGCGACCATCCCTGGAAAACCACTGCATTAAAATAAGTCCCCATGCAGAAGGACAGGTGGACAAGGATGGCCAAGCACTAGATACGAAGGAAGGACCCGCTTAGAGATGAGCTGAATGCATCACATCCAACCCATAGCCCAGGTTGCCGCCGCTATGAGATCTAATCTGAGTATGTATCTAGGATACATCCTAGAGCTGGGATGTATAGGGAAGGTACTGGAAGGAAGTGGAAGGAGCAAAGTCAAAAGGGAAAGCAAAAGCACTGCACTAATGGTTAAAACATATGTGCTTTCAGGGGCAGCTGGCTGGCTCAGTCAGAAAAACGCGCAACTCGACGTCGGGGCTGTGAGCTCAAGTGGCATGTTGGGTGTAGAAGTTACCTAAAAATAAAATCCATTAGGGCGCCTGGGTGGCTCAGCTGGTTCAGTGACTGCCTTTGGCTCAGGTCATGATCTTCGAGTCCTGGGATCGAGTCCCGCATCAGGCTCCCAGCTCCATGGGGAGTCTGCTTCTCCCTCTGACCTTCTCCCCTCTCATGCTCTCTCTCTCTCTCTCTCAAATAAATAAATAAAATAAAATTAAAAAAATAAAATCCATTTAAAAATATGTGCTTTCATCCTTATTGTTATTAAAAAATGTGTTTTAAGGGGTAGGCATATGTTTAAGTGTATTAATTAAAAAGTTCTTCTGCACCTTAAAATAGCCAGAACCACAAAACCAAAGAAGAAAATAATGGATTCGAGGTGAATGCCTAATGACCTCAGGTGCTACCATTTCTAAAAATAAAATTGGCCTTCGTGGGTGGGGGGGTGCCTGGGTGACTCAGTCAATTGAGCATCCAATTCTTGGCTTCAAACTCGGGTCGTGGTCTCAGAGTCATGAGATCCAGCCCCACATGGAGCTCCACGCTTGGTGGGGAGTCTGCTTGAGATTTTCTCTCTCCCTCTCGCCCTCCTGACACTTGTGCTCTCTAAGTAAATAAAATCTTTAAATAAATAAATAAACAAAATTGGACTTAGACACTTGGCAGTTTTCTAAGTAGTCTTTGAATTTGAAAGTTGACTTAAAGGTAAGTCATCCATAATAATACTTTTATCAAAAGATCCCTATATCTCAATCAGGGGCACACCTGTTCGTAAGTGACAAGGTTGGAATTTGCCTCCAGGAACACTTAGAGGCACCGGTGGCCAGGAAATCAGGAGACATGGGTAAAAGTTCTGCCTTGTCCAGCAAGTCTTCATGAGGGCTTGAACAAGTAACTACTCTGTTTGGTCTTAGCGTTTACACCTGTAAAACGGGGGGGAGGGGGCAGACAGTCCAGCCCTAACATTCTATGAATTCTACCTGATCTTCTACCTGATCTTCTACTTACACATAAACAAAGTTCACAGAATCTTGTGTTGAGGTTCAGAAATGAGCCCATTTCTGAGAAAGTAGCCTCTTGTTTTTTTTTCTTTTGATGAAATCCCAGAAGTCATCATACCTTTAGGAATAGGCTGGCAGTGCTTGGCTCCAGCGTCCAGTTTGAAGTCCAAATATAAGGTTGGTGTGTGAGTGTAAATCTTAGACTGAAAAGGAAAAGGAAATCATCAGCACCTATCCAAAATTAAAGTTCTTCCTCACTTCAGCTGGGGTCAAGCACGGTCTGCCTCTTGACCTGGCTTCTGGTTTCATGGGTGTGTTCACTGGGTGAAAATTGTTCTGAGCTATACACTTGATCTATGTGCTTTTCTGTGTCTTATTCTATTTTAATAGATGCTTACATTGATTAAAAACATGCATGTATAAATAGACCAAAAGAGAATCCAGAGCCTAGAATGATTTACTATCCTTGATAAAGGCATCATTTTGCACAGTATTTCTGTAAACACTATGAAGACATGAATATTGTTGCCTTTTCACCCTGGGCCAACCCACAGTGCCCACCACATAGTAGGTATTCAATAAATATTTATTGACTCATTTTCATAATGGAAAAATCCCACGCATAGTAATACAATTATTTACAGTATACACAGGGTACTACTCATCAATGTCTTTACCTACATGCAGCAAAATGCCTCCTTCAGGACAGGGGATTTGGTATAGCCAAAGTGTATGTCTGTGCATTAAATTTTGGAAGAGAGAACTGTAAATAATGTGACCAGAAGACTATTCCCTTTCCTATGAGTATCTCATTTGTGAATCTTTGGGTTTTAAAAGGTCTGGTAGGTGGTTTTATGTGGATTAGAAGGCCAAACTGCATCCACGCAGCTTCAAAGACAGCAAAAGCAAACTCCCCTGCGCCTGCATAAAAGAAACCAGAAAGACTTAGGGCACCAGGTGCAGCCTGAACCCAAACATTCACCATCAATCTGAAGATGTTGAAACGTACAGAAAACAAGGGCGGCACCCTTGGGACACAGGATCTAATTCTCTACGATCCTTAGGTGTGTATATGGCACCATCTGGAAAGGATCTGTTTTTTTGTTGTTTTTTGGGTTTTTTTTTAATGGAGTCTTCTAAAATTACTTCCAAAAAGATCAAGGGTAGGGGCGCCTGACTGGCTCATTGGGTGGAGCATGCGACTCTTGATCTTGGGGTCTTGAGTTCGAGCCCCATGTTGAAGGTAAAGATTGCTTAAAAATAAATAAAAATGAAAGGTCACGGGTCAACTTCGCATAACATTGATGGTTCTTCCACCTGGGCAGTATTTGGTTCTCCTCTAGAAAAATAAGCCCTGTTTCACTTAACTGTCTTTCTAACTTCTGCCTCAGTAGCAGATGCAGTATCTCTGTCTACAGCAAAGGGATTGATGACAAAGAGGCCCTTGGTTTAATTTTTACTCAAATCCTCCCAGAATGTAGTCATAAAAACATTCTTGAACTGGAAACCTGGAGGCACTGAGGCCAGCATTGCTTTTCCTGCTGCCTAACAAAGCACTTATCTTCTACTGGGCTTAGTTCACTCATCTGAAATATCTCATGATAGGACTCACTGATGTTTAAACCCATGTACAGTCCTAAAATTCCAAGTCAGAAAATTAATGTTTACCTTCACGTTCTAATTTTGAAAGCTCTATTTTTTATTATCTTTTTAATCAACATAGAACGTATTATTTGTTTCAGGGGTACAGGTCTGTGAATCATCAGTCTTACACAACACCCAGCGTTCACCACAACACATACCCTGCGCAATGTCCAGCCCCTAGCCACTCTTTCCTTCTACTCCCCTCCCCTCCAGCAACCCTCAGTTTGTTTCCTGAGATTAAGAGTCTTTTATGGTCTGTTGAAAGTTCCCTTCTGATTTCTCAGACTAGAGCTGCCGAGAAGGGAGAATGTGTCTGGGGCAAGGTAGAGCAGTAGGAAGTGAGTGGGGAACCACTGGTTAACTTGCTCTACCCTTGCCCTCCACCGCAGACATCAGTCCTGCCCTCCTGGCTAGCTCTTTTTCATTTCTTCCTGCCTCAAGCTTCTCAGCATCATCCATACTGTCCAAAAAATAGTAGCCTATCTCACTAAGACCGCCACTACACAGACCCCCATGGGCACACGTAAACACGCACAGAATTCTATACTTCTGTACTCATTTACAAAAATCTAAACAGAAACCAGTGAGATACATTATAAAGCCACAAATATATCCCATCATCTTACAGTGTGAAAAGGGCTAAAGGGAAATTTTTAATTCACTCTGAAAGTATTTTTTACATCTACAGCCTAAAAGAGAATCCCAATTCTAATATCCTTTTTTTTGTACTGAAAATGGGAGCATTGCAAGTGTTAATATTACTCATGTCTTGAATAAACAACTACCCCAAACCTAATTATATATTATTGTTTCAATTAATCCAAGATGAGATAAAATCAATCTGGAAGCTGTTCTCATGAGTGTGTGTAGGTGTATATTTATACATGTTATATACACATAGTTTTTGAAAAGCAGATAGTTTTTTTAAATTTTGATCTTCCATGGTAACTCTGTTGAAATAGCAAATGTAAATTATGTTCATTAAACTCAAAGATAACGACAGCCTTGAATGCACTTTGAGCAAACCTAGATTTAATTTTCCTATTACACACACTGTTGATTTAGAACCATAAAGAAAGATCCCCATTAGGACATTCTTTCCTGTGTTCTGTTTTGTTTATTTTTTTAATTTTTTTTAAAGATTTTATTTATTTATTTGACAGACAGAGATCACAAGTAGGCAGAGAGGCAGGCAGAGAGAGGAGGGAGCAGGCTTCCCACTGAGCAGAGAGCCCGATGTGGGTCTCGATCCCAGGACCCTGGGATCATGACCTGAGCTGAAAGCAGAGGCTTAACCCACTGAGCCACCCAGGCTCCCCGCGATAGGATATTCTTAATGTTTGTCTTTTTTTTTGTTTTAGTACTAAACTATGAATATGGTTGGTCCTCCAACTGAATGAGAATTTAAACAAACAAATCATACTTTCTTGGTTAAAACTTAGCTATCAATGTATACCTATTTCCACAGGATTAAAATAAATCAGTCCATGACAACCTAAAATAAAATATTATTCTACAAATTCATTTCAGCATGAATAGAACTAAGGCATTTCAAGTCCATCAGTGAAATTGTTTTCTTTTTCTTTTTCCATGTTTTGGTCCAGACCAATACTGCCTGCACAGGTCCTAAAACTCAAGGCTACTCCTCTTTTGTCCTTCTTCTCATTTCATATTTCTCTAAAAAGTATTAAGGAAGCTTATCTTTCAAGGTTTTAGTCTGCATTTGAAAAATCTAATTGCTTAAAATCTTAAGAGTTCAAATACGTTGGCAAAGCTTCCAGGAGGTAACGTAAAACTCTTCAGAAGAGGTCAAGGGTAAATTCTGGCTAACCTAGAACAACAGGGGTGCTACCAAATCCAGACGAGCCTTGTCTGTCTTTCTCTCTAAATGTCAGGATTAAACCTTTCATGAACCTACCACGCCACTCCAATAATGACCACAAAATAAGCAAGACCAAACGAGGTATACAAAACCACTTCCTTCCGAACCCCAGCTACCTTCATCTTAGATCCTTCAAAGACTTCCTGCTTACCCTGGCTTTTGCTATGATACCCTTGTCAAGGCGGCTTCCTGACTCTGCCTGTATTCGTAAATGTGATCTTAATTAAGGAGATGAAATCGCTTCCACATGGAAGCCATGTGGCTTAAAACGTCTTCCCACAAGAAAGGAGAGAGCACACCACACCGGTTGCTGCGTGTGACCATGGCGCAGGAGGTCTCCTTCCTTTCGCCTCTGCTCCTTTCACATGTCACTGCCACCCACTAATCGCTGAATGCTGCTAATTTTGCTGCCATGCGGGCTGTCCCCAAAAGCAAGTGGTAGCAATTTGTCACATGTCAGAGCTATAATAAAAGCATTCCCACTTCTCTGTGGGAAGGACTTCAAAAATCTTTCATGATTTGGTTATTTTTAGAAAAGGCACTCGGATGCTCAGTCTTACTATCTGTTGCTTAAGCAAATTCCTCTAAGTGATTGTGCGAACAAGTGCAAACACTCAAAACCCTAGAAGGGAAAGAAGCAGAATTTCTACTGATTCCAGGACCCTCGCCCTCATGTTGGATCAACCCCTTACTGTTGGATACTGTTATGGTTTATGGTTTGGGTCTTTTTTTTTTTTTTTGCCATCATTGCTAACTTCTGATAAATATCTTTGCACATAAGTCTTTTTTAAATTTAAATTTTAGTTATTGAACATACAGAGCAATACTGGTTTCTGGAGTAGAATTCAGTGACTTATCACTTACATACAACACCCAGTGCTCATCACAAGTGCTCTCCTTAATGCCCATCCCCCATCCACCTCCCTCCATCAACCCTCAGTGTGTTCTCTATTGTTAAGTATCTCTTATGGTTTGTATCCCTTTCTCCTTTATCTCTTTTCCCCCGTCCCATGTTTAGGTTTTCTTTCTTAAATTCCACATATGGGTGAGATCATAGGATATTTGTCATTCTCTGATTTCATTTAGCATAACACACTCTAGTTCCATCCATGTTGTTGCAAATGGCAAGATATCATTCTTTTTGATGGCTAATACTCCAGCGTGCGTGCACACACATGATCTTCCCTATCCATTCATCAGTTGATGGACAACTGGGCTTTCTCCATAGTTTGGCTATTGATAATGCTACTGAAAACACTGGGGTGCATGTTCCCCTTTCAAGCTGTATGTTTATATCTTTTGGGTAAATACCTAGCAGTGCAGTTGCTAGATTGTAGAAGAATTCTATTTTTAACTTGCTGAGGACCCTCCATGCTGTTCTCCAGAGTGGCTGCACAAGTTTGCAATCCCACCAATAGTGTAGGAGGGTTCCCCTCTCTCCGAATCCTCACCAACATCTGTTGTGTCTTGTGTTGTTAATTTTAGCCATTCTGACTGGTGTGAGGTGATGTCTCATTGTGGTTTTGATTCGTATTTCCCTGTTGATGAGTGATGTGAAGCATCTTTTTATGGATCTGTTCACCATCTGGATGTCTTCTTTGGAGAAATGTCTATCCATGACTTGTGCCCATTTCTTAACTGGATTATTTGTTGTTTGGGTGTTGACTTTGAGAAGTACTTTATAGATTTTGGATACTAGCCCTTTATCAGATATGTTTCCAAATATCTTCTCCTATTCTGCAGGCTGCCTTTTAGTTTTGATTGTTTCTTTTGCTGGGCAGAAACTTTTTATCTTGATGAAGTCCCAAATAGCTCCTTTTTGCTTTTGTATCCCTTGCCTCCAGCAACAGGTCTAGTAAGAAGTTGTTTACAGCTGACGTCAAAGAGGTTGCTGTCTGTGTTCTCCTCTAGGATTCTGACGGCTTCCTATCTTGCATTGAGGTCTTTCATCCATTCTGAATCAACTTTTGTGTATGGTATATGAAAGCGGTCCAGTTTCATTCTTCTGCATGTGGCTGTCCAGTTTTCCCAACACCATTTTTTAAAGAGACTGTCTTTTTTCCATTAGCTATTCTTTCCTGCTTTGTCAACAATTAGTTGACCATAGAGTTGTGGGTCTATTTCTGAGTTCTCTTTTCTGTTCCCTTGATCTATGTGTCTGCTTTTGTGCTGGTACCATACTGTCTTGATGACTACAGCTTTGTAATAGAGCTTGAAATCCAGAATTGTGATGCCTTCCATTTTTTTCTTTTTAGAATTGTTTTGGCTATTTAGGGTCTTCTGTGGTATCATACCAATTCTAGGATTGTTTGTTCTAGCTCCGTGAAAAATGCTGGTGGTATTTTGACAGGAATTGCATGAAATGTGTAGATTGCTTTGGGTACTATACACATTTTAACAATGTTTGTTCTTTCAATCCATGAGCATGGAATGCTTCTCCATTTCTTTGTGTCCTCTTCAATTTCTCTCATAAGTTATCTATAGTTTTCAGAGTACAGATCTTTTACCTCTTTAGTTAGGTTTATTTCCTAGGTATCTTACTGTTTTGGGTGCAATTGCAAATAGCACGATTCCCTGATATCTTTTCCTGCTGCTTCATTATTGGTGTATAGAGATGCAACAGATTTCTGCACATTGAGTTTATATCCTGCAACTTTGCTGAATTCATGGATTAGTTCTAGAAATTTTTTGGTGGAGTCATTCAGGTTTTCTATGTAGAGTCTCATGTTTTCAGCAAATAGTGAAAGTCTGAATTCTTCCTTGCTAATTTGGATGCCCTTTATTTCCTTTTGTTGTCTCAATGCTATGGCTTTGACTTCCAGTGCTATGTTTAAAAGTAATGGTGGGAATGGTCTTGTTGTCTTGTTTCTGACCATAGGGGAAAGGCTCTTAGTTTCTCCCCAGTGAGGATGATATTAGTTGTAAGTCTTTCATATGTGGCCTTTATGATGTTAAGTTCCCTCTATCCCTACCTTGTTGAGGGTTTTTATCAAGAAAGGATGCTGTATTTTGTTAAATGCTTTTTCTGCATCTATTGACAGGATCATATCGTTCTTATCCTTTCTTTTATTAATGTGGTGTATCATGTTGATTGATTTGCAAATACTGAACCACCCCTGAAGGCCAGGAATAAACCCCATTGATCATGGTGAATAATTCTTTTAATGTACTGTTGAATTTGCTAGTATTTTGTTGAGAATTTTTGCATCCATGCTCATCAGGGATATTGGTCTGTAATTCTCCTTTTTAGTGGGGTCTTTGTCTGGTTTTGGGATCAAGGTGATGCTGATTTCATAAAACAAGTTTGGAAGTTTTCCTTCCATTTCTACTTTTTGGAATAGAATAGAATAGGTATTAATTCTTCTTTAAATGTCTGGTAGAATTTCCCTGGGAAGTTATCTGGCCCAGGACTTTAGTTTGTTGGGAGATTTTCGATACTGATTTAATTTCTTTGCTGGTTATAAGTCTGTTCAAATTTTCTATTTCTTCCTGTTTCAGTTTTGGTAATTCATAGGTCTCTGGGAATTTGCCCATTTCTTCCAGGTTGTCCAGTTTGTTGGCATGTAATTTCTCATAGTATTCTAATTCTTTGTATTTTTGTGGTGTTGGCTGTGATCTCTCTCATTCGCGATTTTATCTGTTTGGGTCCTTTCTCTTTTCTTTTTAGTAAGTCTGTCTTGGGGTTTATCAATTTTATTAATTCTTTCAAAGAACCAGCTCTTGGTTTTGTTAATCAATTCTGGTGGTTTTTTAATTTTATATTTCTCATTTCTGCTCTAATCTTTATTTACCCTTCTTCTCCTGGCTCTTGGATTTATTTTCTGTTCCTTTTCTAGCTCCTTAGGCATAAGGTTAGGTTGTATCTCTTGAAACTTTTCCTGTTTCTTGAGGTAGGCCTGTGTTGCAATATACTTCCCTCTTAGAACTGCCTTTGCTGCATCCCAAAGGTTTTGGACTGTCATGTTTTCATTCTCATTTGCTTTCACGTATTTCTTTGTTTCTTCTTTAATTTCCTAGTTAACCCATTCATTCTTTAGTAGAATGTTCTTTAACCTCCGTGTATTTGAGGTCTTTCCAATTTTTTTCTTGTGGTTGACTTCAAGTTTCATAGTGTTTTGGTAGGAAAATATGCATGGTATGATCTTGATCTTTTTGTACTTGGTGAGGGCTGACTTGTGATCCAGTATGTTATCTTTTCTGGAGAATGTTCCATGTGCACTTGAAAAGAACATGTATACTGCTGCTTTAGAATGAAATATTTTGAATATATCTGTTAAGTCCATCTGGTCCAGTGGTCCAGTGTGTCATTCAAAGCCATTGTTTCCTTGTTGACTTTCTGCTTAGATGATTTGTCCATTGCTATGAGCAGGGTCTTAAAGTCCTCTACTATTATTGTATTATAATCAAGGAGTTTCTTTATGATTATTAGTAATTGATTTATATATTTGGGTGCTCCCAAGTTGAGATATAAATATTTGCAATTGTTACATCTTCTTGATGGATAGACCCCTTAATTATGATTTAATGCCCTTCTTCATCTGTTACAGTCTTTGTTTTAAAATCTAGTTTGTCCAGGGGGACCTGGGTAGCTCAGTTGGTTAAGTGTCCAACTCTTGATTTCATTTCAGGTCATGATCTCAGGGTGGTGAGATCAAGCCCTGTGTCAGGCTCTGCGCTCAGCAGGGATTCTGTTTGAGGTTCTCGCTCTCTCTTTCTGCCCATCCCCTGGTCCAAAAAAATAAATAAAATCTTTTAAGAAACTAAAGAAAAATAAAATCTAGTTTGTCTGATATAAGTATGGCTACTCCAGCTTTGTTCTGATGTCCATCAGTATGATAGATGGTTCTCCATCCCCTCGCTTTCAATCTGAGAATATCTTTAGGTCTAAAATGAGTCTCCTGTAGCATATAGATGGATTGTGGTTTTTTGGTCCATTCTGATCCCTATATCTTTTGATTGGAGCATTTACACTGAGTGATTACTGAAAGACACAAATTTAGTGCTACTGTGTTACCTGTAGAGTTGGTGTTTCTGGTGATTGTTCTCTGGTCCTTTCTAGTCTTTGTTGCTTTTGGTCTTTTTTCCTCCACTCAAAGAGACCCCTTAAAATCGGTGGCAGGGCTGGTCACAAACTCCTTTAGGTTTTGTTTGTCTGGGAAACGATTTCTCTTTCTACTCTGAATGACACCCTTGCTGGATAAAGAATGTTTGGCTGCACATTTTTCCCATTCAGCACATTAGAATTCATGCCACTCTCTTCTGGCCTTCCACAACGCTGTTGAAAGAGCTGCTCCTAACCTCATCTGTCTTCCCTTGTAGGTTCAAGACTTTTTTTCCCCTTGCTGCTTTCAAGATTCTTTCCTTGTCAGTGTATTTTGTGAATCTGACTATGATAGGCCTTAGCAATGGTTGGCTTTTGTAGAATTCGACAGGAATTCTCTGTGCTTATGGAATTTTGATGTCTGTGTCCTTTCCCAGATTAGGGAATTTTTCTGCTATAATTTGTTCAAATAAACCTTCTGGCCCTTTCTCTCTCTTTTCATCTTCTGGGACTTGTATGATAACAAATGTTATAATGTCTTAATAAGTCGTTGAGTTCCCTAAATCTACCTTCGTGGTCTGTTACCTTTCTTTCCCTCTTCTTTTCAGCTTCATTATTTTGCATAATTTTATCTTCTGTATCATTTATTTGCACCTCTGCTTTGTCCATCCTCATTTTTATGGTCTACATTTGGGACTGTGTCTCAGTTATAGTATTTTTAATTTTGGCTTGACTAGATTTTAGTTCTTTTATCTCTACAGTAAGTGATTCTCTAGTGTCTTCTATGCTTTTTTCAAGACCAGCCAATACCCTTATAATCATTGTTTCAAATTCTCAAACAGACATCTTATTTTTATCTGTACTAATTAAATCCCTGGCTGTTCTACTTCCTATTTTTTCTTTTGGGATGAATTTCTCTGTCTCATCATTTTGTCCAGAAAAGAAAAGAAGAAAGAAGAAAAACAAAAACACAAAACGAAAGACAAAGGAAAACAAAACAAAACAAAACTAGATCTTGGGTGTGTTTTGATCTGCTTGTTAAAAGAATCCAGATTCCACACCCCCAAAAACCCTGAAAATAAACAAAAATATAAATATATAAAGTGCATGTGTGTACATATATATGTATATGTATGAGATTTTTTAATAAAAAACTTAAAAAGGGAATTGAAAAAAAAAGAAAAGAAATGAAAAAACAAAAGGTAAAAAATAAAAGTAAAAAGGAAGCTAGATCCTATTTCCCCTAGACCTGAAACTTTGTAGTACTCCCTGATCAGGAGACTTGGTTCAAGCGAGTTGTTTGTGTGAGTTTTCTGGGTGAGGATCCTGCTGGGCTTATTCTCAGACTGACTTATTTTAGGGGAAATGCGCCTCCAGAGTGCAGGGGTGTAGGGTTTGGTGTAAGTGGCTCCAGCCTGCACTAGGTGGCGCTGTTTTGCTCCCTGAAGGCTTCCAGTGCTGATGAGAGGGATGAATATAGCACGATATGGTGGCCCTCTGCTCTCTAGCCCTGGAGTTGAAAGTTCGGGCCCTCCCCCCACTCTTCAGTGAGCCCACACAGAACAACCAATCACCCTACTTATGTCCCTGGTTTCCACCTGAAACCTGCATGCACCTTGCCTATGTCTCAGTTTTTTCATCTTAGGTGCGTGACTGAGTTTCAAAAGTCCAAATTTTGGGATTCCTGGGACATGAACAGGCTCTGTTCCCCTGGGAGGGTCTCACTATGCTTTCGCCATTTCCTGGCTGGTCCCAGGAAAGTGATCACACGACCTCACAGTGGTTTACAGCTTATGGCAAAACAGAGCAGAAAACAGGCACCAAGACCCACTCCTCTCAGCCAGCGTCCTGGGAACACTGCGATAGGACAGCACCACCCATTCTTGTGACCCAGGGGATCCTCGGACCATGCTGTGACCCACTGGGATTCTTCCCCACCTCACCATCTAAGCACCTTTAAGCCAGGCACGTTTGCCATGGTAGCGGACTTCTAAAAGTTTGGATTTTGTGCTCCGCTGCTTATAACACTTTGCAGTAGTCACAAGCAGGCTCTCTCCCTGCTGCCATATCCGCAGCTTTAATTCCCCCACGTTAACTCTCTGCACCTTCCACTTTCCAAAAGATAGTCGTTTATCCTCTTGTAGACTCTCAGACCTCCAACTGATTTCTTGGGTGTTCAGAATGATTTAATACCTATCTAGCTGTGTTTGAGGGATGAGACAAGCTTAGGGGCCCCCAACTCCTCCGCCATCTTAACTCCTCCTCTGCACATTATCTTTGACCAAATTTCTATTTTTTTTCCTTCACAGTGAAATTTTGAGCCCAGAGGTCTAGACATTATAACGGCTCTAGATATATCTGTAGATTTATGGTGGAATGTCATGTGGCCAAAAGCAAACTGGTCAACACAATCACATGACAGAACAGCAATTTTGCTGAATGAGTCTACTGTTAGTCACTGGTTTCTCCAGTCTTGGGGTTTTTTTCTATACCACAGGGCAGTTTTTCAACTAGTTACATGCTCTAAATGTTGTCCCCCCCCATTTAACCCCCAGTTGTTAGAAAGTTATTAACTCATCCCAACAAATCACCTATTGTTGCATATTTAGATTTTTTTCTCCAATACACCCCTGTCACAAATACAGAAGGGAAGGATTAATTATGAGGGGTAAAAAAGGAAAGGAAAAGAAAAATTATCTGAAAATCTTTGAAAAAATACACAAAAAGGAAAAATAAGGAAAAAGACTTAATCTAGAAATAAGTTTAAAGGCACCACCTCCATAGTACAAACACCAATATCTGAACAGCCAGGGTCTAGCAGTTCTTGTTTTTGAATAAAAAAATCATTTTGACCAACTTTTATACTAACTAAATTGCTTTCACCCAAATTGTTTTTTTTAATCAAATCACTTGGTAACTACCTATAAAAAGTACCCATTTCATCAAAATGTTGACTGTCTTATATTTTTAAATTTTAGCTAATTTAAGAAGCAGAATTGTTATCTCCTTGCTCTTTTGATGTTGCTATAACTTTGGGTGATAGTACTATTAAGTATTATTAATATAAGAATAACAACAGCCAGGCACCTGGGTGGCTCAGTCAGTTAAGCATCTGCCTTTGACTCAGGTCATGCTCCCAGAGTTCTGGGGTCGAGCCCTGAATTGGGCTCCCTGCTCAGCAGGGAGTCTGCTGCTCTCTTTCCCTCTGCCACTACCCCAGCTTGTGTGTGCTCTCTCTCTCTGTGTATCAAATAAATAAAAACTTTAAAAAAGAATAACAAGGGCGCCTGGGTGGCTCAGTGGGTTAAAGCCTCTGGGGGTACCTGGGTGGCTCAGTGGGTTAAGCCTCTGCCTTCGGCTCAGGTCATGATCCCAGGGTCCTGGGATCGAGCCCCACATCGGGCTCTCTGCTCAGCAGGGAGTCTGCTTCCTCCTCTCTCTCTGCCTGCCTCTCTGCCTACTTGTGATCTCTCTCTCTGTGAAGTAAATAAATAAAATATTTAAAAAAAAAAAGCCTCTGCCTTCAGCTCAGGTCATCATCTCAGGGTCCTGGGATTGAGTCCCACATCGGGCTCTCTGCTCAGCAGGGAGCCTGCTTCCTCCTCTCTCTGCCTTCCTCTCTGCCTACTTCTGATCTGTCTCTGTCAAAGAAATAAATAAAATCTTTAAAAAAAATAAGAGTAACAATAGCTAAATATGTAAGGGCTTAGATATACACCGGGCACTATTAGCTGCTTCTTCTGTATTAATTAGGCCATCTGCATATCCCATTTCATAAAATACCTGCTCATTCCCAGCTAAGTTTCCGTTCATTTATTAGTTCCCTCATTCAAGACATACTGATTGAGAACATGTAGTGTGTTAGTCACTGGATACGTATATTGTTGAATAACAGATCTGCTCAGGCTTTGTTGCATTTCCTTTCTAGTGAGGAAGACAATGGAACAAATTAAATATAAAATCACACTGTTATAAAAGAAATAAATAGGGTGGAGAGAGAGAAAATCAGGAGAGTAATGGAAGGCCTTAAATGAACAGAATGGAGGGGAAAAGGTTTCCAGTCAGAGAAAGGAGTACTGCCTGTGCAAAGGCCTTAAGGCAGTAAAAGGAGAGTGATATGCAGACACAGAGATGAGTTCAGAGTCAGAAAAGACACCATTGTAAGATATCTGGGATTTCTTTAAAAGTACTACAGGGAAAAAAAAAGTACAACAGGAACACACTGATGCAGTTTTTATCTCAGACAGATGTCTTGAGCCATAATTTGGAGAATTAGAAGGGAGTAAGAACAGGAGACAGGAGACTCCTGAAGAGGCAGCTACAGTGGGTTTGTCCAGGACTGGACAACGGATAGGAGTAATGTAGATAAATTTAAAAAATATGTTGTAGAAATAGAGAGGTTTTGCAAATGGACTGGATGTGGGTTGGGGAGGAGAAGGAATAAGGATGACCACCATGTTTCTTCTTTGAGCAGTGAGTGCCACTCATTCATTAAGATCGAAAAGACTGGAAGGGAAAGGAGTTTTCATTGTCAAGATATGTGAGACTAGGAGGAACAAGAATTCAACTTCTACTATTTTACATGGGACAGGCCTGGGAACATGAAAAAGGAGATGTCAAGGAGGTAGTTGAATAAATGAGTACACAGAGCTCAGAGGTAAGCCCTGCGCTGTGAGTATCAGTGTGGGAGTTGTAAGACTATCAATGGCATCTACATCCATGGGATGGACAAGATCATTTATGGAGAGTATGTACGACGAAAGAGGACTCAGGACTTAGATCCAGGGAACTTGAACATGTAGGGGTCTGGTAGAGGAAAGGGACCTACCTGAGAAAGGAAACTGAAAGAGCAAGGTGCACCTGGAGACAAAAGGACCCATCATCTCAGAGACCAAAGAGAGGAAAGAGGGTGTGGAGAAGGAGGAAGCAGTCAACCCACATAGAGGAAGAGTCAATGTGAAAAGAAAAGACGACCTCTGGGTTTGATGACATGGAAGTCAGTGGTGACTTTAGGCACTGATGGGGCTGGACACCAGGCTGAGAGTACCGAGGATGTTGGGGAATGGACACAACATGTGCAGACAAATCTTCTGTGACTATGACTGAGTGGGAGCCAAGAATGGTGGTGGGGGAAGGGGGTGTTAAGGCAGTTAGGTTCTTCTCATCAATTTATGTGAAAGTTTTTTTTTAATAAATTAAGGCTACTGGACTTTAATAATATTTGCTATAAAAATTTCCCAGTTTGGGGTGCCTGGGTGGCTCAGTGGGTTAAGCCTCTGCCTTCAGCTCAGGTCATGTTCTCAGGGTCCTGGGATCAAGCCCTGCATCGGGCTCTCTGCTCAGCAGGGAGCCTGCTTCCTCCTCTCTCTCTTCCTGCCTCTCTGCCTACTTATGATCTCTCTGTGTGTCAAATAAATAAATAAAATCTTTTAAAAAAATCTCCCAGTTTGTTTTTGGCTTTAATTTCATTTATAGCAGTTCTAACATGGGTCAGAGCTATCAGTCTTCTTCTGATGCTTTTAAACTTAGAAAGTCTTTCCCCATCCAAAGATCACGTCTTCCTACATTTTTCAATTTTAAACCTTTAATTCTTTACGCTGAATTTATTTTGCTACGAGGTAGAAGATCATGAGCTAAACTGGTGTCTTTTTATGAATGGTTCATCAACTGTCCCAGTTGCCTTATCTTTTTCTGATGATTATCTTCTTGGGTCTATTTCAGGTAAGTTATCTGTCAATCACAAGGAAGAGACTTAATGAAGAAAACTTCACTAATTAGCACAAAAGCCCCTAACAGAGGAAGATCTAGTCTATAAGGAGTTCTTGGCATGATCTAGTACACTTCCCACCAGGCTTCCCAATCTCCTCATCCTACTCTTATGGTGTGCTGGGCTTTGCACGGGGGAAAAAAAACCCCATCAGCACAGACCCCTTCTCTCTACCATTAACACCTTCACACACACACTCAACAAACTCACTGCCAGACCCCTTGGCCCCCAAGTGGAGAACCATACTTAGTGTTTCTCCAGGAGATCTTAAGGCATCAAGGAAGTGAAAAATACATTTGCCACATTATTTGAAGCAAAATTCCAATCTCATTGCTCAGAATAAGCTGATGCCCTTCAATGAAATGGTAAGTTTTCTGTCCCCAATCCAAAGCACTAAGATTTCCAAGTTCTTAATTATTTTAAAGAATTCTGATAAGGAGTGGGAAAGATTAGTCTCCATCCTCAGTGCCAAAGATATCGTGGGAGGATTAAAACTTGGTAATCATATTTTGACATATACATGAAGTGCTACATAAAGAAACAATGAACCCTTCGGCAAAACGCCAACAACTCTGTATAGGGTGAGAGAGAGAGCCAGACAACATTTTTAACTTTGATCAACCATGAAAGATTTCAGGAGCATCAAGCTGTTGGGCTGACTGATGGCCCCTATGTTGTTAAGCTGAAGCCAACTCAAATTCTCCTACACCCAACTGCATCCAATTGGACATAGCCAAAGTATCCTTCAGTCCAGGGTCTACAGCATCTTATCTTGACCAGCCCTGCTGTCAACAGTAACAGTAACACCTTCTGTTTAGGAGAGGGCTAGTGAGGAAAGAAGAGCTAAAGAGGAAGGGAATAAAGATGCTCATAGGACGTGTGGTCCTGACATTTAAGCAGAGGCATGTTAACTCTGATACTGAACTTGGACTTCTCTCTTTGAGTCAGCATTACTGCCTGAAGTTGGGCTAGAGATGTTTTAATTTTTTGGAAAATTAAAACCAGAGGAAGAACAAATACCCACCCCTTATATGAATGACCCCTCCATAATTCTGCAAAGACTAATAGTACAATAAAACCACAATGACCCCCAAATATGCCAAGAGGGAGCCTTCCTATTCCTTGCCTCCTATCCATGGGTAATGTGTTCCAAGGCTGAGTCAGTGAATTAACTGATGCTAGAATATTCCTCACAGGGCTTTATAATATTTTTAATCTCTGTTCGTTACATTTGGTATTTACTAAGATGTTTTTAAGGATTCTTGCAAGAAAGTATATCAAGATGGGAAGCTATTTGGCAAAGATAAGACTTCACAGAGCATTGGGACGGATACATCTGTGCAGATATGATTAAGCGGGAATTTATTATGGCACAGGGCTTCTCCTACGTGACCGTTTACGGGACATTCTGACACAGTCAGGGGGGTGTCTGCTTGGACAGAAACATGCCTGAAGGTACCCTTTTGGTGTAGAAAGAGAGAAAAGTATTTTCTGAAGCTTCCTTCCAGGAAAAAGAGACAAGACATTTGGAAACTGGAAAGAGACGCACTCAGCAATTTCATGCACCAGGGCTGAACGGTACAGCAAGGCCGAGGTGCTGTGCAAATAAAATAAGGCAAAATTCAGGAGACCTGAGTCTGGGCCTGCATTCCTTCCACAAGGAGCTGTCTGACCTTGGAAAAGACTTTCACCGAGGTGGGCTGCAGCCTTCCCCTCTACCAAGCGGTGGGAGAGCTGAAGAGCTGATCTCGCCTGCCTACTGCTGCCTGATACTCTGATTCCAACAGGAGAAAAAGGAAGAATAGGTCTGGGGTGGCTCTGAAAAGCATCTCATAGTTTCACGAACTCTAAACTCTTGCTGCCCTAAGAACTTCATTCACAGCCCAATTACACCACTATGGCAATGAAGGAGGTGAATGAATGGTGAGTCTCCTGTCCAACTACTACATAAATGGGCCACAGCGGGCCCCTACGTTGTTAAGCTGAAGCCAATTCAAATTCTCCTACATCCAATTGCTTTAACTATGTTCCAAATAAACATATTTTTAGTCATTTAGAGCCCACCTACCACACATACCCTAGGAAATCACACCCACTGTCTCCCAGCGACAAATGACACCCTGCATCTAGAAAGTTCCCCAAAATGCCGCTGCCCTTTGGAGCTCTCTGTCCCAGAGGTCCTCTACCTTGTTGCTGAGCGACATCATCTAGCCAGGTAAGCCCCCTCTCTGATCTCCCCGACTCTCCCAGGAAGTCTCTTTCCCCATTCCCCTTCTGAGTGTGGCCTTGTGCCACTGTCTCTGGAAGGTCTCCAACTCTAAGGGACCTCCCTTCTCATCAACCTCATCCGTGCACCACCCAAACAAAGCTTGTGTGTTACCACCTCTCACGAACCTGTCTCTTCCTTGATCAACTTCCAAAGCCCCAAACTTCCTACACCAACCCATCTAAATAAAGTAAGTATTCAAACAAGATCCAGGAGCATTGAAAATAGCCTCCCTTCTCTCTACAAACAAAAGAGGAGGTTCCCTACTAATCAGCAACAGCTCTGAGAAATTAAAGAGTTGACCAAATCAACTAAAGGGCTGGAGACCCACGGAAGGGGTTGGTACTTACCCCCACCCTGCAACCCCCCCTCTCCGCAAGTTGGGCAAGTAGGAGGTGGTCAGTTCCGTGGCAAAATCACTGATGGGTCAAGAATCTTTTCTGAACCCTACAATGATCCATCTCTCCTCTTAGGCCTCCCTGTCTTTCAAGTTTCCACAGATAAAAAGCTGTTCTCGGCAGAGAATCTGATTTATGCTGGGTTGTGCCAAACCGGCATGGACCCATGAGCTTGTGGTTTAGAGCACAAACCATGGAGCCAGACACCCAGTCAGAATGCCAGCTCTGTCACTCACTACACGCATAGCTACTCTCGCTGTGCCTCAGTTCCTGCTCTCGTTATGTTGTTGTGAGAACCCAGGTTCAATCACACAACATGGGCCTCCCTCAGGGTCTCTTGGCCTCACTAGCTCCTGAGCCCTTGGCCTCCTCCTGGCTGACTGCCCCCACCGTGCTGGGAACCACAACAGCTCCAGAGCTCCTGGGCTTGATCTGACAGACCAACTGAGGCTCTGGACCCACACACAGCCTGGAACAAAGAGCCAAGCCACTGGATGTGGTCTGTGCCCTCCTCGGAGGCTGCCTCAAGTGGCCAGGTGACACAGTCCATTCACTGCCCTGGGACAGCACAGAAGACCTGCCCTGGGTTCTGTTTCCCAGAGAACCCAAGTTAAATTGGTAGGAAAAAAAAATATTAACCCTCCCCCAAAAAACTGGGTGGGAAAAAATTGATACATGTAAAGCACTCAGAATGTCGCTGTCCAGTACAGTTGTCACTAATCATGAGGCTACTGAGCACGCCAACTGCTCAGTGGGAACCAAGATGTGCTCTAAGTGTAAAAATGGGCACTGGATTGCAAAGACTTAGTACAAAAATGCAAAATATCCCATTATAAACTTCCCCAGACTGTGTGCTGAAATGACAATATTTTGAATAACTGGGCTTGAGCAAACAATTAAAATTAATTTCACCTGTTTCTTTTTACTTTTTAAAATGTGCCTACTGAATATTTTAAATTACATGTTGCTTCCGTTCCATTTTTATTGGACAGCTCTGAGAATTCAGTACCTCCTAAGTCCACAAAAGATGCTAGTCAATTTCATTTCCCTTCCCAAGAAGTTCTAGAGGTTGGCTGTCAACAAAGCCTAATGATAAAAAGAATGTGGGAACAGAAAGGGAGACAGACAAGGAAAAGGGAACAAATATTTATTAAGTAACCTTAATATCACCAGGCATGTTATATATCATGCAAATACTCAAAGCTTATTCATTATTATCCCCTTTTGGTAGATAAGGAAGTAAGGGCTCAAAATTATTTTCCCAAGGTCCCAGAGGTATTAAACAACAGATCTGAAAATTAGACCCAGGTCTGCTTGACTCTACAGTCCACGCTCTTTTCAATCTATCATACTGTCAGATGATTGGCTCTAATGGTATGGTGTGGTTTCAATAATTGAGGTTTTTTGTCATATGTTAGGGCTTCCTAGAATCCCTTAAATCACCTACCCAGGAGGTCAACGACACTAAGCAAGTTAAAAGTTGCTGCTGCACACCAATCAATCAATCAATATCCCCCTCAACCACCCCTCTCACTTTCAAGTGCAGGAAATGGAATTCAGTTGGCCCATGCCATATGGTCATCATACATCCATGAGAGCCCCCTTTGTTCTGTATTTTTCTCCCATTCAATCCCACTCTCCCACTGGCTCTTAGTTGAGCACACATAATGAAAATCCTTTCAGTAATACCCTTCATATGTTTATTTAGATCTACGGGTGTCCTTGGAAAGTGTTACTGTGTGCAAAACTGTTTCCTTGTTCTGGTTTATGCCACATTATTTCCTGAAATCTAATAACGTGGATAGAAGTAAATATAATCTATTCCATCATACATAACTACCATATCCTACTCATCCACTCCTGGAGTGGTGACACCAACATCATCTCAGACTCCTTTCCACCACCCATGACACAGAGACGACCACCACCATAGTTCTACTTGTTGAAGTTTTGCTGGAGTAAATAGCCAGGAGAGGGAATGCTGGGGCATACTCTTGTAGTCTGTGTTAGCTTCACTAAGTAACCAAGCAATGCCAGCTCCCTCTCCACAATGAATAATTAGTCGCCGGCCATGTGCAAAGCTTCTATTTCTTCCCATCCTTGCCATGCTTGACAGTACCCAACTTCCTAACTTTGGCCAATCAGAGCGATGTCAAGGGGTAGCATATGATTTGAATGTCCATTTCTCTGCATATTGGTTAGAAGAACATTTCTTAATGTTCTTAGTGGCCTTCCAGAGTTGGAAGATTTTCTTAAGACCTGAAATCCAGAGCTGCCACCAACACAAACAACTGACTTTTCAAAGTAAGAATGTTTCAGCTCAGAGAGTAGAGGCACTAGGGACACATGGCTTTGTTCTCCCAGCGACAGTAATGCTCTGGACTGACCACGTCCATCAGTTTTCTGCAGATATCACCACTCCAGAGCTCAGAGATTTGGTTGTATAGTGAAATCTCACAGAACCAGGGCTGGTATTGCCATAAATGTGTCTCTTACTACCTTCCAGTACTGCCTCTCAAGTGAGATGAAGGAGAAGCAGGGTAGGAAGAACTCAAGTTTGGCATCCTGACAGCCCTGTCCAGTCCAGGCAACACGCCAGGCTGCGGCATTTATAAAGGACAAGAAAATCCGTACTCCCCCCACAAGCAAGGCAGAATTAAAGCTGGGTAAGGAGGCTTTGGGACTTTATTTAGCACATAATTAGAAATTATCATTTCTTTTGACTCGGTTTATAGAGCTAAGAGGTTTTAGATCAGGGGTTTAGATTTCTTCCTAGAAATGTGATGACGGGGTAGAGGTGGGTTCAAAGGTTGGGACATTTTAATATTTAGGTAATTTTTATGCTACTGCTTGGGCTTCTCACACACCTGTCGACACGGTTGGGAATAATTTGACATGGAACTAGGAGAGGAGGTGAATGTGTAGCCTAGAACACAAAGCACCTTGGTATCAATTTAATGAAAATACTCTCTATACTCATTTCAGACCCTTCTGGGGGTAAAATTTATCTGAGAGAGTTCAAGTTAGCTTTGGTGGGAAGAGGTCCACACTGACAAGCTTCTGTCCTTCCCTGAGGCACGGGGTGGGGGGGGCGGTCACTGCTAAATGTCAAGTCCAGTAAGTTACCAAAACAACATGCAGAGGAACATTGGGGGAGCCTCCAGACCCCTCCCTAATGTACCCATGAGACAACAGCCAGCTGCTCTCTGCCTTCCTCGCTTATCCCTGGGGGGTGGAGGGGGGAGGGAAGGATGGGATCCGGCCGGTAAGGGCAAACCCAGGAACTGAGCATACTCATCTAGGTTGTTCTGTCTGTCTGTCTCTTCTGCCACGAGCTAAGTGGCCAGCCTCTGAAAAGGATGCCTCTAAGCTCTGCCAGAACATGTTTCATGAAATGCAAGAAGTATTAAAAGCTCAAAAGTTCTCAAGAGACAAGTCATGTGCCCTTGCCCAGATTTTACCAGTAATAAAGGTGCTCTTTGGATTCCCATCTGGCTAACTCCTGAGTCTTGTCTCAATTCATCCTGAGCTTGGGAGGGGAAGAGGGGACAGTGACGTGTTGGTTCTCTCCTCTACCTCGGCTCCCTCCACTTGACTTCCACTCAACTCTAAGTCCTCTTGCGCTTTTGTCTGGCTGACAAACTCTGGCAGTTAAAACCTATGAAAACAGCTCATCACCACCCCCCAGGAACTCTCTTGCTGGAAATGTTTGCACTGATCAGTTACAGATGGCCTTGAATCAGGATCCAGTGCAGACAGAATCTACCACCCAAGCCTTGGGAGTTACTCGGAGACGCTCAAAATCTCCAAAGCACACGAAGATGTAAGCGGTGCCGACACCTGGCAAGCTGAGCTGGCCAAGGCTCGATTCGCAGAACCTTTAATTGCTGGTGGTGACAGGGTGGTCGAGGGAGGCGGGTTTCTGAGAGAACACTCCGGAGGAGAGAGGATGGAAAGGCACAAAAATCAATGCCAAAGGAACCAGGATAGAGTAGAAAAGGTCGTTAGGTTCTCTATCCTCTTCCTTTCCCCAACCCCGCTGTCGCTTTGCCTCTTTTGTGGATCCCTTCTTGGAAGCCAGCGTTGTTCTCAGAGCCCAGGGAGGAGAGGAAAACTGACCATAGGCAGCGTTTGAAGGCAGTGGGATAGAAGAGCCTTGTGCTCTGGACTTCAAAACGATTTCCTCTACAAGGATGATTTAAACTTCTCCCAGTGCTATTTATAATTGCACCAAGAGCAAAATTTTGGCCACCATGGTTTCCTTCCACACTGTTAAAAATGGCCATCTACATGGAAGCCAAGAGAACAAGGGAGCTTTAAAATTTCATGAAATAGGGGCGCCTGGGTGGCTCAGTGGGCTAAGCCTCTGCCTTCAGCTCGGGTCATGATTTCGGGGTCCTGGGATCGAGCCCCATGTCAGGCTCTCTGCTCGGCAGGGAGCTTGCTTCCCCCCTCTGTCTGCCTCTCTGCCTACTTGTGATCTCTCTCTCTCTCTGTCAAATAAATTTTTAAAAATCTATAAAAAGATTTCAAGAAACAGAAGCAAATTATCATTTTATTGTTCAGTGAAACTTGACAAACTGGGTCTTAGGCCATGCATGTTGTACTCCAAATGTAACTGCTTTATTCTTAAAATGGGTGACTCTCACAGATAAGGATATGAGCACACTGTATCTTTGCGATTTTGCACAGATTTAGTTTTGACCACTTGGGGGGGGGTAGGCAGAGAAGACAGAAGAACAGTTACTCCAGGTGAAACAGGACTGCTATATTCAACACTGGTCTAGACACAAAAGAAAATGACATTGAAAAGTTAAAAAAGAAAGAGAAAGAGAGGGAGGGAGAGAAAAGATCAGAAAAGTTTTACATGGTAAAGATGATCATTTTTCCCATTTTTGTGCTTAAAACAATGAGCATATGTTTTGAAAGCCTTCTTCAAACATGAAGCTAGTCCACTGGCTTTTTTGCCGTCTTTAAGCAGAAACACCTTATAAACACGTCTGTGGCTTCGTGCTGTCTCCTTCGCATTGCGTAGACCCTTTCCATCCTTCTTCACCAGGTCAGGTGGCTCCTGCAGACTTGGTTCGGGCCTGCTTTTCCTCAACCTTCAGATTGGGTTGAGCCTCCAGTCTGCCTTCCCCTAAACCTGTCACGTTCACTAGGCTGGTGACTCAGCACAGAAGACGTGTGTTGGCAGCTGATGTGCTTGTCTGTACCTTCAGCTGTGCCCTTCCAGCTCCCTGACTTCGATCTACAGCCCAAGGACAGGCAGTGAATGATGAAAAGTCTTCCCTGGGGTTTTAAGACCACCACACGTGCTTCCTTAACAGAGTAAACCCTATTAGTGTTCTAGGGCCCCTGTGAGTTGAAACTGAAAAACTTGTCCATCTTGGAGTACTTCTACCAATCCACAGGAGCAGAATTCTTAAAGCTTCATGTAATCAGAATGGTATCTGACCCCAAATTTTCTCACCCCCTTTCATCCTGAGTTTGGTCAAATTGTTCGTAAGGTAGGTGATCTTGAGTGCAGTTGCTTTGGACAAAATAAAACAGTGTGTTTGCGGCTATCAGTAACACAGCTTCATTCATGCCAGTCCCAGTCTCTAAAATACTGACACGTACCTCGTTTGTATCCACAAGAGCTCATTTCAAGGCAACACACGAGAGCGTCTGTAACTCTCTGGAGCGGGCCTGTATTTTCCACTCTGCTTAGAAAAAAATAAGTCACATGTTCCTGGGGAAAGACTTACTATCTCCTGGAAGTCTAAGCCTTGAGAGCCACAGGAGTGATTACAGTGATCTTTAATAAAGTGTCTACTCACCTTTATTGAGGGTAACACCTGGGTTTTTAATGGCTTTCATTACACGCTTATTCTCAGTCTCCTGGCTAATCTGTCATCCTGAGGGCCAAGGGCCACGATGTAGGAAGGGCACAAGATGTAACCTCGGGTTTAAAAGCACACCTATCCATTCTTCACTCACTACCAGAAAAGGGCTCATTCCCACCGCTGGAATGTGTATCCCAGGTCATCGGGGACACTGTGAAGACCCTTTGTGCGCACCAACAATGGTATTTCAGGGGGAGTGGAACGCCCTGGGCAAGGGCAACGTTCTGTACAGCAGATTTCAGCAAATCCAGACCACTGTTTATGTGAGCATTCCTAAGTGTGAATGAAGTGCCAGCTACGGCTGCCTCCCATAGGACAGGTCTTTGAATCTGAGAGAGAAGGAGACGGGGGTGGATCCGTGCAGCTAAGGTCAGCTCTAGGCAAAAATCCAGGAGTGGACAACACTTGGTCTTGGATTTCCCTCTGGCCCGTATTTTGCCTGTCACACCACACAAGCATCTGGTTATCCACAGAGCCTGCGATCATGATCCCAAAATAGGTTTCACACTCCTACTACCCAGGCCCTTTATACAAGGCATTTTAAGATGGGGCCAGGACCCGTCTTTTCTTCCTTTACCTTGCTTTATGCACAAAAGCAAAATCGATGGTCGCTCCCTCCTCCGGACGACCACAGAGGTTTCGCCTGCTGCTGACTTCACCTTTCATGCATCACATACCTCTGATGAGTGCCTGTTTCTTTTCCCCTGCTAAACCATGACTTGACTTGGGGACGGTGGTTGTATCTTAGTCACCTATCTCCAGGGCACAGCATAATGTGCACACAGCTGGTGCCTAATGACTGAACGAATGGAGTTCACAGAGAAATGGGACACGTGGATTTCATAACAGTCAGTCCCAAAACCCACGACTTCAAAAGTGAAAATAGATGGCTGTGTAGATCCAGGGCAGCTGAGAAGGCTTCACTGTTGGCTCAGGTCATAATCCCGGGGTCCTGGGATCGAGTCCCTCGTCGGACTCCCTGATCACCCTGAGACTGCTTCTAGCTTTCCCTCTGCCTTTCCCCGGCCTGCTCATACTCTCTCAAATGAATAAATAAAAAATCTCAATAAAACAAAACAAAGGGAGGGGGCCTGGGTGGCTCAGTGGGTTAAGCCGCTGCCTTCGGCTCAGGTCATGATCTCAGGGTCCTAGGATCGAGTCCCACATCGAGCTCTCTGCTCAGCAAGAAGCCTGCTTCCCTCTCTCTCTCTCTCTCTGCCTTCCTCTCCGTCTACTTGTGATCTATCTCTGTCAAATAAATAAATAAAATCTTTAAAAAAAAAAACAAAAACAAAGGGAGACCAAAAGATTTTCTGCCTTGTACTATTTCCTTTCCCATTTCGCAGCACACATTATTTATTTATTTAAAGTCTCCAGAAGGAAATTCAGCCATTTTCATTTGGATGACTGCATTTCCTAGCTGGGATTTTTAACTTAGAGTTCCTCATAGCATCTCATTAAAATGAACCATGACAAAAACAAAAGAAAAAATCAATGGAAATAACATAGAGGAAAATGAAGACTGTGATCAAAAAGAAACATAAATCAGAAAGAAAAAAAAAAGCGGAATTTTGGGTTACTTTGGGTTCCACCAGTTCTGACACCTCTAAAGCAAGTCCACCCGTGGGATACGAGCTGGGATCCACTGCAGACCCGGGGACCCCACTGGGGCCAGCCTCACGTGACCGCACTCGGCTGCTTTCCCAAACACGGAGCGGCGCGGCTCACCTCTACTCCCAGGGCTTCTCCAGAAAGGACGGCAACCGTCACACCATCCTGACTGGCTTTGGGGATTTCTTTACTCTTCAGCTCCTGGTACTGAGGCTCCACCATCTTCTCTGAGCTTCGCCAATTTACCCACAGCTGGAGGCCGTGGGCCGGCTCTTGGGAGCAAGGCATCTCGGCCTGCAGAATGCCTCGGCCCGCGGTCATCCACTGCAAACAGCAGACCAACAAGAAGGCAGTGGAACCCAGCCTCTAACAAGCCTGTGGGGGGAGGGGCAATGATGTCACGGGGACTAAGCAGGGCACCTCCCAAGGGCTGCTCTCACGGACCCCCCACCACCCTCCTGGGGAGCAACAAAGGCGACAAACACAATAGCCGAAGCCATTTCCAGGATCCTGAAAGCTGCACACGCTTCCTCACTTGAACTCAAAGCATCACACCTGACTCACACAAATGGAAGAACCCTAACCCTCTCTTTGGCGTCCCCGAAGCTTAGACTGAGCTCCCAGACCGGGAGCACTATCCGGAGGAGCACCTTAGGGAGGAAGCACATGACTGGGCTTGGGGAGAAGCCAAGGAGCAATGCAGTTCCGACACACAGCTCCAGCGCGGGATGAACCTTCAGAGATGCCCCAAATCCTGCAGAGGTAACCCAGGTAGCAGCACTTTTCGATCCTCACACAAGCTAGCCATTAACTGTGGGCCACGCCCCAGGGGGCAGCACAGTCCTGGGAGAGGCGGCTCTGGCAGGAGGGGGCGGAGCCTAGCAGGACGGGGCGTAGCCTAGGACGGAAGGCAGTGGCGGAGTCTAGGATTGATGCCTCAGAGAGCCTGCGGTAGCCCATATTAACAGCACCGCGAGACCACGGGCATCCGTCCATACATACACACGGATGCCCAATGGCTTCAGGTCACTGTGCACAGGTGACTCGTCTCAGCTTGCTCCCTTCGGCTCATGAAGTACTCACTACCTGGAGAAGCGGGGATTGCCCTTGCTGTTGTGCAGAGTCTTCAAGCATTTGTTTGTTTCTTTATGGCGAGCTACCAGCGGCCAGGGGCCGGCCCCAGACACTAAGCCAGGGATCCAGGGATCAAGGGATGTAACGTGGCAGGCAGCTTTCCCGCCTGTCCTAGCTTGGGTTCTGCCACAGAAATCCCGAGACTAGGAGTGAAGGCCAAATATTTACCAGGGAAGTATCACAGAAAGCCCAAGCCAAGAAGGCAAAACCAAGCTCAGAAAGGGAGAAAGCTGAAAGGGGGTGGGAACAAGTAGGTGCCATCTGTGCTCCAAATCCAGCCGAGGTAGCCCCGGTAGCCGAGGTAGCAGAACTTTTCCATCCTCACAGGGGCTAGACATTAACTGTGGGCCACGCCCCAGGGGACAGGAGAGTCCTCAGAGAGGCTGCTCTGGCAGGAGGGGGCGGAGCCTAGCAGGACGGGGCGGAGCCTAGGACTGAAGGCGGTGGCAGAGTCTAGGATCCAGGCCTCGCAGAGCCCGCGGTAGCCCATATTCACAGCACCTCGAGGCCACGGGCATCCGTCCATACATACACACGGATGCCCAATGGCTTCAGGTCACTGTGCACAGGTGACTCGTCTCAGCTTGCTCCCTACGGCTCATGGAGCCCTCACTACCTGGAAAAGCGGGGATTGCCCTTGCTGTTGTGTAGAGTCTAGAAGCATTTGTTTGTTTCTTTATGGCGAGCTACCAGGGGCCCACGGGCTACCCCAGACACTAAGGCCAGGATCCAGGGATGAAGGGATGGAACG
Organism: Lutra lutra; assembly: GCF_902655055.1. Taxonomy (NCBI): domain Eukaryota; kingdom Metazoa; phylum Chordata; class Mammalia; order Carnivora; family Mustelidae; genus Lutra; species Lutra lutra. The sequence continues at coordinate 87,955,398 of NC_062296.1, read as the reverse complement.
TGCAGGCAGCTTTCCCGCCTGTCCTAGCTTGGGTTCTGCCACGGAAATCCCGAGACTAGGAGTGAAGGCCAAATATTTATCCGGCAAGTGTCGCAGAAAGCGCAAGCCAAGAAGGCAAAACCAAGCTCAGAAAGGGAGAAAGCTGAAAGGGGGTGGGAAGAGGCAGGTGCCATCTGTGCCCCAAATCCAGCCCAGGTAGCCCAGGTAGCCCAGTTAGCCGAGGTAGGGGAGCTATTCCATCCCCACAGGGGGTAGCCAATAACTGTGGGCCATGCCCCAGGGGGGACCACAGTCCTGGGAGAGGCGGTTCTGGCAGGAGGGGGCGGAGCCTAGCAGGACGGGGCGGAGCCTAGGACCACAGGTGGCAGAGGAGTCTAGGACTGATGCCTCAGAGAGCCTGCGGAAGCCCATATTCACAGCACCTGGAGGCCATGGGCATCCGTCCATAGATACACACGGATGCGACATGGCCACATGATACTGTGCATAGGCGACTCGTCTCAGCTTGCGCCCTTCGGCTCATGGAGTCCTCACTACCTGGAGAAGCCGGATTTGCCCTTGCTGTAGTGCAGAGTCTAGAAGCATCTGTTTGTTTCTTTAGGCGAGTGACCAGGGGCCTAGGCGCGGGCCCCAGACACTAAGCCGGGGATCCAGGGATCAAGGGATGGAACGTGGCAGGCAGCTTTCCCGGCTGTCCTAGCTTGGGTTCTGCCACAGAAATCCCGAGACTAGGAGGGAAGGCCAAATATTTATCGGGGAAGTATCACAGAAAGACCAAGCCAAGAAGGCAAAACCAAGCTCAGAAAGGGAGAAAGCTGAAAGGGGGTGGGAACAAGTAGGTGCCATCTGTGCTCCAAATCCAGCCGAGGTAGCCTAGGTAGCCAAGGTAGAAGAACATTTCCATCCTCACAGAGGCTAGCCATTAACTGTGGGCCATGCCCCAGGGGACAGGAGAGTCCTGGGAGAGGCGGCTCTGGCAGGAGGGGGCGGAGCCTAGCAGGACCGGGCGGGGGCTAGGACGGCAGGAAGCCCTGGAGTCTAGGATTGCTGCCTCTGAGAGCCCGCGGTAGCCCATATTCACAGCACATCGAGGCCATGGGCATCCGTCCATAGATACACACGGATGCCCATTGGCTTCAGGTCACTGTGCACAGGTGACTCGTCTCAGTTGCTCCCTTCTGCTCATGGAGCCCTCACTACCTGGAGAAGCGGGGATTGCACTTGCTGTTGTGCAGAGCCTAGAAGCATTTGTTTGTTTCTTTATGGCGAGCTACCAGGGGCCCACGGGCTTCCCCAGACACTGAGCCCGGGATCCAGGGATGAAGGGATGGAACGTGGCAGGCAGCTTACCCGCCTGTCCTAGCTTGGGTTCCACCACGGAAATCCCGAGACTAGGAGTGAAGGCCAAATATTTATCGGGCAAGTGCCGCAGAAAGCGCAAGCCAAGAAGGCAAAACCAAGCTCAGAAAGGGAGAAAGCTGAAAGGGGGTGGAAACAGGCAGGTGCCATCTGTGCCCCAAATCCAGCCCAGGTAGCCCAGGTAGCCCAGGTAGGGGAGCTATTCCATCCCCACAGGGTCTAGCCAATAACTGTGGACCACGCCCCAGGGGGCACCACAGTCCTGGGAGAGGCGGCTCTGGCAGGAGGGGGCGGAGCCTAGCAGGACGGGGCGGAGCCTAGGACCACAGGTGGCAGAGGAGTCTAGGACTGATGCCTCAGAGAGCCCGCGGTAGCCCATATTCACAGCACCTGGAGGCCATGGGCATCGGTCCATAGATACACACAGATGCTCTATGGTCCCCTCATACTGTGCACAGGTGACTCGTCTCAGCTTGCTCCCTTCCGCTCTGGAGCCCTCACTACCTGGAGAAGTGGGAATAGCCCTTGCTGTTGTGCAGAGTCTACAACATTTATTTGTTTCTTTACGGCGAGCGACCAGGGGCCCACGGGCTACCACAGACACTGAGCCCAGGATCCAGGGATGAAGGGATGGAACGTGGCAGGCAGCTTTCCCGCCTGTCCGAGCTTGGCATCGGCACAGAAATCCCGAGACTAGGAGTGAAGTGCCCCAGAAAGCGCAAGTGAAGAAGGCAACAGCAAGCTCAGAAAGGGAGAACGCTGAAAGGGGGTGGGAACAGGCAGGTGCCATCGGTGGGCCCCTCGGGGCTCACGGGAAGCGGGCCATCTGCAGATGGGGGCACGAGAGAGGGGAAGCTAGGGGCTTCACCGCCAACTCCCATGCCTCTTTGACAAGACTTCCTCTGGGGGTGTCCAGTGCCCAGCACATGCGGCTGCTGGGAGAGCCACCGGCAGAGCGGCGGCGTGGGAGATGGCAGTCGCGTGCACTCGGGGACTGCTGCCACCTGGACTCCGGGGTGGGGCACAGGTACAAGGTGCAGGCCACCAAGAGCTTCTTCCTCATGGCCCTCATGCGGAGAGAAATCCTTAAACAATTAGACAGATAATCTATTGGCATGTGATGGGACTTGGCGCTGGGGTGGGTGAGGGGGCACCACAGGCTTCTGTGAGAGAACACGAAATGGCCTGCTTCTTCCAGGCAGGGGACCGGAGGGCAGAACCTTCAGGCTGGGACCCAGACAGGGAATACGAAGAGACCCGGGCAAGAGCGAGAGGAAGGGGAGTCCATACAGTGGGAACAGCAGGCGAAAAGACTCTAAGACCAGAACAGGCAATATCTGTTCCCCGATGCGCAAGGCCAGCACATGACGGAGAGTTTCCTGGCGCTAAATCTGAATAGATGTCCATCTTCTATTTGACCAGACTGATGACACCTTCTAGCACAGGGGTCTGAAAACGACAGCCCAGGGGCCAAACCCAGCCGGCCGCATGATTCTATACATAAGATCTACTGACCCACAGACAAGCCCATTCAGTGACACGCTGGCTGTCGGTTCGTGCTGTAAAGGCAGGATGCAGTGGTGGCCACATCTGGGACCACAGGATCCACGAAGCCTAAAATACATGCTATCCACGTATGACAGGACACATTCACTGATCTATGTGCTGCTCCAACAACACATGAAGATCTCAGCACACCCCTACATCGTGCTTCCATCTGAGAACAGCTGTTGGGGTCCTCAAGGACCTGGCCTCCCGTTTCTTTTCCTCTTTTGTTCAAGGTTTATCTGTCCATCTTTTCAATCTACTTTTTATACCCTGTTTATCCTTTTTTAGATATAACCTAATTGGGCAGGAACTTTCTTACTATGTTCAGCCCACCCATTGGATTTGGAAGGGGAGAGATTTCTCTTTTCGACCTTGCTATTGACTAGCTCAGAGGCCCTGCACACCTTTTCTTGACCTCTTTAAATCTCCGTTCTCTTATTTTTTAAGGTTTTGTTTATTTATTGGAGAGAGACAGAGCCTTCAAGGGGTGGGGGGATGAGGAGGGAGAAGACTCCCCGCTGAGCAAGGAGCCCGATTCTACACTCATTCCCAGGACCCTGCGATCATGACCTGAGCCGAAGGCAGATGCTTAACCACTGAGCCACCCAGGCGCCCCTCTAAATGAATTCTTAAGGGCCATTCCAATACACGTGCCTGGCCAAAGCCTTGTGCTCTGGTTGGGGTGAAGAGGGGAAAATCCCTTCACCGACACCACGAACCTCAGTATCCCCTGAAGGGAGGTCCCTAGAAACCCGGAGCCCTATGATCCCAGAATAAAACGTAGCCCGGGAAAGAGAATGAGCCGCTAGGTATCTGTACGAATTCACCTGCCTGCCTGATCTTACACACGGTGATGTCCTTTTTTTTTTTTTTTAAGAAGTTATTTATATATATAACAAAGAGACAAAGCAAGAGAGGAACACAAGCAGGGGGAGTGGGAGAGGGAGAAGCAGGCTTCCCGCTGAGCAGGGAGTCCGATGCAGGGGCTCGATGCCAGGACCTCGGGATCATGACCCGAGCCGAAGGCGCTTAAAGACTGAGCCACCCAGGCACCCCCTGGCCCTACCCTGTAACTCTTTTAACCATTTCCGTGCCCCCAGCCCAAACTCAATGGCCGTTAGGTAATGACTTCCAGGGAGAACGTGAGAGCCCAGCTCCCTTGCCCCGGGTGGGTCAGGATTACCTGAAGGCAGACTGAACCTTGCCCAGTCCCTGAGTCCCTGTCCTCCTCGGGACTGCGCCCGAGGGGACAACCTCGCTGGCTCCCTTCCCTCCCTCCTTTTGCTGTTCTGTAGGGCGCTTCCTTTACATTCCCCCACACGGGAATTCCCAGCTCAAAGGGTCTGCCTCTGGGAAACGCCACCTAAGAGACCACACCACCCGGATCACCTGCCAGCTGGCCGTTAGCCCGAACCATCGGCCAACCTGCCCGCAGTTCCCCTGGACAGCTCCTGAACACCGGACTGGAGACACACACTTTTCTGACCACAACTGTGTCCTTGACCTTTACACTCCATTGCCCTTATTTGGGTAAATAGGTGGGATCCTAATCCTAAATATTATAAAGTCTCCGTTGAGAAGAATGCACACAGTGCGGCATGTTTGAGTGAAATCAATGTTCAATTAAAACAAAAAACTTCTATGACATAGTACTGTGCTTTCCTTCCTCAGCTGGGCATAAATGGTTTAAATAAATCTTCAGGGAGTGGAGTGGGTTTGGGGGTTGGTCTCTCAAAGGAATGCCTTTTGACACCTTTTTTATATGAGCTTGCTTTCTAGAAATTTCCCTAACTCTATAGGGTTTGCATGTGGCAAAAAAAAAAAAAAAAAAGGAGGAATTCTGGGTTCTCTTGGGTTCCACCAGTTCTGACACCTCTAAAGCAAGTCCACCCGTGGGATACGAGCTGGGATCCACTGCAGACCCGGGGACCCCACTTGGGCCAGCCTCACGTGACCGCACTCGGCTGCTTTCCCAAACACGGAGCGGCGCGGCACACCTCTACTCCCAGGGCTTCTCCAGAAAGGACGGCAACCGTCACACCATCCTGCCTGGCTTTGGGGATTTCTTTACTCTTCAGCTCCTGGTACTGAGGCTCCACCATCTTCTCTGAGCTTCGCCAATTTACCCACAGCTGGAGGCCGTGGGCCGGCTCTTGGGAGCAAGGCATCTCGGCCTGCAGAATGCCTCGGCCCACGGTCATCCACTGCAAACAGCAGACCAACAAGAAGGCAGTGGAACCCAGCCTCTAACAAGCCTGCGGGGGGAGGGGCAATGATGTCACGGGGACTAAGCGGGGCACCTCCCAAGGGCTACTCTCAGGGACCCCCCACCACCCTCCTGGGGAGCAACAAAGGCGACAAACACAATAGCCGAAGCCATTTCCAGGATCCTGAAAGCTGCACACGCTTCCTCACTAGATCAAAGCATCACACCTGACTCACACAAATGGAAGAACCCTAACCCTCTCTTTGGCGTCCCCGAAGCTTAGACTGAGCTCCCAGACGGGGAGCACTGTCCGGAGGTGCACCTTAGGGAGGAAGCACATGACTGGGCTTGGGGAGAAGCCATTGAGCAATGCAGTTCCGACACACAGCTCCAGCGCGGGATGAACCTTCAGAGATGCCCCAAATCCTGCAGAGGTAACCCAGGTAGCAGCACTTTTCGATCCTCACACAAGCTAGCCATTAACTGTGGGCCACGCCCCAGGGGGCAGCACAGTCCTGGGAGAGGCGGCTCTGGCAGGAGAGGGCGGAGCCTAGCAGGATGGGGCGGAGCCTAGGACGGAAGGCGGGGGCGGAGTCTAGGATCCATGCCTTTGAGAGCCCGCGGTAGCCCATATTCACAGCACCTCGAGGCCACAGGCATCCGTCCATACATACACACGGATGCCCAATGGCCTCAGGTCACTGTGCACAGGTGACTCGTCTCAGCTTGCTCCCTTCGTCTCATGGAGCCCTCACTACCTGGAGAAGCGGGGATTGCCCTTGCTGTTGTGCAGAGTCTAGAAGCATTTGTTTGTTTCTTTATGGCGAGCTACCAGGGGCCCACGGGCTACCCCAGACACTGAGCCCGGGATCCAGGGATGAAGGGATGGAACGTGGCAGGCAGCTTTCCCGCCTGTCCTAGCTTGGGTTCTGCCACGGAAATCCCGAGACTAGGAGTGAAGGCCAAATATTTATCGGGCAAGTGCCGCAGAAAGCGCAAGCCAAGAAGGCAAAACCAAGCTCAGAAAGGGAGAAAGCTGAAAGGGGGTGGGAACAGGCAGGTGCCATCTGTGCCCCAAATCCACCCCAGGTAGCCCAGGTAGCCCGGGTAGCCCAGGTAGGGGAGCTGTTCCATCCCCACAGGGGCTAGCCAATAACTGTGGGCCACGCCCCAGGGGGGACCACAGTCCTGGAAGAGGCGGCTCTGTCAGGAGGGGGCGGAGCCTAGCAGCACGGGGCGGAGCCTAGGACCACAGGTGGCAGAGGAGTCTAGGACTGATGCCTCAGAGAGCCTGCGGAAGCCCATATTCACAGCACCTGGAGGCCATGGGCATCCGACCATAGATACACACGGATGTGCATGGCCACCGGATACTGTGCATAGGTGACTCGTCTCAGTATGCGCCCTTCGGCTCTTGGAGTCCTCACTACCTGGAGAAGCCGGATTTGCCCTTGCTGTAGTGCAGAGTCTAGAAGCATCTGTTTGTTTCTTTATGGCGAGCGACCAGGGGCCCAGGCGCCGGCCCCAGACACTAAGCCGGGGATCCAGGGATCAAGGGATGGAACGTGGCAGGCAGCTTTCCCGCCTGTCCTAGCTTGGGTTCTGCCACAGAAATCCCGAGACTAGGAGGGAAGGCCAAATATTTATCGGGGAAGTATCACAGAAAGCCCAAGCCAAGAAGGCAAAAGCAAGCTCAGAAAGGGAGAAAGCTGAAAGGGGGTGGGAACAAGTAGGTGCCATCTGTGCTCCAAATCCAGCCGAGGTAGCCCAGGTAGCCGAGGTAGCAGAACTTTTCCATCCTCATAGGGGCTAGCCATTAACTGTGGGCCATGCCCCAGGGGACAGGAGAGTGCCGGGAGAGGGGCCTCTGGCAGAAGGGGGCGGAGCCTAGCAGGACGGGGCGGAGCCTAGGACGGCAGGAGGTGGTGGAGTCTAGGATTGCTGCCTTGGAGAGCCCGCGGTAGCCCATATTCACAGCACCTCGAGGCCATGGGCAACCGTCCATAGATACACACGGATGCCCAATGGCTTCAGGTCACTGTGCACAGGTGACTCGTCTCAGCTTGCTCCCTTCGGCTCATGGAGCCCTCACTACCTGGAGAGGTGGGAATGCCCTTGCTGTTGAGCAGAGTCTACAAGCATTTGTTTGTTTCTTTACGGCGAGCGACCAGGGGCCCATGGGCCGGCCCCAGACACTGAGCCCAGGATCCAGGGATGAAGGGATGGAACGTGGCAGGCAGCTTTCCCGCCTGTCCGAGCTTCTCATAGGCACAGAAATCCCGAGACTAGGAATGAAGTGCCCCAGAAAGCGCAAGTGAAGAAGGCAACAGCAAGCTCAGAAAGGGAGAACGCTGAAAGGGGGTGGGAACAAGTAGGTGCCATCTGTGCTCCAAATCCAGCCGAGGTAGCCCAGGTAGCCGAGGTAGCAGAACTTTTCCATCCTCACAGGGGCTAGCCATTAACTGTGGGCCTCGCCCCAGCGGACAGGAGAGTCCTGAGAGAGGCGCCTCTGGCAGGAGGAGGCGGAGCCTAGGTGGGCAGGAGGCCCTGAGGTCTAGGATTGCTGCCTCTGAGAGCCCGCGGTAGCCCATATTCACAGCACCTCGAGGCCATGGGCATCCGTCCATAGATACACACGGATGCCCAATGGCTTCAGGTCACTGTGCACAGGTGACTCGTCTCAGCTTGCTCCCTTCCGCTCATGGAGCCCTCACTACCTGGAGAAGCGGGGATTGCCCTTGCTGTTATGCAGAGTCTTCAAGCATTTGTTTCTTTATGGCGAGCGACCAGGGGCCCAGGGGCCGCCCCAGACACTGAGCCCGCGATCCAGGGATGAAGGGATGGAACGTGGCAGGCAGCTTTCCCGCCTGTCCTAGCTTGGGTTCTGCCACGGAAATCCCGAGACTAGGAGTGAAGGCCAAATATTTATCGGGCAAGTGCCGCAGAAAGCGCAAGCCAAGAAGGCAAAACCAAGCTCAGAAAGGGAGAAAGCTGAAAGGGGGTGGGAAGAGGCAGGTGCCATCTGTGCCCCAAATCCAGCCCAGGTAGCCCAGGTAGCCCAGGTAGGGGAGCTATTCCATCCCCACAGGGGCTAGCCAATAACTGTGGGCCACGCCCCAGGGGGCACCACAGTCCTGGGAGAGGCGGCTCTGGCAGGAGGGGGCGGAGCCCAGCAGGACAGGGCGGAGCCTAGGTGGGCAGGTGGCAGAGGAGTCTAGGACTGATGCCTCAGAGAGCCCGCGGTAGCCCATATTCACAGCACCTGGAGGCCAGGGGCATCCGTCCATAGATACACACAGATGCTCTATGGTCCCCTCATACTGTGCACAGGTGACTCGTCTCAGCTCGCTCCCTTCCACTCATGGAGCCCTCACTACCTGGAGAGGTGGGAATTGCCCTTGCTGTTGTGCAGAGTCTACAAGCATTTGTTTGTTTCTTTACGGCGAGCGACCAGGGGCCCAGGGGCCGGCCCCAGACGCTGAGCCCAGGATCCAGGGATGAAGGGATGGAACGTGGCAGGCAGCTTTCCCGCCTGTCCGAGCTTGGCATCGGCACAGAAATCCCGAGACTAGGAGTGAAGTGCCCCAGAAAGCGCAAGCGAAGAAGGCAACAGCAAGCTCAGAAAGGGAGAACGCTGAAAGGGGGTGGGAACAGGCAGGTGCCATCGGTGGGCCCCTCGGGGCTCACGGGAAGGGGGCCATCTGCAGATGGGGGCACGGAGGAGAGGGGAAGCTAGGGGCATCACCGCCAAATCCCATGCCTCTTTGACAAGACTTGCTCTGGGGGTGTCCGGTGCCCACCACATGCGGCTGCTGGGAGAGCCACCGGCAGAGCGGCAGCGAGGGAGAGGGCAGTCGCGTGCACTCGGGGACTGCTGCCACCTGGACTCCGGGGTGGGGCACAGGTACAAGGTGCAGGCCACCAAGAGCTTCTTCCTCATGGCCCTCATGCGGAGAGAAATCCTTAAACAATTAGACAGATAATCTATTGGCATGTGATGGGACTTGGCGCTGGGGTGGGTGAGGGGCACCACAGGCTTCTGTGAGAGAACACGAAATGGCCTGCTTCTTCCAGGCAGGGGACCGGAGGGCAGAACCTTCAGGCTGGGACCCAGACAGGGAATACGAAGAGACCCGGGCAAGAGCGAGAGGAAGGGGAGTCCATACAGTGGGAACAGCAGGCGAAAAGACTCTGAGACCAGAACAGGCAATATCTGTTCCCCGATGCGCAAGGCCAGCACATGACGGAGAGTTTCCTGGCGCTAAATCTGAATAGATGTCCATCTTCTATTTGACCAGACTGATGACACCTTCTAGCACAGGGGTCTGCAAACGACAGCCCAGGGGCCAAAACCAGCCGGCCGCATGATTCTATACATAAGATCTACTGACCCACAGACAAGCCCATTCAGTGACACGCTGGCTGTCGGTTCCTGCTGTAAAGGCAGGATGCAGTGGTGGCCACATCTGGGACCACAGGATCCACGAAGCCTAAAATACATGCTATCCACGTATGACAGGACACATTCACTGATCTATGTGCTGCTCCAACAACACATGAAGACCTCAGCACACCCCTACCCCGTGCTTCCATCTGAGAACAGCTGTTGGGGTCCTCAAGGACCTGGCCTCCCGTTTCTTTTCCTCTTTTGTTCAAGGTTTATCTGTCCATCTTTTCAATCTACTTTTCATACCCTGTTTATCCTTTTTTAGATATAACCTAATTGGGCAGGAACTTTCTTACTATGTTCAGCCCACCCATTGGATTTGGAAGGGGAGAGATTTCTCTTTTCGACCTTGCTATTGACTAGCTCTGAGGCCCTGCACACCTTTTCTTGACCTCTTTAAATCTCCATTCTCTTATTTTTTAAGGTTTTGTTTATTTATTGGAGAGAGACAGAGCCTTCAAGGGGTGGGGGGAGGAGGAGGGAGAAGACTCCCCGCTGAGCAAGGAGCCCGATTCTACACTCAATCCCAGGACCCTGCGATCATGACCTGAGCCGAAGGCAGATGCTTAACCACTGAGCCACCCAGGCGCCCCTCTAAATGAATTCTTAAGGGCCATTCCAATACACGTGCCTGGCCAAAGCCTTGTGCTCTGGTTGGAGTGAAGAGGGGAAAATCTCTTCACCGCCACCACGAACCTCAGTATCCTCTGAAGGGAGGTACCTAAAACCCCGGAGCCCTAAGATCCCAGAATAAAACGTAGCCCAGGAAAGAGAATGAGCCGCTAGGCATCTGTACCAATTCAGCTGCCTGCCTGATCTTACACACGGTGATGTCCTTTTTTTTTTGTTTTTTTAAGAATTTCTTTATTTATATGACAAAGAGACAAAGCAAGAGAGGAACACAAGCAGGGGGAGTGGGAGAGGGAGAAGCAGGCTTCCCGCTGAGCAGGGAGTCCGATGCAGGGGCTCGATGCCAGGTCCTCGGGATCATGACCCGAGCCGAAGGCGCTTAAAGACTGAGCCACCCAGGCGCCCCCTGGCCCTACCCTGTAACTCTTTTAACCATTTCCGTGCCCCCAGCCCAAACTCAATGGCCGTTAGGTAATGACTTCCAGGGAGAACGTGAGAGCCCAGCTCCCTTGCCCCGGGTGGGTCAGGATTACCTGAAGGCAGACTGAACCTTGCCCAGTCCCTGAGTCCCTGTCCTCCTCGGGACTGCGCCCGAGGGGACAACCTCGCTGGCTCCCTTCCCTCCCTCCTTTTGCTGTTCTGTAGGGCGCTTCCTTTACATTCCCCCACACGGGAATTCCCAGCTCAAAGGGTCTGCCTCTGGGAAACGCCACCTAAGAGACCACACGACCCGGCTCACCACCCAGCTGGCCGTTAGCGCGAACCATCGGCCAACCTGCCCGCAGTTCCCCTGGACAGCTCCTGAACACGGGACTGGAGACACACCCTTTTCCGACCACAACTGTGTCCTTGACCTTTACACTCCATTGCCCTTTTTTGGGTAAATAGGTGGGATCCTAATCCTAAATATTATAAAGTCTCCGTTGAGAAGAATGCACACGGTGGGGCATGTTTGGGTGAAATCAATGTTCAATTAAAACAAAAAACTTCTATGACATAGTACTGTGCTTTCCTTCCTCAGCTGGGCATAAATGGTTTAAATAAATCTTCAGGGAGTGGAGTGGGTTTGGGGGTTGGTCTCTCAAAGGAATGCCTTTTGACACCTTTTTTATATGAGCTTGCTTTCTAGAAATTTCCCTAACTCTATAGGGATTGCATGTGGCAAAAAAAAAAAAAAAAAGGATGAATTCTGGGTTCTCTTGGGTTCCACCAGATCTGACACCTCTAAAGCAAGTCCACACGAGGGATACGAGCTGAGATCCACTGCAGACCCGGGGACCCCACTTGGGCCAGCCTCACGTGACCGCACTCGGCTGCTTTCCCAAACACGGAGCGGCGCGGCACACCTCTACTCCCAGGGCTTCTCCAGAAAGGACGGCAACCGTCACACCATCCTGCCTGGCTTTGGGGATTTCTTTACTCTTCAGCTCCTGGTACTGAGGCTTGACCATCTTCTCTGAGCTTCGCCAATTTACCCACAGCTGGAGGCCGTGGGCCGGCTCTTGGGAGCAAGGCATCTCGGCCTGCAGAATGCCTCGGCCCACGGTCATCCACTGCAAACAGCAGACCAACAAGAAGGCACTGGAACCCAGCCTCTAACAAGCCTGCGGGGGGAGGGGCAATGATGTCACGGGGACTAAGCGGGGCACCTCCCAAGGGCTGCTCTCACGGACCCCCCACCACCCTCCTGGGAGCAACAAAGGTGACAAACACAATCGCCGAAGCCATTTCCAGGATCCTGAAAGCTGCGCACGCTTCCTCACTTGAACTCAAAGCATCACACCTGACTCACACAAATGGAAGAACCCTAACCCTCTCTTTGGCGTCCCCGAAGCTTAGACTGAGCTCCCAGACGGGGAGCACTGTCCGGAGGTGCACCTTAGGGAGGAAGCACATGACTGGGCTTGGGGAGAAGCCAAGGAGCAATGCAGTTCCGACACACAGCTCCAGCGCGGGATGAACCTTCAGAGATGCCCCAAATCCTGCAGAGGTAACCCAGGTAGCAGCACTTTTCGATCCTCACAGAAGCTAGCCATTAACTGTGGGCCACGCCCCAGGGGGCAGCACAGTCCTGGGAGAGGCGGCTCTGGCAGGAGAGGGCGGAGCCTAGCAGGATGGGGCGGAGCCTAGGACGGAAGGCGGGGGCGGAGTCTAGGATCCATGCCTTTGAGAGCCCGCGGTAGCCCATATTCACAGCACCTCGAGGCCACAGGCATCCGTCCATACATACACACGGATGCCCAATGGCCTCAGGTCACTGTGCACAGGTGACTCGTCTCAGCTTGCTCCCTTCGTCTCATGGAGCCCTCACTACCTGGAGAAGCGGGGATTGCCCTTGCTGTTGTGCAGAGTCTAGAAGCATTTGTTTGTTTCTTTATGGCGAGCTACCAGGGGCCCACGGGCTACCCCAGACACTGAGCCCGGGATCCAGGGATGAAGGGATGGAACGTGGCAGGCAGCTTTCCCGCCTGTCCTAGCTTGGGTTCTGCCACGGAAATCCCGAGACTAGGAGTGAAGGCCAAATATTTATCGGGCAAGTGCCGCAGAAAGCGCAAGCCAAGAAGGCAAAACCAAGCTCAGAAAGGGAGAAAGCTGAAAGGGGGTGGGAACAGGCAGGTGCCATCTGTGCCCCAAATCCACCCCAGGTAGCCCAGGTAGCCCGGGTAGCCCAGGTAGGGGAGCTGTTCCATCCCCACAGGGGCTAGCCAATAACTGTGGGCCACGCCCCAGGGGGGACCACAGTCCTGGAAGAGGCGGCTCTGTCAGGAGGGGGCGGAGCCTAGCAGGACGGGGCGGAGCCTAGGACCGCAGGTGGCAGAGGAGTCTAGGACTGATGCCTCAGAGAGCCTGCGGAAGCCCATATTCACAGCACCTGGAGGCCATGGGCATCCGACCATAGATACACACGGATGTGCATGGCCACCGGATACTGTGCATAGGTGACTCGTCTCAGTATGCGCCCTTCGGCTCTTGGAGTCCTCACTACCTGGAGAAGCCGGATTTGCCCTTGCTGTAGTGCAGAGTCTAGAAGCATCTGTTTGTTTCTTTATGGCGAGCGACCAGGGGCCCAGGCGCCGGCCCCAGACACTAAGCCGGGGATCCAGGGATCAAGGGATGGAACGTGGCAGGCAGCTTTCCCGCCTGTCCTAGCTTGGGTTCTGCCACAGAAATCCCGAGACTAGGAGGGAAGGCCAAATATTTATCGGGGAAGTATCACAGAAAGCCCAAGCCAAGAAGGCAAAACCAAGCTCAGAAAGGGAGAAAGCTGAAAGGGGGTGGGAACAAGTAGGTGCCATCTGTGCTCCAAATCCAGCCGAGGTAGCCCAGGTAGCGGAGGTAGCAGAACTTTTCCATCCTCACAGGGGCTAGACATTAACTGTGGGCCACGCCCCAGGGGACAGGAGAGTCCCTGGAGAGGCGGCTCTGGCAGGAGGGGGCGGAGCCTAGCAGGACGGGGAGGAGCCTAGGACCCAAGGCAGTGGCAGAGTCTAGGATCCAGGCCTGGAAGAGCCCGCGGTAGCCCATATTCACAGCACCTCGAGGCCACGGGCATCCGTCCATAGATACACACGGATGCCCAATGGCTTCAGGTCACTGTTCACAGGTGACTCGTCTCAGCTTGCTCCCTTCGGCTCATGGAGCCCTCACTACCTGGAGAAGCGGGGATTGCCCTTGCTGTTGTGCAGAGTCTAGAAGCATTTGTTTGTTTCTTTATGGCGAGCTACCAGGGGCCCACGGGCTACCCCAGACACTGAGCCCGGGATCCAGGGATGAAGGGATGGAACGTGGCAGGCAGCTTTCCGCCTGTCCTAGCTTGGGTTCTGCCACGGAAATCCCGAGACTAGGAGTGAAGGCCAAATATTTATCGGGCAAGTGCCGCAGAAAGCGCAAGCCAAGAAGGCAAAACCAAGCTCAGAAAGGGAGAAAGCTGAAAGGGGGTGGGAACAGGCAGGTGCCATCTGTGCCCCAAATCCAGCCCAGGTAGCCCAGGTAGCCCAGGTAGCCCAGGTAGCCCAGGTAGCTGAACTTTTCCATCCATACAGGGGCTAGCCATTAACTGTGGGCCATACCCCAGGGGACAGGAGAGTCCTGGGAGAGGCGCCTCTGGCAGGAGGGGGCGGAGCCTAGCAGGACGGGGCGGAGCCTAGGACTGCAGGAGGCCCTGGAGTCTAGGATTGCTGCCTCGGAGAGCCCGCAGTAGCCCATATTCACAGCACCTCGAGGCCATGGGCATCCGTCCATAGATACACACGGATGCCCAATGGCTTCAGGTCACTGTGCACAGGTGACTCGTCTCAGCTTGTTCCCTTCTGCTCGTGGAGCCCTCACTACCTGGAGAAGCGGGGATTTCCCTGGCTGTTGTGCAGAGTCTTCAAGCAATTGTTTCTTTATGGCGAGCGACCAGGGGCCCGAGGGCCGCCCCAGACTCTGAGCCCAGGATCCAGGGATGAAGGGATGGAACGTGGCAGGCAGCTTTCCCGCCTGTCCGAGCTTGGCATCGGCACAGAAATCCCGAGACTAGGAGTGAGTGCCCCAGAAAGCGCAAGCGAAGAAGGCAACAGCAAGCTCTGAAAGGGAGAACGCTGAAAGGGGGTGGGAACAGGCAGGTGCCATTGGTGGGCCCCTCGGTGCTCCCGGGAAGGGGGCAATCTGCAGATGGGGGCACAAAGGAGAGGGGAAGCTAGGGGCTTCACCGCCATCTCCCATGCCTCTTTGACAAGACTTCCTCTGGGGGTGACCAGTGCCCAGCACATGCAGCTGCTGGGAGAGCCACCGGCAGAGCGGCGGCGAGGGGGATGGCAGTCGCGTGCGCTCGGGGACTGCTGCCACCTGGACTCCGGGGTGGGGCACAGGTACAAGGTGCAGGCCACCAAGCGCTTCTTCCTCATGGCCCTCATGCAGAGAGAAATCCTTAAACAATTAGACAGATAATCTATTGGCATGTGATGGGACTTGGCGCTGGGGTGGGTGAGGGGGCACCACAGGCTTCTGTGAGAGAACACGAAATGGCCTGCTTCTTCCAGGCAGGGGACCGGAGGGCAGAACCTTCAGGCTGGGACCCAGACAGGGAATACGAAGAGACCCGGGCAGGAGCGAGAGGAAGGGGAGTCCATACAGTGGGAACAGCAGGCGAAAAGACTCTGAGACCAGAACAGGCAATATCTGTTCCCCGATGCGCAAGGCCAGCACATGACGGAGAGTTTCCTGGCGCTAAATCTGAATAGATGTCCATCTTCTATTTGACCAGACTGATGACACCTTCTAGCACAGGGGTCTGCAAACGACAGCCCAGGGGCCAAAACCAGCCGGCCGCATGATTCTATACATAAGATCTACTGACCCACAGACAAGCCCATTCAGTGACACGCTGGCTGTCGGTTCCTGCTGTAAAGGCAGGATGCAGTGGTGGCCACATCTGGGACCACAGGATCCACGAAGCCTAAAATACATGCTATCCACGTATGACAGGACACATTCACTGATCTATGTGCTGCTCCAACAACACATGAAGATCTCAGCACACCCCTACCCCGTGCTTCCATCTGAGAACAGCTGTTGGGGTCCTCAAGGACCTGGCCTCCCGTTTCTTTTCCTCTTTTGTTCAAGGTTTATCTGTCCATCTTTTCAATCTACTTTTCATACCCTGTTTATCCTTTTTTAGATATAACCTAATTGGGCAGGAACTTTCTTACTATGTTCAGCCCACCCATTGGATTTGGAAGGGGAGAGATTTCTCTTTTCGACCTTGCTATTGACTAGCTCTGAGGCCCTGCACACCTTTTCTTGACCTCTTTAAATCTCCATTCTCTTATTTTTTAAGGTTTTGTTTATTTATTGGAGAGAGACAGAGCCTTCAAGGGGTGGGGGGAGGAGGAGGGAGAAGACTCCCCGCTGAGCAAGGAGCCCGATTCTACACTCAATCCCAGGACCCTGCGATCATGACCTGAGCCGAAGGCAGATGCTTAACCACTGAGCCACCCAGGCGCCCCTCTAAATGAATTCTTAAGGGCCATTCCAATACACGTGCCTGGCCAAAGCCTTGTGCTCTGGTTGGAGTGAAGAGGGGAAAATCTCTTCACCGCCACCACGAACCTCAGTATCCCCTGAAGGGAGGTACCTAAAACCCCGGAGCCCTAAGATCCCAGAATAAAACGTAGCCCAGGAAAGAGAATGAGCCGCTAGGCATCTGTACCAATTCAGCTGCCTGCCTGATCTTACACACTGTGATGTCCTTTTTTTTTTTTTTAAGAATTTCTTTATTTATATGACAAAGAGACAAAGCAAGAGAGGAACACAAGCAGGGGGAGTGGGAGAGGGAGAAGCAGGCTTCCCGCTGAGCAGGGAGTCCGATGCAGGGGCTCGATGCCAGGTCCTCGGGATCATGACCCGAGCCGAAGGCGCTTAAAGACTGAGCCACCCAGGCGCCCCCTGGCCCTACCCTGTAACTCTTTTAACCAATTCCGTGCCCCCAGCCCAAACTCAATGGCCGTTAGGTAATGACTTCCAGGGAGAACGTGAGAGCCCAGCTCCCTTGCCCCGGGTGGGTCAGGATTACCTGAAGGCAGACTGAACCTTGCCCAGTCCCTGAGTCCCTGTCCTCCTCGGGACTGCGCCCGAGGGGACAACCTCGCTGGCTCCCTTCCCTCCTTCCTTTTGCTGTTCTGTAGGGCGCTTCCTTTACATTCCCCCACACGGGAATTCCCAGCTCAAAGGGTCTGCCTCTGGGAAACGCCACCTAAGAGACCACACGACCCGGCTCACCACCCAGCTGGCTGTTAGCGCGAACCATCGGCCAACCTGCCCGCAGTTCCCCTGGACAGCTCCTGAACACGGGACTGGAGACACACCCTTTTCCGACCACAACTGTGTCCTTGACCTTTACACTCCATTGCCCTTTTTTGGGTAAATAGGTGGGATCCTAATCCTAAATATTATAAAGTCTCCGTTGAGAAGAATGCACACGGTGGGGCATGTTTGGGTGAAATCAATGTTCAATTAAAACAAAAAAATTCTATGACATAGTACTGTGCTTTCCTTCCTCAGCTGGGCATAAATGGTTTAAATAAATCTTCAGGGAGTGGAGTGGGTTTGGGGGTTGGTCTCTCAAAGGAATGCCTTTTGACACCTTTTTTATATGAGCTTGCTTTCTAGAAATTTCCCTAACTCTCTAGGGTTTGCATGTGGCAAAAAAAAAAAAAAAAAAGGATGAATTCTGGGTTCTCTTGGGTTCCACCAGATCTGACACCTCTAAAGCAAGTCCACACGAGGGATACGAGCTGAGATCCACTGCAGACCCGGGGACCCCACTTGGGCCAGCCTCACGTGACCGCACTCGGCTGCTTTCCCAAACACGGAGCGGCGCGGCACACCTCTACTCCCAGGGCTTCTCCAGAAAGGACGGCAACCGTCACACCATCCTGCCTGGCTTTGGGGATTTCTTTACTCTTCAGCTCCTGGTACTGAGGCTCCACCATCTTCTCTGAGCTTCGCCAATTTACCCACAGCTGGAGGCCGTGGGCCGGCTCTTGGGAGCAAGGCATCTCGGCCTGCAGAATGCCTCGGCCCACGGTCATCCACTGCAAACAGCAGACCAACAAGAAGGCAGTGGAACCCAGCCTCTTACAAGCCTGCGGGGGGAGGGGCAATGATGTCACGGGGACTAAGCGGGGCACCTCCCAAGGGCTACTCTCACGGACCCCCCACCACCCTCCTGGGGAGCAACAAAGGCGACAAACACAATAGCCGAAGCCATTTCCAGGATCCTGAAAGCTGCACACGCTTCCTCACTTGAACTCATAGCATCACACCTGACTCACACAAATGGAAGAACCCTAACCCTCTCTTTGGCGTCCCCGAAGCTTAGACTGAGCTCCCAGACGGGGAGCACTGTCCGGAGGTGCACCTTAGGGAGGAAGCACATGACTGGGCTTGGGGAGAAGCCAAGGAGCAATGCAGTTCCGACACACAGCTCCAGCGCGGGATGAACCTTCAGAGATGCCCCAAATCCTGCAGAGGTAACCCAGGTAGCAGCACTTTTCGATCCTCACAGAAGCTAGCCATTAACTGTGGGCCACGCCCCAGGGGGCAGCACAGTCCTGGGAGAGGCGGCTCTGGCAGGAGAGGGCGGAGCCTAGCAGGATGGGGCGGAGCCTAGGACGGAAGGCGGGGGCGGAGTCTAGGATCCATGCCTTTGAGAGCCCGCGGTAGCCCATATTCACAGCACCTCGAGGCCACAGGCATCCGTCCATACATACACACGGATGCCCAATGGCCTCAGGTCACTGTGCACAGGTGACTCGTCTCAGCTTGCTCCCTTCGTCTCATGGAGCCCTCACTACCTGGAGAAGCGGGGATTGCCCTTGCTGTTGTGCAGAGTCTAGAAGCATTTGTTTGTTTCTTTATGGCGAGCTACCAGGGGCCCACGGGCTACCCCAGACACTGAGCCCGGGATCCAGGGATGAAGGGATGGAACGTGGCAGGCAGCTTTCCCGCCTGTCCTAGCTTGGGTTCTGCCACGGAAATCCCGAGACTAGGAGTGAAGGCCAAATATTTATCGGGCAAGTGCCGCAGAAAGCGCAAGCCAAGAAGGCAAAACCAAGCTCAGAAAGGGAGAAAGCTGAAAGGGGGTGGGAACAGGCAGGTGCCATCTGTGCCCCAAATCCACCCCAGGTAGCCCAGGTAGCCCGGGTAGCCCAGGTAGGGGAGCTGTTCCATCCCCACAGGGGCTAGCCAATAACTGTGGGCCACGCCCCAGGGGGGACCACAGTCCTGGAAGAGGCGGCTCTGTCAGGAGGGGGCGGAGCCTAGCAGCACGGGGCGGAGCCTAGGACCACAGGTGGCAGAGGAGTCTAGGACTGATGCCTCAGAGAGCCTGCGGAAGCCCATATTCACAGCACCTGGAGGCCCTGGGCATCCGACCATAGATACACACGGATGTGCATGGCCACCGGATACTGTGCATAGGTGACTCGTCTCAGTATGCGCCCTTCGGCTCTTGGAGTCCTCACTACCTGGAGAAGCCGGATTTGCCCTTGCTGTAGTGCAGAGTCTAGAAGCATCTGTTTGTTTCTTTATGGCGAGCGACCAGGGGCCCAGGCGCCGGCCCCAGACACTAAGCCGGGGATCCAGGGATCAAGGGATGGAACGTGGCAGGCAGCTTTCCCGCATGTCCTAGCTTGGGTTCTGCCACAGAAATCCCGAGACTAGGAGGGAAGGCCAAATATTTATCGGGGAAGTATCACAGAAAGCCGAAGCCAAGAAGGCAAAAGCAAGCTCAGAAAGGGAGAAAGCTGAAAGGGGGTGGGAACAAGTAGGTGCCATCTGTGCTCCAAATCCAGCCGAGGTAGCAGAACTTTTCCATCCTCATAGGGGCTAGCCATTAACTGTGGGCCATGCCCCAGGGGACAGGAGAGTGCCGGGAGAGGCGCCTCTGGCAGAAGGGGGCGGAGCCTAGCAGGACGGGGCGGAGCCTAGGACGGCAGGAGGTGGTGGAGTCTAGGATTGCTGCCTTGGAGAGCCCGCGGTAGCCCATATTCACAGCACCTCGAAGCCATGGGCAACCGTCCATAGATACACACGGATGCCCAATGGCTTCAGGTCACTGTGCACAGGTGACTCGTCTCAGCTTGCTCCCTTCGGCTCATGGAGCCCTCACTACCTGGAGAGGTGGGAATGCCCTTGCTGTTGAGCAGAGTCTACAAGCATTTGTTTGTTTCTTTACGGCGAGCGACCAGGGGCCCATGGGCCGGCCCCAGACACTGAGCCCAGGATCCAGGGATGAAGGGATGGAACGTGGCAGGCAGCTTTCCCGCCTGTCCGAGCTTCTCATAGGCACAGAAATCCCGAGACTAGGAATGAAGTGCCCCAGAAAGCGCAAGTGAAGAAGGCAACAGCAAGCTCAGAAAGGGAGAACGCTGAAAGGGGGTGGGAACAAGTAGGTGCCATCTGTGCTCCAAATCCAGCCGAGGTAGCCCAGGTAGCCGAGGTAGCAGAACTTTTCCATCCTCACAGGGGCTAGCCATTAACTGTGGGCCTCGCCCCAGCGGACAGGAGAGTCCTGAGAGAGGCGCCTCTGGCAGGAGGAGGCGGAGCCTAGCAGGACGGTGCGGAGCCTAGGTGGGCAGGAGGCCCTGGAGTCTAGGATTGCTGCCTCTGAGAGCCCGCGGTAGCCCATATTCACAGCACCTCGAGGCCATGGGCATCCGTCCATAGATACACACGGATGCCCAATGGCTTCAGGTCACTGTGCACAGGTGACTCGTCTCAGCTTGCTCCCTTCCGCTCATGGAGCCCTCACTACCTGGAGAAGCGGGGATTGCCCTTGCTGTTATGCAGAGTCTTCAAGCATTTGTTTCTTTATGGCGAGCGACCAGGGGCCCAGGGGCCGCCCCAGACACTGAGCCCGCGATCCAGGGATGAAGGGATGGAACGTGGCAGGCAGCTTTCCCGCCTGTCCTAGCTTGGGTTCTGCCACGGAAATCCCGAGACTAGGAGTGAAGGCCAAATATTTATCGGGCAAGTGCCGCAGAAAGCGCAAGCCAAGAAGGCAAAACCAAGCTCAGAAAAGAAGAAAGCTGAAAGGGGGTGGGAAGAGGCAGGTGCCATCTGTGCCCCAAATCCAGCCCAGGTAGCCCAGGTAGCCCAGGTAGGGGAGCTATTCCATCCCCACAGGGGCTAGCCAATAACTGTGGGCCACGCCCCAGGGGGCAGCACAGTCCTGGGAGAGGCGGCTCTGGCAGGAGGGGGCGGAGCCCAGCAGGACGGGGCGGAGCCTAGGTGGGCAGGTGGCAGAGGAGTCTTGGACTGATGCCTCAGAGAGCCCGCGGTAGCCCATATTCACAGCACCTGGAGGCCAGGGGCATCCGTCCATAGATACACACAGATGCTCTATGGTCCCCTCATACTGTGCACAGGTGACTCGTCTCAGCTCGCTCCCTTCCACTCATGGAGCCCTCACTACCTGGAGAGGTGGGAATTGCCCTTGCTGTTGTGCAGAGTCTACAAGCATTTGTTTGTTTCTTTACGGCGAGCGACCAGGGGCCCAGGGGCCGGCCCCAGACGCTGAGCCCAGGTTCCAGGGATGAAGGGATGGAACGTGGCAGGCAGCTTTCCCCCCTGTCCGAGCTTGGCATCGGCACAGAAATCCCGAGACTAGGAGTGAAGTGCCCCAGAAAGCGCAAGCGAAGAAGGCAACAGCAAGCTCAGAAAGGGAGAACGCTGAAAGGGGGTGGGAACAGGCAGGTGCCATCGGTGGGCCCCTCGGGGCTCACGGGAAGGGGGCCATCTGCAGATGGGGGCACGGAGGAGAGGGGAAGCTAGGGGCTTCACCGCCAAATCCCATGCCTCTTTGACAAGACTTCCTCAGGGGGTGTCCGGTGCCCACCACATGCGGCTGCTGGGAGAGCCACCGGCAGAGCGGCAGCGAGGGAGAGGGCAGTCGCGTGCACTCGGGGACTGCTGCCACCTGGACTCCGGGGTGGGGCACAGGTACAAGGTGCAGGCCACCAAGAGCTTCTTCCTCATGGCCCTCATGCGGAGAGAAATCCTTAAACAATTAGACAGATAATCTATTGGCATGTGATGGGACTTGGCGCTGGGGTGGGTGAGGGGGCACCACAGGCTTCTGTGAGAGAACACGAAATGGCCTGCTTCTTCCAGGCAGGGGACCGGAGGGCAGAACCTTCAGGCTGGGACCCAGACAGGGAATACGAAGAGACCCGGGCAAGATCGAGAGGAAGGGGAGTCCATACAGTGGGAACAGCAGGCGAAAAGACTCTGAGACCAGAACAGGCAATATCTGTTCCCCGATGCGCAAGGCCAGCACATGACGGAGAGTTTCCTGGCGCTAAATCTGAATAGATGTCCATCTTCTATTTGACCAGACTGATGACACCTTCTAGCACAGGGGTCTGCAAACGACAACCCAGGGGCCAAAACCAGCCGGCCGCATGATTCTATACATAAGATCTACTGACCCACAGACAAGCCCATTCAGTGACACGCTGGCTGTCGGTTCGTGCTGTAAAGGCAGGATGCAGTGGTGGCCACATCTGGGACCACAGGATCCACGAAGCCTAAAATACATGCTATCCACGTATGACAGGACACATTCACTGATCTATGTGCTGCTCCAACAACACATGAAGACCTCAGCACACCCCTACCCCGTGCTTCCATCTGAGAACAGCTGTTGGGGTCCTCAAGGACCTGGCCTCCCGTTTCTTTTCCTCTTTTGTTCAAGGTTTATCTGTCCATCTTTTCAATCTACTTTTCATACCCTGTTTATCCTTTTTTAGATATAACCTAATTGGGCAGGAACTTTCTTACTATGTTCAGCCCACCCATTGGATTTGGAAGGGAGAGATTTCTCTTTTCGA